>NC_064872.1:72402503-72707607 GCF_943734695.1 Anopheles maculipalpis
ACCTCCTCGTACACAGTGCTAAAATCGTTCGTGCGCCGCCATTTTAGCGAAATTTGTTCCTCGTTTTGCAGCCCCGCAGGTCGATTGTGAAAATCGTTCGCCAGTGTGCCCGCGTGTGAAGGAGAAAACCTGAAAACCTCCAATTAGCCCGTCAAGCGCTCGGAAGCAAGAAAAAGCCACGTAACAGTACCGAATCAGTAAGCCATGGTGAAGGAAACGGGATTTTACGACGTACTCGGGGTAAAGCCTGGCTGCTCCCCGGAAGACCTGAAAAAGGCGTACAGAAAGCTCGCGATGAAGTACCATCCGGACAAAAACCCGAACGAGGGTGAGCGCTTCAAGCAAATTTCAATGGCGTACGAGGTACTCTCGGACCCGGAAAAGAAAGCGATCTATGACGAGGGGGGCGAGGCCGCCATCAAGCAGGGTGGTGCGGGAGGTGCGGGCGGTTTCCACAGCCCGATGGACATCTTTGACGTGCTGATTAACGGCGGAATGGGCAGCAGGCGGGAGCAGCGCGGCCAGGATCTTGTGCACAAATTGGCCGTGACGCTCGAGGAGCTGTACAGTGGCGCAACCCGGAAGCTGTCCCTGCAAAAGAGCGTTATCTGTGATGGGTGCGATGGCATCGGTGGCAAGAAGGGTACGGTGCACAAGTGCGCCCCCTGCAACGGTACGGGCATCGTGACGAAAGTGCACCACATCATGCCCGGCTTCATGCAGCACAACAAAGTGGCGTGCCGTGCCTGCCAGGGCCAGGGCGAGGTGTTTGACGAGAAGCATAAATGCAAAAAGTGCGACGGCCAGAAGAAGGTGCGCGACAAGAAGATACTGGACGTACACATCGAGAAGGGAATGCAGAACGGCCAGAAGATCGTGTTCAGCGGCGAAGGCGACCAGGAACCGGGTCTGCAGCCGGGTGACATTGTGATAACGCTGGCAGAGAAAAGTCATCCGGTGTTTAGGCGTTCCGGCAAGGATTTGCTGATGGAGATGCGGCTGGAGCTGTCCGAGGCGTTGTGTGGCTTCCAGAAGGTGATCACTACGCTGGACAAGCGAAGTCTCGTCATTACCTCGCTGCCCGGCGAAGTCATCAAGCATTCGGCCTTCAAGTGTATCATGGACGAGGGTATGCCGCAGTGGAAGAATCCGTTCGAGAAGGGACGGCTCATCATCCAGTTCCGGGTCGTGTTTCCGGACTCGCTGCCGGGCGATGCGGCGAAGCTGCTGGAACAATGTTTGCCCCCGAAACCCTCCGAAGTAATTCCGCTGGACGTGGAAATGGTGGAGCTGGTCGAGCTCGAACCGGAGCATATGAACCGCAACCAATACAAGAACGCGTACGAAGAGGACGACGAGGAAGGTGGCACTCCGGGCGTAAGGATTCAGCAGTGTGCCACGAGCTAAATTTCCTTCCCCTCACTCAGCTCGTCGTCCTCCAAACATCCGATGCGTTGCGGCTGTAGATGTGTGTGTTGTGTGTGTGCGCGAGTATGTGTATGTTGTTACCGTGCAGGGGTGAGTGATACATCCATGTACAGCGCCACATTTTCTGTATTCCCACTGGACCAGCGCTGCGGGTTGTGTGCTTTCTTTGTAGTACACAACAACACTCCAGCGTGTGTATCCTTGATGCATCGCAGAAAGTGGGTGTTTTGTACACGGGGACACGGATAGAACAGAAAACGACTCGTAATTGTAAGTTGGAGGCGAGAGTAATATAAGGTGAACAAATTGTTAGTTACTGCTGTCTCACACAACACATACGACAAACACAGAAGAAAACAAGGGCAAACAACCAACCGAACAGAAGCTTATGCAAAAGCCACAAAAAAGGTATTCCTTTTAGCGGAATTCATTACAATAAATTATTAGCACACATCTATCGGGATTTAAAAGTAAAAGAAAACACGTAACTCAACCAAACACAACCCCAACTTTCGCTTCTTACTACTGCGAACGAAATGAGAACCAAAAACCAATGACGCTCGGTGGGAGAAGTGAAGGGATGAAACCAACGGGGGAAAAGAAGAGCTTGGCGCTTGGGCTCTAGTGGTGATGATATTTCAGAGAAAACTAAGACCAGCAACACACGGGAAAGAAGCAGGAGGATGGGTCAAGGTGAAGGAATTGCTTCGCTTTAAGGGAAGGAATTGCTTCGCTTTTAAAAACTAAAACTCGCGTTGAGGAGTGTTTGTGTAGACGACGACGAGCAGCTGCTCTCTGCATGATGTGTGTGTACCGAACGGATCCGCTCGCAGTAAGCGACGACATGCAAACATCTCCTCCTATAGTCGCTTTACACTACTGCACCATTCAAAATACGACACCCATTCCCAGACTCACTCGGTAGGCTATGAAAAAAGAAACAGCAGCGAGAAAGACATGATCAACCAAAAATATGCGATTGGCAAAGTAACATGTGGTGCGCGAGATACGGTACAGAAGTAAAGAGCTATTACATTGCACCAACTATTCCGGAAATTATTTATATTCTCCATCCGTTTGTCCGACCTTGACCTTCCTTTTGCGACATCCTCCCTTGCCTGTCCCAACCAAACCCACACACGATATGTTTTAAAATAGGTTTCTTTTCCAATTCTTACTCTTCCTTCCTTCTCCTCCCTTGCGCTCTGCATGCACGTGTAATGAATGATGAGGCATCGTATGTAAAATAGGTACATATTCGAATATTTCCCTGTACGTGTTTCATATGAACGAAACGAAATAAAATTTCATTGTAGCAAAAAAACTAAAAAAGTGATGCGTAATTGCTTAGTCATCGTGAAGTTTTGTTCGCATGGTGTGCGAGGAAAGAAAAATTTTTCCTTCACCCTTTCAGGTGGTTGGTGATATAACATTGCATCATTCGCTCAGTGCACTAGTGCTTTCGTCATTCGGATTGTTTGCTATTGTCTCCCTTGTCAATATCCGTGTTACGTTGTTTCGGTAGAATGAGGAAACTAAAGGAGAGAATTGTGGAGCTAACCTCACTTTTGATGTGTTTTGTATTTTTTTTTTTAACATAGAACCAACAATTGCCGTATCGATTTAACATGATTTACGTTGTGAATGCTATTTTGAGTTGGTTTGTGTGGTTTTATTTTATTACCATCAACTAGCAAGACAGAAACAGCAGCAAACAAAAGCAAATAGCAGTGACGACTAGATTACACTTATGCTTACAAAAAAATCCTATTCCACAAGTGTCTGTTACGATCGAACCACAATGATCGCCTTAGCCCGCTGCTGCTTGGGATGATCGGTTAACTGGCGAGGACGTTGCCGTTGCTTGCTGATCTGTCGTAAAAATAACAATATCCTTATTGTTATTCATACGCAGAATCCGGTGTCAGGAAACAGCTGCAGTTCCAGTCAGTGTGCCAGTCCACTTTTCACTCACGGCCCACAACCACTTTGCAACCTGATCGTCTTTCGCCTGTTCGGCCACCTCCTTCGGTGCGCAGTCGCTAAAGTACTGTCCGCTAACCTTCTCCAAATCCGGGTCGAGTGCCGCATACACTGTAGTTTGAGCACCGTACAGTGGTGATTTTAGGAACGGCCATACAAACGGTCGCACAAATATGCCCGAAAACCAACTGTTAAAAATGCCCATATGACGCATCAGTTCCGTATCGACGATACCGGGATGGAGTGCGTTCACCGTCACACCCGTACCCTCGAGCCGGCGGGCCAGTTCACGCGTAAACAGTACATTGGCAAGTTTGCTTTGCTCGTACGCTTTAGCTTCATCGTACGATTTGCTGCTGTTCAAATCGTCCAACGCTATTTGGCCTCGCGTGTGGGCTAAGCTGGACACGACCACGATACGGCTAGGCGCGCTTAACTTTAGCGTATCGAGCAGTAAATTTGTGAGCAAAAAGTGACCCATATGATTGACGCCCAGCTGCAGCTCGATGCCTTCTTTGGTGAGTGTGCGTGGGCAACGCATCACTCCCGCATTGTTTATGAGAATGTCCAACCGTTGCTGTTCTGATTTGAATCTACAAAAAAGGGGGAAAAGCAAATCGATACCGTTACATAACTATCGTCCCTGTTTCGAATGGAATGGAATGCTTACTGCTTAACAAACTGTCGGATGGATTGCATCGAAGCGAGATCACATTCGCGACAATAAACTAGCGGGTTTCTCGTGTCCAGCACGATCTCTTCGCGCGCTTCTTCACATTTCTTCATATCCCGACAAGCCATGTACACATGGGCACCGCGGCGCGCTAGGTAATGGGCCGTCTCCTTCCCGATGCCGGTATTTGCTCCGGTAATTATGACTACCTTTCCATCCGCTCGTACATTCTTCTCGAAAACGGCGCCTTGCATACGATCCCTAAAATCAAATGGAATTGTGTGTTTTTATTGGCGGAATGTTTCAGTTGGAATTATAAGACACCACATCCTACTTACTTTAACAAAACGACGCCACCTAGCAGAGTGCCGATTGCACTACCGGCCAGAATTAATTTATTTCGAAATATTGACATTTTTCCACACTGTTTGCGAAATATTTTACGGGAAAGGTCGTCCTAATTTTTTTTTCATGTTTTAGCGATCGTAAATCCTCGAAATGTACCACGAAGGAGTGTGCAAAATCGATAATTTTTGTTTACATCTCGAGAGTTTGCTGGTTGACAGTGTTGCCAGCATCTGTTGTTCGTTCAATCTTTTTGACACTGCTTAACGAATGTGTCAAAGAGCACGCGTGCGATGATTTTAAAAAGATCGTTCATAAATTAACAGACTACACTGCTTAATTGGATAAACTTATACAAAAAGCAGGAAGTGATTATGTTCTACCAAACTTTAAGCTAACAGATTGATGTAATGATCAATTTTGAACGGAATACATGAACATCATGTTCGATTTGAACGCTTCTCACTTATTATCAAACGACGATAAGAATGATACAAAATCGGAACACTTTTTGTATTTAATATCAATATACTTTTTTCACTTTATCCCTCTGTACAACTGCTAGTATCCTTTAAGCTACACCTTCTCTGCGTTACCATTTAAATGCACGATTGTAGTCACACGCAGGTGGTATAGTTGTAGAGTGTGCATACTTGTTGTACCACAGTTTACGACGATGACCTGCTTTGCAGAACTTTCCGCATGGTCGAGAACATATTGGGCAAGATTGCAACATGCTTATCTACGCATTTGATGGCACATCGTTCGAACTCCGCTGTATATTTAGCTATATCGCTTTCCGTTGGATTCGATCCCATCTAGAAAAGAATCACACAGACAGACATTCTTCAATTAGAAAATATTCTCCAATTTCATTGCGTTCACACCTCCGAACAGCTGCACCTTGTCTTTGATTGTATCATTGCAATCCATTACACAACGCTGCAGCCGGCTGTTGAAGGAGTTTATCTCCGTTTCCACATGCTGTTGGGCACGCTGTGCAGGGATGGAGCATCGTTCAACGCACTGCTGTACCGTGTCCATCGATGAAGCCGTATCCTTACAACATCTTGCCGCACAATCGTGCATATCAGCCTTGGATAAGAGTAGTAATATAATTACATGCGTTCGATCATACCCACGGTCTAGTGAAATGTTCGCCATATTTACTTGCATTTTGCGCAGAACATTGCGATCGAGATCATCCAACTGTTTGGTGATCTCCATCTCAATGCGCTGCTTCTGTTGTTCAATCATTTCGGCAGGTAAGGGTGTAGAATAAATAATGTACTTTCTCGCACTATCAACAATTTGTGCACTGCTGCTGTAAATTTCGTGATCCCGGCGCTTGACGTTTGTGTTGCGTCATGATGTAAACAGGCGAAAACATATGCATGTGCGCTTGGAATGAATCGACGAATAACGAATAAAAAATTCACTAATGGATGGAAAAGAGAGCAAAACATTTAATTAGACTTTTGTGTAAGTAAAGATTAGCAAAATGATTGTTTCTGAATTTTTAAATCAATTTTTTACCGTCTGTCATGTTGGATCACCACGTGGGCCAGCTGTTTTCGCCTCTGACGTCACGCACATGGCTTCTGTTGCAAGCGATTTATGATTATTTAGCAAACGCACAGGGTCATATCAACAATCACAAAATCATAAAATAATTTTTTGTACTGAAGTTATACGAAAAAAAGAATATTTTGTCCAGAAATAGTTGAAAAAATAATTTATTTGTTGATTTTTGCTTGCCATTGACAGAGGCGAATTTTCGTCACAATTGTCATTCCCGTTCGGTCCAACGCACACAAACGCACACTTGCAACCAACCGGAGCAGGTTCACACATCTACATTCACCCGTACCCCGTAGACTACGGCGACAAGTTTCGGAAAGCGGCTGCAGCGGTCGACAACGACGACGACCACGACGTTGCGACTTAAACCGTGAAGAAGAAAAGAAGCACACGCACCGAGTGGCAGTGGCCCCCCAAGAGTCTCTCGTTTTTCCTTCTTGGTGCCTCGGGTTTTGGGTTTTTCCATTTATTTTTCCGTCGGTTCCTCAACCATAATTCCCGGTGGAAAGTGCAAATTCCCCTCGTTCCACGCCTAACTGCCATTTTACACACCGCGTCGGAACAGGAAAGCGGACGGCACACCGCATTTCTTCCACTGTGTCGTGCTACCCGGCGCTTTATAGGAATACGCTTTTTTACCCCTTGAAACCCCCCTATTGTGTGGCTGTGTGAAAGGACTGAAGAAAGACGAGAGACCATCACCACGACCACCACTAGAGCAAAGGAACCGATCCACGCTTTCCCCCCGCCCTGAAAAGCCAGTAGCAGAAACAAGTGAAAAAAAGCGCAAGGAGTGGTGTCTCTCGGAGGGAAGATAAGGTGGCCATTTTCGTGAGCGCACACCCACCGGCAAGACTTTCGGTGCAAAGTAGGAGGCAGGTGTAATCTAGTAAGCTAGATTCCTCCGGTTCGTTCCCATGGTGGTATGAGCAAGCGGTGGTGGTGTGTGTGTGTGGGGAAAGGACGCAATACACGTTTTACACACACGCACGCACGCACACCCGAGACGGCGGAACAGCATCAGCAGCGGCGCTTCCGGATCAGCCTGTGTGTGTCGCGTGTCGATTAGACGTGGAAGGGCCTAGCGTCGCCTTCTCGTCCGTTTCGAAACTTGCTCCTCACCGGCCAGCAGCAGCAGCAGTAGCAGGCAGAAACACCAGCTGTGATATCGTCCTTGCTGTCCTTGCATCGGCAACCTGGAGCAATCACAGGAACAGTGTAAAACCATGTTCTATCCGCTGGTGAGTACGCGTGCCGGAGGCCCTCGTGTTAAATTTGGTTGCCCCCATCCGGGTGCGGGGAGAGGGGGTTCAATTTTACCAATCCTAACCTTTATTACACGTGAAAAGAGCATGCATTTCATCGCAGTAGACAGTGTGAGCGAAGAATAGTCACCACTCCTTGTGAATGTCGTTCGATGGATATTCATTCATCCGGTTCTATTAACCCCGTGCGGAATGTCGCGATTTTTGATGGGACAAGTGAAGCTTTTTCTTTTCGATCCCTTTATATTTTGTTGGTCGCTTCGGCGGCCGCTGCGAGGGCTAGACACACCGTGCGACGTGCATGTGCGTGTGTGCAGTTTTGGTGGCTGCCGGTCGCGATTACGACAGCGAACAAACCATCGGCATTTGTGTGCGTGTGTACTTGTCAGTCAGGCCGGCGAACAACACTGCTCCGGTATGCGTGAAATCGCATAATCTTGCACATCGTGGACGGACAAAAAAAGTGAAGCGTGCGGGTGCAGGAAAATGTGGTTTCGCGAAATGTAGTGGGTCACATTGAAACTGGAACCGGGATTGTAAGTAATAACGGAAGTTTAAAAATCAGGGGGGTCAAGTTTTTTTTGAAAAGTTTAATCATACTTTGATCTACTTCATAAGGGGTTTTTTTTTCTAAAGATTTTTCCTGTAGTACAAAAATGGCTAATGAAAGCAGTGGCAAAACACCCATTCCCGCATGCTCTGTGTCCCACGTCATATGTAACCGACTGTCAATATCGCGAACGCAGTAGCGCAACAGCGAACAGAAAGGAAGACAGACACACCATAAAAAACCCCCCTTTGCGAATATTATGCTCTAGTAGTGGTGTGCGGTACACGGCAAAGAAAAAATCGAAGCCTGCCTTCCCTTTGCATTGCCAAAATTTGGCCCGTTCGTTGCGGACCAGCGCGGTTTCCGCTTCGTGTAGTGTGTGGTGTTGCTGTTGCTGCTGGTGTGCATCTTGTAAATTTTTTTCTCGTTCCTCGCCGTTCCGTTGTTTGGTGCCCTTCATAGGTTCACGGGAGCCAGCGGAACGATCCTTCCCGCGGGTACCAACCGAGGGTCCCCGGGATATCTTTCTTTCTCTTCAACCCTGGAAGTAACTTCTACTGGCGGGTTGGGTAGGTACCATAGCGAGGAGCTTCTTTGGCCGCTCCAGTCCCAAATGTAGGCATGGACTCGTTTTTTGGAAGGTTTTTTTTGTTATCTCCTTTCTTCTCAATTTATTTCTACACACCATTTTAGTTTCTTTTTTCCACCTTTTCCTTTACACACTATAGTTCTCGTCGTCTGCGGGGTGGTGGTGAAAAAAAAGGTGCCCAAGGGGGAGGCTCGCCACGATTCGCGAATTTTTGGCAATGTGATCGATTTTGTGGGGCCAGCAGCAGCTCTCTAGACTGCTTTTTTTTTTGCTTTGCGAAAAGGAAGCAAAGAGGAGGCGGAGAGAGCGAGCTGGATTTCGACGTTCGCCAAAATCTGCGAATGGACGCGCGGACACACACACACATTACGCGTACACAATGCGCGGAGATGATGATGGTGACTATATAGAGGAGCGGAAAGATTGATTCCGCGAGTAGCGATTTTATGTGGCTAGGAGAAAAAAATGGACGAAGGAAAGGGTCAAACAAGTAGCATAGCAACACAGCAACCAAAGATGTCGTCTCGCGCGGTGTACTTAGTAGGCTAATTTTGTGATGTGAATGTGTTTATTTTAACAGCACAAAAATTGTTTATGTATGTTAGTTGTTCTTATTTAATTAATTAAATAACACCCTAGTTTTCGATGCATGTTCTCACACCCTCCCCCAGAGTCGGAGAGCAATCGGACCAACGGGATGACACACACACACACACACAAAAAAGCATGCATGCCCAACGAATTTCCGACCAATGTTAGGCCGGTGTGTGGTGAATTTTGGACGATAAATTCATTATAGTTCCGTGGGTCGTCGTGACTTTTTTCCCCACATCGCTCACCATTCCTCATCCCAGGAACATAAATATTACCTACACACAAAACCTCTCCAACCACCAGAATGGGCGCGGGCACAGTTAAGAGACGCATCTTTCCTTCCTACAAGTCATCCTTTTTTATAAATGTTCCATTCCACCGTATACATCATTGCGTGTACCGTCTCCTTTCCAACCGGGAACGAATCCCGCATATTGACTCCCCCAGCGTCGACCAACAGTTTCTAAATTGGTCGTCGTTCTTCCCTCCATGCTGTGTCTCTTTACCTTTATTCGTCGTTTATGCTTTCGCTTTCGTCACCACCTTCTTGTGGCTTGATTCGCTCTTTTTCCCCTTTCGGAGCGGCCTTCCTGCGGGATGAGTGTTGGAATTTTTACCCATTTTTTTCTTTCATTTTATTTCGAATAAAAATATTGTTCACAAAGTGAGATGGAAAGATTATAGTTTATAATACCAAAAATACACTTACGCATGTCTCGTGTATCTGTTTAGAATGAGATTTTGGTAGGAGAAAACGTTTTTCTGTTGCCGTTAGCCTGAGATCAGTTTTTTACCTTCTTTTTTCTTTCTTTATTCCAGCAATCCCAATTCGAGGATGGTGTAATTGAACTAACTCGGTCGGAAATGCTCCAGCAAGATTCGCTGGCACTAGCAGACAATAAACACTTTGTCGTATCGCTGTCCCTGGGCAATACGCTCATCAATCTCAACAAAATCAAGTGTCCACAATGCCGAAAGGTAGGTTAACTAACTTATCCGTTTTCACCTGCAATAGAAGCTCATCTTCGTGCTTCATGTACACCACGCAGAGCGTCGTACAAGATCGGCGGGTTGTTAGTGGCAATGTAAGGGGTTTTTTTTCTGTACTTTAATACCGAGCATAAAACTAGAGAACAAGTTTCCTACCCAACACTGAATTACTGATCCTGCTCTCTTTCTCGCTACTTTATTCTTTGTCGTTCCCTGTGATGTATCTGAACTTCAACGATGAGAAGGAAAAGATAAGCATACACATACATAGAGGGTCAGGAAAGGGATTTAAAAATAACAAAACCTGTTCCTGATCCACTCGCGTTACTCTTTTCACGCTCATTCATCGGCGTTTCTTTACGTGTGCCATCTTAGAATTTTATTCTTGAAATGTTGGTTTCCAAGGAGTAAATACATGCCCGCGTTGCGCAGATCGAAGAACCAATACACATCCCGCCCAATGTAATCCTTTCCCTGTTTTTATTTTTATTTTTTTTATTAAGAGTAATAAATTCCCTTGAAGAAATTTACACTGTCTGGATGAATAATACTGGTGACCTTAATTTGAAAAAGGTTTACCTTTCATGTAGATAATTAGGGTTGGAGAATTAAGTTTAATATTTTCCTCTTTTTTCGTTTTTCTTTAGCGTTTTGATACAATGGAGGAGATGGAACAGCACCGGACCAAGCATTTGACGGAGAACAAGTTTAAGTGCGAGATTTGTAGTAAAGAATTTCCCAGCCATAGTTCGATGTGGAAGCACACCAAGGCACACACCGGTGAACGTAAGTAGTACAACCCTAAAAAGTAGCTACTCGTGATGAACTGTTTAAAATTCACCTTCTAAACTTTCTTAATCCCCACCCGGGTAGGTCCTTTCGTGTGTCAGATTTGCAACAAAGGCTTCACCCAGCTGGCCAACCTGCAACGACATGATCTCGTCCACAATGGTGAGTTCTGCATTTTTTGTTGTTGTTGTTGACAGTTTTACCCATTTGTTTGTGAGATATGCATTTGCCAATGATGACACCTTTCACAGCGTTTGCGGGAATATTGTTTTGACGACAATTTAAAAAAGTTTGGTTCATTCTGATGTACAATGCATTCACAACAGAAATTCCACTTATTTAGGCCAATATTCGCTTTTAACAAATGTTTAGAAATTAACGTCACTTCTTTCGATTTCTTGCTTCTCTCTCCCGTACAGGACTTAAACCGTTCAAGTGTCCGATTTGTGAGAAATGTTTTACGCAACAAGCCAACATGCTGAAACATCAACTACTTCACACCGGTAAGCACACTTCTTCACTTTGTCGTATTTTTTGTTCTTGTCGTTAACAACGACAAAAAAAAACATGATTTCCACATCTCGTACACTATTTTATGATGACTACTTTACACAGCATGGTCACAATTTTTACATTGATGACATACAGTTTGGTTCATTCTGATGCACAATAGTGTACGAAACAAAGGGATCTATGCTTCGTTCTACATTCCCTTTCCCCAAGGTTTTTGTCCATTGCTACATCTTTTTTTACTCACTATTTAATCATCTTCAATTACAGGACTTAAACCATACAAATGTCCGGTGTGCGAAAAAGCATTCTCTCAACACGCAAACATGGTCAAACATCAAATGCTTCATACAGGTTAGACACAGTTTTTCAATCAGTCTATACTTATAATAGTGCACTAAGATAGTCCTATTCGTAATGTTTTTCCTGATTAACTAAAAACGCCTTCTCTGTAGATCATCCCTTATTTATGGAATGTTTGCTTTCCTTAACATTTATTTACAATTGATTATTTCCGTAACATCTTTTAATTTTTTTTCTGTAACGTTTTCATTCGTACAAATTTTAAGTTTGTTTGCTAATACAAAAAAACTGTTTTCTTTTCTTTCTTGCTTCTTGTTCATACGGTGATTTCGATGGCCAGGTTTGAAGCCTTACAAGTGTCCCGTTTGCGAAAAAGCATTCACCCAACACGCCAACATGATAAAGCATCAAATGTTACATACTGGTAAGTAATCGTTTTCCTATCACTAGCCTATTTTCCTGTCCTTCTATCATTTGGGGATGGAAAGTGTATCCGTAAGACAGTATGCACTAGCTTTGATGACAACTTCACAGTTTCGTCACGATCGTATAAGGCCCGGGGCAACACACGACCGAAACAGACCGAAGCGAAACATTTAAATGTAACGCTTCGTAACGTTTCTTTGACTGCGTTCCCCGGCCTAAAAGTGATGACAATTTGTTTGGTTCATACTGATGGTTATGTGCATGTGTCAGAGGGGTACAATATTCCTACACTTTCTTGATGAACAAAATAATAGTTGTGGTTTCCAAATTCTGATTATTTTTCTTCTATGTTAATTTCGTTCTAGGTCTTAAACCCTACAAATGTCCTGTTTGTGAGAAAGCCTTTACCCAGCAGGCAAACATGGTGAAACATCAAATGTTGCACACCGGTAAGTTGGACAAGCGCGAGACACATTCAATGTAAACTATTCGTATTCGAATACGCTTTTCAAAATCATTCCATCAGTTGATATAATTTCACCTTGCTCTCCTCCCCACTAGTTAGCAGTTTTATTGTTTTCAATGGCTTCATTTGTTTTCAAAGTTTGTCTCTTAACAATCGTCCCTGTTGCGAGTTCCTTTCCTTCACCAATTGATTCGTTTGATTGTTGTTTGTGTTGTCGTGTTCATTTTACGTTTCCTGTTTTTTTTTTTTGTTTACAATTTCATGTCACTGATCGGTGGATATTTTCTCTTTTTTCTCTTTTCCGACCGCTTGGCCATATATCCGTGTGCGCGCGCGTGTCTTCTTTTGCCCTCCGTCTACTACTACTACCACTACTACTACCACCACTACCACTACTTCATCCGCGCGGGTACGCGTGTAATCGTGTTATCAAACGCCAAAAATACTCGGTAACCGGTGTTTTGCACCGTCTACTGAACTGATGTTTTTACATGCAAAAATATATTTTACGTTTAACCATCCATTGTCGTGCATCTCGCATCGTCGCAACCCTCTCCCCGCACACTGTACGCACGTGTCGCCGTCGAACGCGCGCCCCTCGCCCGGGATAATGTGTCCGTCCGTATGTTATGCCCCACCGGCGATCAACGATGGCGCGAAAATGCAGGCGTTAAACCGTACAAATGTTCCACCTGTGGAAAGGCATTTGCCCAGCAGGCCAACATGGTTAAGCACGAGATGCTTCATACCGGTAATTCACTAGAGTGTTTTTACATCGATACCATACTAGATGATGATGATGATGATGATTCTAGAGAGCGCGAACCCGATTCGCCATAAAAAAAATACAACATAAGAGCATTGATCAGCATCAAAACACAGCATCTCTTTTTGACAAACAAGAAAAAAAATCAAGAACTTTATTATCGACCGTAAGCGAAAATTATTTAGAAAAACTTCGCAGCTATGCGATAGTTTTATCAGCAAAAAAACTAGAGTTATATATAGAGCGAGAGAGAAAAAGAACTAATTATGAAATAACTTTACACATACTATTTAAATTTTCCAACTAACGTAAAGTTAGCGTGTTTTTTTTTTCAATCCAAATGGAGAGGGTTAGCATTAAACACGTTTACAATGTAAGGTTAAGCCGAGGCATGCGTTATACAGGAACGAAGGCATCAGAGCATCATCAGAGACAGAGAGAGAGAGAGAGCGCGCGCGCTTTTTGTACGGTCATTCATATAACGCAAACGTAGGGAATGTTTAATTCTGTGTCTGGGCCACCAAGAATAATAAATAGTGTTGTTACAAAGCGTTTAACAAAACCAAATGCAATGAACTCTCTGAGTGAAACTTATCAATATTTGTTTCTCGTCCGCACACCTCCCGTTTTTGCGCATTATTATAGTTTGGTACAACAAAACACAAGGGCTTTCTTTTGTGTGTGTGTGTGTGTTGAGAAAAAGAAGACAAAAAATTAATTGTATGTTAACGCGTTTTGTTTTCATTATTTTAGACACTTTTTTGTTGTTGTTGATTCGCAAACTGCTGGGCCATGTCATGTCAGGAAAAGCGTGTGGATACATTTGTTCCGTTTTTTATCTGCAAACACTAGATTCTTTTACTTATTTTTTTAATTTTATTTTGTAAACTACCCAATCAAACACACATCATCATCTGATACAGTTTCATTTTAGCCTTTAAAATGCTTCACATCCTTTTAGTTAGTGCGCATCACCTCTCCCCCCCCCCCCCCCCCCCCCTGATTCCCTAAATCGAAAAAATGAGGCTTGCAAACTACAGCAATTTTAATTTGTTTTGCAGGTATTAAACCGTACAAGTGTCCCACCTGTGACAAGGCATTTGCCCAGCAAGCAAACATGATGAAACATCAAATGTTGCATACGGGTAAGTGTGAGCGCAATTTTGAGATGATGCAGAAGGTTCGATTTTGTTTACTTTTTTTTTTTGTATTGCGTTCGTTTATTTTAAAACTGGAACCCCTTTCCTCCCTTTTCCACTTTTTCATCTTTTTTTTTATCTCGCAGGATTAAAACCGTACAAGTGTGGTACATGTGACAAAGCGTTTGCCCAGCAGGCCAATATGGTTAAACATCAGATGCTTCATACCGGTAAACTATCGAATTCCTGTATTTAAATGTTACAAAAAGAGGGCGAACCAATAGCCTACCGAATCTTTCCTTCCCATTCTTCAAGATTGCATGCTGCACTAGAATTTCCAAGTACCTTACAAGAGTGTCTAACAAGGGAAGATGAGAGCGCTCGGCGCTGAATGGAATGGTTCGAAAATTTACATTTCCAAAGCTCTTAAACTCCTTCGGTCTATGGTGCCCGCGTAGCGATAATTTCCTAGCCGAATCACACTGAAACGAAAGAGTATCAAAACCCAATATTACCGAAGCAAAGGTGTTGTCGCGGCTCTATTCGATTACGAGTGCAACATATTTTTAGCTTTTACTACTAGAGGATATGTTTTAAAATCATCTTCTCTCTCGTTTCCCCGTTTTATCTGGCTTTTAGTAAGCAAACTCTGTGAAGTCTATCTTGTTTTTTTTTTTTTTTTTCAATACGACAATGTTCACTAAAGCGCCCAAAACCAACTGCTCCTACTCCTTTTCGTCTCATTAGGTTTAAAACCGTACAAATGCAATACCTGTGGCAAGGCATTCGCACAGCAGGCCAACATGGTTAAACACGAGATGCTTCATACCGGTAATACAATTTATATTCCTTTCTTTTCTACAATGTTTTTTCTTCTCTTCCTTTTTTGTTTTGTTTTGCTCCTCTCCGGCTGTGTTCTGTGCTTGTCTGCTTCTCTGGTTGTTGTTGTTGTGACAAATGCTCACCTGGATTGCGTTGATCATTTGGCGACTTCTGCGCCAAGGAATGATAAACGCGATGCTGCTGCACGTTGCACGATCAGTGTGGCCTAAAGCTAGCCGAGCAAGCAACATACCAAGCAAGCATATTTTTGTTTGTTGTTTTTCGTTAAATAACACTCAATTTTATTCCGTCTACACGCTTCCAAGATTGCCGTTGTTTCATTTACAATTTTCCTTTCGTTTCTCTCCCTTCTATGATCGATCGCGCGTTTGTTAATCGTAAAACCAAAAATGGACGACACGTGTCTTCTAATTGCGCGTATCCAGGGATAAAACCATACAAATGTTCGGTGTGCGATAAAGCCTTTGCCCAGCAGGCCAACATGGTTAAACATCAGATGCTCCACAGCGGTAATGCATACGTTTGTTTTTCTTCTTCTTAAGTTTTTACGTTTAATTCCTTTAACCACTTAGTACCTTTCTTAAAAATGTGCTCTTATTTTATCCGGTTGTGTATACATACACACACTTAAAACTCACCCTCCCTATGTTGTCATTGTTGCTAATGTGTAGTGTTGTTGTTGATGTAGCGTCGTACCTATGCAGCCAGCATGCTTATGCATGGACAGAATATATATGGCACAGATTAGAGATACCGGAATTTGGGGGAATATAATAAGAGATAACTTGTTTTAATTTTGTGTTTCTATTTCTCGGTCTTCGGCTGCAATTCTCTCGGTACTCGGCTGCTCGGCTGCTGCACCGTCTGGATACGCACAATCGCACACACAATCACAATCGCGCCCGTGTTTAGGAATCAAACCATACAAATGTCCAACTTGCGATAAAGCATTTGCTCAACAGGCAAACATGGTTAAGCATCAGATGCTCCATACGGGTAATTAAATGCTTTATTACAGTAACTTCCCGACTTACGCGGATAACGGGGATCGGAGAAATCCGCGAAACTCTAATATTTTACTTCACTCATCATTTGTATCTGATTTTAAGAAAACGAATTCTAATCTTACCTCCCTTAACGAACTTTCAAAAATTACATTTCATCGTTGATTTGAAAAAAAAAGCGTGAAAATTTAGTCTTTAATTAAGAAATATTCAGCAAAATTATTTTATTTTCTGTGTAATGTGTAATGCGTAATTCTTATTGCAAAAAAATATCCAGCACACGTATCAAATTTTCAAGTCCACGTATCTCCGAATTCTTTGCGTAAGTCGGATATCAATTGTATGTATTTTAACGATTACAATGTTGCGTTTCGTACAATTTGATTTAGATTAATACATTTTAACACGATAGAACTACAAAATTCATTCGAAAAAATAGCAATAATAATACGTTAGTCCTTCTCTCTCGATGTAATAATTTCGAATTACTTATGATTATTCTCACACCACCACCTTGGTAACTTTCGATTTGATGCTCATCCGTTTTAGTTGGTTATAATAGTTGTTAGTTTAAAATTTTTATGTTTTACAACTTTTGAATTTTATCTATCGATCCCTCTCTCTTATCTCCAACACAGGGGAGAAACCATTCAAATGCAAAACCTGTGATAAGGCATTCTCTCAAAATGCCAACCTGAAAAAGCACGAAATGGTCCATCTCGGCATACGGCCCCACACCTGCCCACTGTGCCCGAAGTCCTATTCGCAGTATTCGAACCTGAAGAAACATCTGCTCAGCCATCAGAAGCAGGCGATCAAGCAGGAGCAGCAAAACGGTCAGGTGATGGCGTAAGTATCGGCCAAGATAAAGTAGTAACCAAAGCGTTGCCAGTCCCGGTATACTTTTATGTTGTTGTATCTTATTGCTTTAGCATTCTCTACAGCTGCCAGACGTGCAAGATGCAGTTCGAGGATATCATCGAGTTTGAGCGGCACACGCGACATTGTGGCATCAACAGCGTTCAGCAGCACGGTGTCAAGCTGGAAAACATCAAGAGCGAGATAGACATCGACGGCAGCTCGAACTCGGGGATGCAGCAACACATCAACACCACCACCAATGGTAATGGTCCAGCGAATGGTGCGAACGGTATTAGCGTTAGTCAATCGCAACCGCCCACCCCGATGCATCTTCCTTCGGCCATCCTCACCTCAGTCATTTCGTCGTCGGTTGGTTCGAACGTAACTGCACACAATCTACCACCGGCGGCACACTCTCATCATGGGCATGTGACGTCGAACGGTGGCATACTGTCCGGCATACCGACCGGCCATCCACATGCTCAACAACAACACACTCCACCGGGTGTTGGTCTTCCACAGCATCCTTCCGCTCATGCTCAACAACAGCAGCAGCAGCAACAACAGCAACAAGCACATCAACAGCAGCAGCAGCAACAACAAGGACATCCACAACAGCAGCAGCAACAACTGTCACCGCTCGGTAGCCACCAGCAGCATCTCGTACTGCAACAGCAGCACAACCTTCCGATCCATCTGCAGCAGCAACTGTCGCACCATCTGATCAGTTCGCATCTGCCCCACCCGCAGGACCACGGTGCGTCCGGCGATCTGCACCATCAGGTGAACTTCCACCATCCGCACATCTCCCATCTGCCCAACATATCGCACAAGATCCTGTCGCCCCTGTTCCACATTCCGCCGTTCAACAACAATCACAGCACATAATGGAACGCTTGCAAGGGACCCACGATACGGCCGTCGGCGTCGGTTGCCGTTGATGCGGCAGCCGGCAGCAACCCGTCGCCGGCCGGTGTGTCGTCCCTTATGCCGAACGTGTCACCGATGATGTTACCATTTGTGGTGAAGGCGGAAAAGCCGGATGAGGAAAATGGTACCGTCGGTAAGTAGAAAAGGTCCCCAAGTCAGGTACTTGTGGACCTCGCACGCGGGTGGGTGTACTGCCATCACGACGCTGGTTAGGACGATAGAATTCTCTAAAGTATAGATTTTTTAACCCGGCTTCTTTTTGGCTGAAAGACCCTTCAGGTCACGCCGGCCATCGAAATGGCTTACTAGACTTGCTGATACCACGTAGTTGGATAGGGGAACGGCCCAGATGGGATTTTTGAACCCCGGCCCTGCCATATGTAGACCGGCGCCGATGTCACCTCCCCGCCGTGGGCCGCCCCTACATTTATAAGGGTGCCCCCCTGAAGATTAAAAATTATATTTTGGTAGGATTTATCGTTCTGCAGTCGTCAGGATGCAAAAGCGTAGAGCGGGACTCAAGAAGAAGACGTTCTTTAATACTCAGGAGGAAATCAAGAGGAGAAGGGGAGACGGAGGGCGACAATCGGAAACAAAAGTAGGGAGGAAAAAAACGGGGAAAAAGCCACTCCTCTTCGCCGCATTCCATCAGTAGATGGATGATGGGCTTTTTTATTCACATATGTACACCCTCGCGGTGTATCAATTAAGCACCGGAAAAGTGTGTGAGAGTATGTGTGCGTGTGTACAAATATATTTTATATTTATTATTTAGTATGACGCCACATCGCCGTGTCATAGGTGTACATGGTACGATCATTTGTATCGATGCTTTTGCTTTCTTTTTTGAGCGCGTTTTCATTACACAGTGGATTTTTTTAAGAAATACAGTCACCATGATGAACTTCGCGTAAATATAGATACATAATGATCCCATTAAACAACAAAGCTACAGTGGAGTCGGGAAAAAAGCTTTGAAACAAAAAACATATGCGCACACATGCACACACATACACAACACGTATAAATATATAAGCTACTAGTAGTAGTATATCTCGCAAATGTGTAAAGTCATAGGAACACGCATCAACAAAAGAAAAATGGAAAAAAGCCCCGAATTGTCGAATTGTGTTAATCGTGTGTTGTAGTTTTAAAACCATGCTTTTTAAACACGCATGTTGCGCTTATCTCTCTGTCACTTACTCTCTCGCGGGCTGCTATTACTAAAGCGCTGACAGGATAGCAACGCCTGGGCGTATTTTGTGTGAGCAAGTAGGGAACTAATAGGTGAATTACTAATAAGGTAGCTTTTTGTAGTGTTGACACTCTACTAAAGGGACGTCAAACGGTGATAAACAAAAGATGATGATGCGATTGAGTCATGAAATAGGTCTTCTGTAGGCATACGACGCAAAGACTGCTGCACAAGAGACACAACAAGTGGAAAGGTATAGGGGAAAGAGATAGAGAGATAGAGATAAGAGACGAAAAATAAGGAAACAAAAACGTGTGATAGAGAACCCCGTAGTGTGTGTGTGTGTGTGTGTGTGTGTGTGTGTGTGTGTGTGTGTGTGTGTGTTGTGGTGTGTGAGCGTAAAGGATGTACTAAGAGCCTAGATCTGATCACCAAACAGATCAAAAAGTGAGAGGTGCTGTGCCACATTTTTTTTTTAAATAATACTTCTTCGCTTTTCCATTTCGTTGTTCGTTCTCAGAAACATCTCATGTACAGGAGCAAATTTTGCGTTGAGGAAAAGAGTTAAGAAACGTATTAAGGCACGCCATGTATGTGTGTGTGTGTCAGCAGAGTTGTGATATATATAGATTACCATATTAAATGTGAACACAGATTTTAAACTACTTCTCTCTCGTTTGAGTTTGTTCTGTTTGTTTAAAAATCCATATCGGTTGTGTTTGATTGAATGAAGAATGCAAGATAGGGGGGAGAGAGCGATCAATATAGCGAGATAACAGTAATGGTTATCGTTGGAAGACTTAATACAAGAAAGATATGTGTGATAATGATGGGGTGGTCAATAATCAAACGAGATCTTGCGATTCTACCAGAGGATGGGACAAATATTGATCTTTAAGTATCTACTTGCTCTACCGCTCTACCACTTGTGTGTTAGGAATTTCCTGTTACATGTTAACACTCTTGTGGTGTTGTTGTAAATGTTTCGAAATTGTTATCATTTTTTTGCCATTCATTGGCCCCGGTCCTCAGCGATACTAGTCTCTTCTGGCTTCTGGTAGAAACTTCATCGTAGCATGGTCTCCACTGAAGCAAGGCATGTCTCTCTGATTGTAGTTTAAAGACCAGACTCCCACAGGATGATGCTGCCTCCCTGCCATATAATGGCTCACTTAGACTTATCTTACCGCGTAGGGATGAGAACTGCACAACAACAGTATGTGAGTAGGTGTGTGCGCTTATGTCCCTAGTTAGTTTGTTAGTTTGTAAAGGCAAACATTTTCCTCAAAATCGCAAGCACCTCACGTCGTCCCGTAGGGTGTGTGCGTATATGTACAGCAATCGAATGAAATCGAACAAAAAACACGCACTCTTCCGGACACCACCACACACCGACGCATGTACACATTACTGAAAATAAACATTACTACTAGGGTAGCGTGTAAATATAATAGGAGGAGAAAACTCACTCAGGAGAAGCAACACACATAAGTTTTTAGTAGCAAGCAGTAACCATCCGTGTTGGATGGATGGCGGCTTGTGTGTTGAGCAAAGATTAAAGTCTGTGAACGAGAAAGCGAGCAATAGCGCAGGTGTAGTAATTAGTAGTACGTAGAATGTAAACATGTTGTAAGAATGTTGTGTGTGTAGTGTGTAATGATGATGAAAGCATGGTTACATACACACACACTTAGAACTATTCCTCTATCAAGCAATCTAATTGCTTTGATGGTTGTGTTTTCTGCCGCCTTGTGTCATCTTCATGATCTTGTTTTGCTGCATGTCTTCCATATATAGAATTCAAGTATGTTTTTTTTACTCTCTCTTGCAACGAGGATAATTTTTTTTGTAGGTCTTCTTGTTGCTGTTTTCCTGCCCATTCTCAATTTTTAATGTTTTGCAAAAACATTACGTGATAGTGTCGATTTGCTTCTTCTGAAGGAAACGGTGCTGTGTTGATCCTACAGAGTCTTGTTAGTACATGTTCAAAAAGCAGACGACCAACAGAAGACACAAACAGGATCCTTCAACAATGAATACCTTGCACAGTCTCCTGAATGTCACAGGACGACGACTCAGCTTGTCAAATCTTTTTGTGGGTTGCAGCTTTTAAAATCTTCACCATTATTTACAGAAAAAAATTATGACAAACGTTTTTTCAACCATCTATGCCGAACAGGTGAATTCTTTCAAGTCTGGTTCAAACTGAACAGATCATAAAAGCCTTTTTAGCCACGTGGACTCTGTGATATTCAAAAGAATATGTTGAATGTTATGTCACTAAATATTTTTTAACACTCTTTTTTTTTCAACTATAAACAATTTGTTTGTCGTATGCATACTAATTTGTATTATTATATGCATCGCTTGTTCCGATTGCGGCCCCATTAATTCTGTAGTGTGATGGGTACGAAGCACCCCATACGAATGTGGGGTATTTTAAACAATCTACAGTAAAGCTTTTTAATTGTTTACTATCTGTCATTTTGAAGCGCAAAAGCGGAAATTTCAATCATGAATAAAAACACAATAAAATAGGAAAACATAAAATAAGATAAAAGCATTAAAAGCAGCGCTGATAATAAGAAAGGAAAATCTTTTTTTGTTGAAGAAGAAGAGTGATCAACAAACAAGAATTAAAAAACAATAATTTTAAAGGCGCATCCAGAGTAGGGTCAATTGTCTGTCCGCTGTGGTCTATCCAATAGTGGTATCCTGCACGAAGCAGTGTACGTTAGAGAAAAAAAACCTCATAAAAATAGAATAACAAAATGGTGTAACAAATGGGCGGCGCATTATAAATGGAAACGGTATGAAAAAAGTATGTGTAAAGTAAAGCTGTAGAGGATGGGACAAGGAGCAACAAAAAAAAAAAACGTTAAAGCAACGCACATTCCTACACCATTTAGATATAAATTGCTGTTAGCTGTTAGTGAACGACAAAGCAACAAAAGAAAAACATACATGAATGCTAATCAAAAGTAGTTTAAAAGTGAATAACAAAACCCAAGCAAAAATAAAAGATCACAAAAGGAATATACAATCACAGCAAGAAAACATAATGTAGAGAAGAACCTTTTGAAAAATTTGTGCGTAGATTTTTCAAAGGTTCATTTTCCTCCTGCCTGTGCCCCCCCCCCCCCACCCCTTTTTATACTTTTTATCTTCCACGTATCAGACTGCAGATATTTCTTTTACCCTGTCCCCTAGTTTGGTAGTTGCAGAGCAAAATGAACAGAATCATGAACAGATGAAAACTATAATAATCACGTAGAAATGTAGGGAAAAAGTGCTCGCATCATTACAAAACTAGGATCAAAACAATGAAAAAAGTTTGAAATTTTGAAAACAAGAAAAAAAAAAGATACAGTTTAATGCGAAAAGTAGTGGTACTAATACATAAAAGTAAGAAGAGCAAACAAAACGTGTAATAAAAAAAAAACCACAATGAAAAGATGATAAACAACTGTTCTAAACAGAAAAAAGCCAGAGGCGGTAAACCAACTTTAATAGTAATTTCATAAGCAAAGCATTGATAAAGATATGCACATAGGTGCAACACACACGAGAAATGAAGAGTGGACGTTTTTAAAACAATAGTAATTTAATTGAGGGTAAAAGCATACACAAACACAACAGAGCAGAGAATGTTTAATTACGCGATCGCATAATTTCTAGCAGTAGTACGACCCTACTAAAATTGAATGGTTTAGGTTTTGGAAGTTTTGATAGTAAACACGTGCCGTGCCAACAGAAGCAAAAAAAAAAAAAAGGATGTCGAAATAGATTTCGATTACATGAACGTGCATAATAGTCATAATAACCAGTACGGTGCTTTATCTCATTTTTGCTTCCATTTGTCTGTAACACATAGCCACAAGAAAAAGTTCGAAGTAGTATTTCCAGCAAAAAAGAAAAAAACAAATGTGTGATATAATTTTGCCATCGAAACCTGTCAAACACCCCATTTTTTTTTAAATTATCCGCTTAATTTTGTAAGGTCGTCCTACTGTAAAAGCATATGCAAAGACGCGAGCATTACTGTTCAACGTAAGAACGAGGACGCATTAGACAAAAAAAACACAAAAATGATTAAAAAATTAGACAAAAGAGTAAATCAGACAGTAAACACATACAACACTAGAAGGAAAACAAAAGCTTTCTCTCTTTATGTGTTTAGAGAGAGAGCGAAAGAGAGAGAAGGGAGAGAAAGAGCACATCATCGTTCGCAGAGATAAAAAATCCAGCCTACTACCACCCCTTATACCTACCGTTACATTACTAAGAAGCGAGAGTGAATGTGCTTCTGTGTGCGTGTTAAAACGTTTTCTTAGTAGGCCATTTTCACACACAGGTGGCGCGCGCAGGTTGATTTGTCATTGCGTTCTAGTGTTTGACGCGTTTCGTCCTGGTGAGAAATGTGAAGGGAAGCTAGGGCATCTTTACGCACACAGCAGAAACATAAACACACACACACACTCATACAATTGGAAAATGCGCGAGGTTAGTGATACTATTTGAGGGACAGGGATAGAATGATAGTTTGCGTTAAGTGTAATAATGAGACTGCTGCATGACAGATGGTTGACGGGGTTGGACAGAGTGTGTACAGAATTGAAGTGCTGAATTGTTACGATTGTTGAAATGGGAAAGGAAGTTAGCGAAAAAAACGGTTATGTGTCAATGGCACATACACAGAAAAGCATCATGCACACTCACACACATAAAAAACACACGGAGAGAAGGAAACAAGTTGGCAATCCTTATGTTGTTAGTGTGTGTGTGTTAGTCAACTTATTTACGTTAACGTTTTTCCTTAGAAGCAAGCCTACTATATGAACACACATTTACCTACAGGTGGCACAGTTTTTATACGTGTGTATTGCATATGTGTGAGAGGTGGTAGTGTTGTGTACGTTCGTCGCGCTGTGTCTGTTCCTTTCCGTGCGTGCGCGCATGTGTGAGTTAGTTAAGGTTAAGTTTGTGACTTACTATTTTACTCTCTGGTTTATTGGTTTGTGCAGCAGAAAACACGGAGAACAGAAAGATTAAGATTTTTTGTGTGACACGATTATCAAAATGATTTCGATCCATTGTATTACAAAATTTTGTGAGATGATGATAAAATCAGGAAAAACGAAACAGAAGAAACAAGATTGTGTTGCAGATTTCAGCGAAAAAATTATTTTTTTTCAATTTATTGAACCCCCCAGAGCAAGAAGTGTGTTTCTGATTTTTTTTAATGCAACATTTACTTCTTTTATTAAATTTACTACGACGAGCGCTGTGTATGTGTGTGTGGGGAGAATGAGAGCCGGGTGAGAACGCATGCCGCTCCTTCCTACTATTATTACGATTTATGAGTTAGCCGTTAGACATTTATGAGATGATATAATTTGTATAGACACAACCAATCAGTAATAAAAGAAAGAAAGAAAACAATAATTGTTAGTGATGAAGCCTTTTCTTTAACCCGGTTCTATCGTGTAAAAATCAGCGCCGCTGCCGTAGCTTCCATCGGACTAGTTAAATTGGAGATTATCGTGGACCGCATGGCATGGAGATTCAGCATGGACATACCAAGCTGTATAAGTCAATCCAGCTGATGATGTACTGATGACATAGGCATAAAGGTCTTAGGGTACTTCTGCACTGATGCACTCTATCCGAAACTGACAATTTTTTCAAGGACGCGCCCGAGATGGAACTGCGCAGAAGAGACATTTTTAACCCCTAGAAGAAGAGACGGATCAGTCGTTAAGTCTGTTCAGGTCATCCATACAGGCAGAGGAAGTGTCTATATAGAGATCATCCAACGGTATGCTATTCATTTCGATCGGACCATGAATGAACGAGTTATCGTCGATTTTCCATGGGAATGCCATTGTTTTCTGTAATAACCGGGTGAGGGGATGGAGGGATCGGGATGGGGTGTTCGGCAAAAAGATGTGCGGCCTCAAGACGCATCCAACGGTATGCCGGGCGTCAGGATCGGACCAGGAATGGCCGAGTTATCGTAGATTTTCCACGGGAAAACCCCTTTTTCGTTGAATAACTTGACGGGGGGTGGAGGGATCGGGTTGAGGTGTTCTGCAAAAAGAAGCGCGGCCCCAAGATGCATCCAACGGTGTGCCGGACGCAAGGATCGAACTAGGAATGACCGAGTTATCGTAGATTTTCCACGGGAATGCAGCTGGTGGAATTTCCCGAAAAGAGGGGAATCGGTGCACGGGGGAACCCTTAGCTCCCTTAAATATTGAAAAACGCGTAGAAGAGGACTTTTTAAGCGATATTTAAAGAAAGAAACAAAATTGAGGACCAATTTCATAAAATTGGGAGAACACTCTTAAATTGCGCGGAAAAATATTCGTCGTGACGGAAAGATATAATTTTCGGACCACTTTTAAAATTTCCATTTGCTACCTCCTCGAATTCATGCTCTCCTGTTACTCCTGGTCGAATTTTGCCGCATAAAAATTTCCGGATTTTTGCCACAAAAATCCGACCAAGACCGACTGGTAGTAACAAGAGAGCATGAATTCGAGGAGGTAGCTCGGGCCGGCCAAAAAATTCAAAATTCAATTTCAAAAGTGGTCAGAAAAATATTTCTTTCCGTCACGACAAATATTTTTCCGTGCCATTTTAAGTTTGTCTTTCAATTTTAAGTTTTTCTGTCTCATTTTTATTTCTTTCTTGAAATATCGTTTTAAAAGACCTCCAAAACATGGTTTTCAATATTAAAGGGTATTTTAAAGGGGATTTTCCAAAACAAGGGGTGGGGGGGAGGATTCCGCCAGCAGCATTCCCGTGGAAAATCGGTGATAGCTCGCTCATTCTAAGTCCGATCCTGGCGTCCGGCATACCGTTGGATGCGTCTTGAAGCCGCGCATCTTTTTGCCGAACACCTCGACCCGATCCCTCCACCCCCCGTCAAGTTATTCAACGAAAAAGGGATTTTCCCGTCGAAAATCGGTGATAGGCTCGCTCATTCTTCGTCCGATCCTGGCATCCGGCATACCGTTGGATGCGTCTTGAAGCCGCACATCTTTTTGCTGAACACCTCAACCCGATCCCTCCACCCCCCGCCAAGTTATTCCATGAAAAAGTAGCATTCCCATGAAAAACTGGCGATAACTCGGTCCGATCATGACGTCCGGCATAGCGTTGGATGCGTCTTGAGGCCGCGCATCTTTTTGCCGTACACCCCAACCCGATCCCTTCACCCTCTACAAAGTTATTGCGGAAAACAACAGCATTCCCATGGAAAATTGGTGATAGCTGGCTCATTCGGAACATTACACTGCGATCTCACCACCCTCCGGCCAGTTATTGTGGAAAAACTAAAACATTCCCGTGGAAAATAAGTAGGAATGTTTGGTCGGGGACCAGCTACCTCCCTGAATGCATGCTCTCCTGTTACTACCAGTCGCTCCCAAGAGAAAATTGGCTCAAAATCGATCAAATTGTTGACCATCGAGGTCAACAATCGTCGGTTGACGATACGAGTCTCCATCCGGTGAAAGCGGCCACATTTGTGGAAAAACTACAGCTGGTTTTTGTACCACGATAATGCGCCCTCCCATACGGCCATCATCTAGAGGGAGTTTTTCGCAACAACTGGCAACCCTAGGAGCAGAGACACTATTTGGACGAGTCGTTAAGTCTATTCAGGTCATCCATATAGACAGAGGAGGCGTCTATATAGATATCAAAAAGCTGGACCAGATGGCAATGAATTGTCACTTGTCATACTTGTCAGCAGTATTACTAACACTAATTTCTTTCCCATCAATTTACATACAACATAAAACGATCGTTTCGATTAGTTTTTTGTAGCTTTTTGTTTTTAAATTTCCACAGCTTGCTTTTTTGTCTTAAAGTTGGCTTCCGCGATGGATACACTATATTTTGCCATTGTTACCTTACTTCTGCTTTCTTTTTCGCTATTGCTGGCAGAAAGGACAGAGTCTCATCCCCGCACGGCACACCATACGGTGGAAAATGGAGGAAAAAGTTACATGCGTAGCAGCAATTATCATATGCGCTATATACTTTTCATACCTTGCAGTTGCAGTTCCTCTATTTCCAATTACTTCGGAATCCTTTCTCGTTAACTCGCACGCATAGATGGAGCAATTTTCGAGCTTTTTGTTTCGCACTTATCCTGAAGTATTACCTATTGGGAAGTTCTACGCAAGCATCCAGGCAGTATTATAACACTTTTTCCACCTTTTAAAAATACAACATTTCACTCAACAAACGGCTCTCCTCTCTGTGTTGGTTTTTTGTTACGTTAATCTCGTCCGAATGAGAAAAGGATAGTACCAAAAACCCAAAATGTTGGATCGGATCCTTCTTTTTTTTTTTGTTTGCTTCCTTCCCTTCATTGCACATTGACGCAAGCGTCTTCAGCTTGTTTCTTACGTTACTTATGTTCCTACTTTTAAGATTGTGTTTACTTCTCGTTTTGTTTTCATTGTTTCTTTTTTTTTCATAACTAATCTAAAGCTAAGCAAATACTTCACTAATAGTTTCTGTTTGTTTTTTGTTCCTGCAATATTGCTGCTTCTGCTGCTGAAGATCTCGTTTTGTCTTTTCCATTTTAAACTTTCTTCTATCCGATAGTAATAGCTTCTTTACGGGCGCATTTCTAAGAATCCTATCAAACCCTCAACAAATACACACACAGCAACAAGCACCCTTGTCGCTGTGCGAATCGCCTTACACCGCTAAATGTACATAAATCGTAGGTATTTATAATAGTAGTAGTAACAGCAGGTAGTATTCCATGTTGCCATTCATAGTAGTAGTCATAGTAGTAGCTATAATTATTACAAACGCGCACCGCACCGCACCACACTACATTCGGTGGAAGAAGTAAGTTTCTGTCCTATTCTTTTTCGCTCACTCCGTCCTTTCTTACGCCTCCGTTGGAAAGAAATCCTTCAGCAGTGTCGTCCGGCGCTTTTCCGCAATGTCCATCTGATTCTCCAGCTCACCCCGATCGGTCGTTTCCGCCCGTTCAACCTTCCAGGAAAGGTTTTCAATTTCCGCTTCGAGTTGTGCCTAAAAAACGGTACGAAATTTTGGATAGAAATTGGTTACCTTTATGCTTTTATCTCCCTTTCCTTTGCTGGAAACACGCACCTGCTGATACTCGAACAGTTCCTTCCGCGATTCCATGTAGTACGCGTACGGGTACGTGTACTGTAGCGTGTAGCGACACTTGGCCAGCAGGGTTGCCGCATCGAACAGATGCTGCCAATCGATCCACGTACCGAGTCCCTTCATCACCTTCTCGTTGATGCGCGTCCGCATCCGGTCCAGCGTTTGCTGCTCGAGCTGAAGCGACTTGGAATGGTTTTCCCACCGTTCGTAGTAGTGCAGGTACTTCTTGAGCGCTTCCCGGGCCTGCAAAAACAAGCATGAATTAAAGCAACGCTTAGCAAAGCAATCCAATCACGCCCCTTACCTGCGCGTGTACCGATTCGTGGGCAATGTTAGGATTTTCCTTGTACCGCGAACACTCGTAATACTCCGACCCGTGCGCCTTCCAATCGCCCAAACACATCCAGCAAAAGTCGTGCTTGCAGTTAAAGCACTGCATATGATTGCAACCACCGTTCTTCTCGATGCAGATGTGACACTTGGGGCAGTCCTTCGTGTGCGCACTGATGTAGTTGGCCGTTTCGCTGTCGTCCGCACACTTGGTTAACCATTTGCGGATGATCTGGCAGTCGGTTGGGGCGTGATAGTCGGTACCGCACCGGAAACAGAACGCCGTCTTGCACATCCGGCAGACGGCTTTCTTCGGGCTAATGTCCTGGCTGCGGATGATCGTCTAAAAAGAAACGAAGCGATCGAAAACAATCCAATTAGCTACCACTCACACATCCGAAGATCACTCACACACCTGACAGTTTGGACCCGGACAGAAGCGTAACTCCGGATGGGATTTCACGTAATCGGCAAACGTAAACTGTTGATACTTGTCGCGCAGCATCGGCCGGTTCAGTAGCGTCAGCACGAGATCTTCCGGTACGCGCACATCACAACGCTGCTCCATACACTCGATCTGTGTGGAAATGCCTTGCCCAATCTGTATCTCGAAGTGCATCGCCCAACAGTCGCGACAGAACGAGTGCTGGCAGGCAAGGGAGTGAAACTTGTCCGTTGACTGTACCGTAACGCACACCGGACATAGCTGTGTACGATAGCAGCAAGCTCCCGTCATCGTGGTGGAGCTGGTTTGATGTGATTTAGCACTACTGCTATTGCTGGTGGTGGTAGTACTTCCGCTACTACTACTACTACTACTCGTTCCCGGGATTGCCGGGCTGGCCGAGCAGCCAGGGACGGATGGTGCGGTGAATGAGCATGAGGTGGTGGTGGTGGTGGTGGTGGTGCCAGCACCACCTGAAGCGACGGCACCATGGGACGACGACGTGGATGGGACGGCAGGTGGCAGTTGTGGTGGGCTGGGCGGTACCGACGGTGCAGCCGCTTTGATCCGTGCGCTAACCAACAGATTGGACGCGTTGTTGCGATACCGCTCGATCACTTCGGCCGTGTTCCAGCGGGTTTCGTGCAGCAGCACCTTCGCCAGCGATGGCGTAATCTGGAGCTGGGTGCTTAGCTTCTCCACCGACTCGTTCAGCAGCTTCTCGACCTCTTCCACGTTCAGACACTCGTACACGAAGTACTCCGGATCGGTACGCTTCGGGTCGATCTGCTCGATGTCACAATCTTCACCTGTGGGAAAAGGGGGAAAAACAGAGGGAAAAGTTGAGATGAGAAACTATCGCTTTATAGAGTTGAATGGTACAATAAAGAAGAGATATTTATTGCAATTACACAAGCTTGTTGTTTGTGAACGATTTTAGCTATGGACAGCTCGTTAGACAAGGTGTGTGTTTTGGGGTCAATAAATTCTTAAAGCTGAGGCACAGCTAATAAACAATCAGGGGGATGCAATGAGGCAATAATGATGCAATAAAAGGGGTTATATAAGGATCAGATGATCGCACGTTAGAAGATGAACAAAACTTTCCCTAGCTTGGGTCAATAGTCAGAGTACCGATAACAACATAGATGAGCCTACAATATGAGAAAACTTATCCACTATAAATACCTGTCACGATGGAGGAATCAGGGATTTTACAACAATTTTACAGTTTCAATACTAACATACACCTCTGAGGCATAGACTTTGCACAAAACTGGTGAACGATAAACGAAGCTGGCGTTGTATAAAGCCTTTATAGTTCCAATGTAGGGTTTCGATCCATATAATGGATCACTTTTGAATCACTGGATGGCATTTCTCAAATAGTTTGTGGAATATTACAAGCTTCTTGGGCTTGGACTTTGCAATCATACAGAGGAATCTAACCTTAAATTAGGGGAAAATTGTAATCTACATATAAAAGAACGTAAGGGTAACACCCGAGCGCGTGACGCACCCTCGAATCGAGCTTCATCATCGTCGTCGTAGCCTAGCAACAGCGAGCAAGCGAGCGCAGCGAGCGAAGAATGGAAGAAGAGAAAGAGCGGGGGTACATCCCTCCAACGAGCACTAGATTGCTCGATTGTAGTTTGCTAAAATTACATCCAGAAGCTCACACGGGAAGGATGCGCTACCTCTACCGCTACAAGTTTTATGATTTGTTTTACGTTAATTATAAGTATGTAATGAAACAAATTCAAAAAAATCTGGACTATAGCATTACTAGAGCAAATAACATTTTTTTTTAATTGGACGAAGGGAATGGGCCAAGGAGAGGAGCTGGATGGAACGTATGCACGAAGACTAGCTCGGAAGGAAGATATGGAAATGGTGAAGTCAAACAGATTGGAAAAATTAAATTAAAACAATAATCATTTACACCAACATAAGATATCTTTGATGCAATCGCAAGAAGAAGACGAGAACGAAGACGGTGCGTGGGTACATATAGATTAATGGATGAGAGTGAGAAAGGAGAATCAATGGAATCGAGGAGAAGGGAGGCTTGACCATGTGTGCGACAAGATTCTAAGGGCTCCAGATCTAGCAAGTGACAGCGTACAGGATACGATGGCAACGCGGAGCCAGGAGTGTCAAATACATTGCGCATGACAAAGCGAGTGAAAGTCCTCTGAATCCGCTCCACCATTGCTACAGCTCCCTCGCCAGAGGAGGACCAAATTACTGAGGTATCATCCAACGATGAGTAGACTAGAGAAACGAACAGAGACTTCAAGCACCTGATGTCCGCCGATCAGTCCGCTCATACGAAGATCCGGCTCTGTGATAGATGAGCAAATACCCATAGGACCAAGGGCGAAAAAAAGGGCTTAAGATTGAACAATCGGTAAGCTTTTGGTCGAAGTTGCTCATCGGGACGCTTTTCATATTTTCATTTCTTTTTCTGTTACCGGATAATCTGCACAATTCACATAATGACGAATTTAAACATCGTGCGTTTGCATCTCGGATTTTACGGGTACAAAAAGGTAGGTTCTACCGGGCCTTGACTAGTCATATAGTAAAATTTTTGCTGAACGTAACGTCGTTCTCTTCTGTTAGATCAGAATAAATGAAAAAAAAATTCTTCAATAGCTTGCTTCTATCAGCAGACCATATCATCATCACCGTATCAGGTAATTGGAACGAATTGAATGCACAAAAATAGTAGAAAACAATAAAATAGTATGAAATATTCCACTAAGTTACAGTACAATACGATTCTATGGATTGAAACCGTTTATTCACATACATTTTTGAGGCATGGACTTTGTTCAAAGCTAGCAAAATATTCGTTTGTGTGGAAGGAAATTAGATAACACAATGACGATTTCTGCGATAATCTCATAATCTTGCAGCGAACTAGACTAGTTACACTCCGTATCATGTCATGCGAATGGCACCGGACGACCCGTGCTGTAAAGATCTTGCAGACCGTCCACATGGACAGTAGGATCAAGTTGAGATGAAGCGTCGGCTTTGATGGATTTATCTCCCAGACAAGCCGGCATAAATAGATTGACAGACGTTACGCCTCGACTCATAAGTTAATATTTAGGGTGGTCATATTGGTCATTCCGGGAGGACGCACGATCACACAAGTTCATTACTCGTTTCGAGTTGGACACCACTGGCCAACGATCGTGCAGCGATCGACCGCTTACTTGTTGTGCCATTCAATAACATTGCAAATCGATACACATTTGCAAAAATCACCTTCACCCACAGGCACAGAGTGATTCAAAGCAGCTACCAACAACAACAAAAAAACCCACCCACGCAAAACTGGAGATCCTTGCCAAGATGATTTACAACGGCGTTGTGGCCACAAGATTTGAGAGAGAATATATCGTTCGTGAAGAATCTTCGCTTTGCATAGCCTACCAGTAAAAGCGACCAGCTCTAAGGTCCACGCGCGACAGCAGCTAAGGTGTAAAGGAGGTGCGTTAGATCGGAACATGGTCCATCCAAGGTGGACAACATAGCCCAAGAGCGTTGGTTTAGCAAGGTTTACCAATTTCGTAACAAGCGCAGCGTGATATCAACGAGCAGCGGTAGCCGCAGCAGCAGCAGCAGCAGCAGCATCATGATCAGCTGCTGTTACAGATCGTAATCTTGTTTGAGCTATGGCCAACCATTCACTGTATATGGGACGCGTGATAATGACCCATATTTCGCGAACTGGAAACTGGAACATTCCTTCAACAGATAAGCGATTATGATGTACGTGTTTCGCTTGCTTCAATGTCTATGATTTATTGGGAAAACCTTATTACCCGCTGCCATCCGAGTAGTAGGAACTCTGAAACAGATTGACCTTAAAATCCGTCACTACTGACCCCACCGGAGAAACAGAGGACCCACATCCGTTGTCCTTCGCATTTCTCCTAAGGAAATGTGTGTTTATTTATATAAACTAAAGCCTCGTTAAGCTCTTCGGTTTAGCTTGTGGCGCGGAAAACGTTACCCGTCCAAGAATTGATTACCGCTGGTAGGGTTTATGTGCGCGGCCTTGGCGCAAAATGTCATCCCCCGTTTCCGGCCACACGTGCGTTGGGAAAACAAAAGAAAAGCATCGAGAAATTGATTTGCCAACGGCTACAGAAGAGTGTCCTCGTGGACTCGAGCGCTATATTTATCCGGTTCGTGTGTTTGGAGGGTTGGCCCACCGTTGTTGGGCTTTTCATAAATTATGTGACGCGGCAGTCGACTAACTTTGACCAGCAAAATACGGCAATGTGAGAAGAATAGCCAGCACATCCGGGCGGTTCGGGTTTGGTTTCGCATTCGAAACCTGCGGAACAAGTGAAGCCTCAAACCAGTTCTTGGGTGTGTGTGTGTCGGGAAATTGTGAGGCTTCCAAAAATGTCATACATTGGGCTTGTTGAGGGTGGGTAACGTTATGTGAACGTTATGCGCTAATGATGGCCAGCTAAGACGTTTGTGACGTACTTTTATGTAATTATTTTTACATGTGCTTTACATGCTGTGACCGTTGGAATGAATTATATAACTAAAGAAGCCTTAAAATTAAACTTCTCCTATATTGCAGCAATTTCTGGAACTTTCCACTGTAGCACCGTAAAAAATCGACGAATTGATTACATCCTCCATCGATCCGCTAACAAATAGCAGCTCCCACACCGGGCGTGTTTGTACGACTTCATCCGCACGTATGCATGAATTGTGCTTAATTGTGCTATTTTAACAAGAATTTTATTTCTGTATCTGAATCCGCCCGGTTTTTGGTTGATCTGCTCTCTGGTTCGGGCACATTCATTCTACACGCTTTTCTCCAAGAATCTCGCGTAATGAGAAATGTTTACGAACACGTTGTTGGTGCAGTTGTAACTAGGCGGTCGCATTTCAGGACAGTACGCAGAAGAAGCCATAAATAGTCAGCATGTTGTTGCCACGAGGCACTAGCCAGAGTCATATGTTGTTGTGGTGGGTTGGTGAAGATTTTTTTTTTATTTGCGGCATAATCTTGTGTGTTTCGCCATCAATTAATTATGGACTTGTTGGCAGCGAAAACAAACGCCAAATTGATTTGCATTAATTGTTTTGTTATTTTTAATCATTTTTAAAGCCCATTCAGCGATAATGATCATCGTATTAAGCTGTTATATTGAATATTCATATGCCAGTGAGAAACATAAGAATAGCACCACCAACATCCCCGGCGGTGCCGATGCGCGATATCCTGGGACAGAATGACTCCGAATATGCTGCGCGGATTCTGTTTGACTTCGCCAAAGAGATGGGAATCGTCCTTTGATCCCTTCCCGTTCCTATTAGCTGATTATAATTTGTTATGTTTATTTGTTTTTCTGTTTGTTACACGTTCGCAACGGTGCGCCTGTCGCTATTTCGGCTCCAGAGTCGATGCAGTATCCTTACAAGGTTATAGTGACTATCGGCACCATGCATTTTGCAGGCGTCGAATGCGTGAGTTAGATGCTACTGTAGCTTAACAAAGTTGTAGTGGCTTTCGGACTCGTGCGTTCTGCTGATGGTGGGGCCGCCAGCTACAACATCCAAATGCTGGCAACAATATGGAGTGGCGAACACCACAAAATATCCGCAGCAGAGGGAGTTTTCTCGGGAGCCAGTTGTTATTCTCCACGGCACGATGCTCCAAAGAGCCGCCAACTCCTTAGCGGAAACAGAGAGGACAACTTAAGAACCATACCTGGCAGCAACAATAAGGTGCACTTGAATTGAAGGAGAAGGAAATGTCTGGCCTCAAAATAGGGTGTAAGTTGAATCAGTTATAAAGTAGTTGAACGGCCAGACCCGTCATCACGAAATAATAAAAAATAACAATTTATGTTAAGTCTTTAGAAAAAATGAGTAGGAATTTTTGCGAATCATCATCATCCCAAGTCGCAGATTTAATCGAAAAGTATGCAAAATAAAATTAGCACCAGCATGCAAACTACGACCAACCCAGCTAAAGCCTCCAATTGGTTCGAAGGAAGAAAAATTCTCAAAATACTACGATTCAAACCTCTCTCTTCTAGAGTGCAATCGGTGAAAAAAATGTTCCAATCACCTACCAAAGACGTACAGTTTTTGAAAACATGTCGATGATGGCAGTTGCACTAGTTGTAGAATATAAGCGAACCAGAAGCTATCACAACATCCAACATTCATCTCGGCAAGCCCAGCTGGACACAGCATTGATGTGGTCTGTTCGGATGAAACGGTGTTCAACCTTGATGGTTTTGATAATTGGAAACAATAATTGTGGCACGATCTGCGTGAAGAGTCTCTATTCGAATGAGTTGGAATATTTGATGCTTGGAAACTGATTCCATTGGGATGAATCTCCATGAGGCTCAACACGGAAACACGGATCAGTTTGCTCCATCATCACGAGTTTTGTTATGGTCCAGATTTCGTTTGGAAGCAGAAATTATGTCCAGCTTCTTAGCTCTAAGCTGACCAAAGTCTAAAGACGGATCTGTATCTAGTAGAAATCCTTTCTAGTCTATCCTTTCTCTAGCTATTAATAAAAATAGCAAAAACTTCAACATGCTGCCATATGAATGCTGAGAACTGATCGAGCAGTGTACTCTAGAAAGAAATGGGTTGACCACGAAATTGAGCCTTATTGAAACAATGAAGTTTAATTTGAATGTTGATAGTAACGTAGTAAAGATTAGTTGATCGAAAGATAAAGTGTTGTTACATTTTTTTCTCACCGTTTTTCATGAGTTTTTCCTAGTACCACTCCTAGTACCACTAGAATCGGAATCGTTGGAATCTCACCGGGGTCTGAGACGAGGAGACGGACTCTCCTGTTTGCCGTTCAACATCGCTCTGGAGGGTGTCATGCGAAGCGCGGGCTTCGACATCCGGGGCACGATTTTCACCCGATCTCTCCAATTACTATTACTCCAATTACGCGAGGCCAATAGAATTGGATAGAGCATCAATGCGACGTAGACAAAATACCTGCTTGCCGGAGGCTCTGACCACGATAGAGCCCGACTCGGAAGCAGAGTATCAGTTGATGGCGACGATCTCGAGGTGGTACAGGAGTTCTGCTACCTTAGTGCGATCGTTACATCGGACAAGGATTTGGAGCCCATCCAAATCCTCGGGACGGATCCTCTTCGGAGTATTTTATATTTACTGATAGCCTCAGCGCTGTCGAAGCACTAAAATCCGTCGAGGCATTAAAGAGCTCTGATTACTTTTATCAAAAAATACTGATTATTCTAAGCTCTTTGTTTAACAAAGCATTTCGTAATATCGCTTATTTGGCTGCCTGCTCTTTGGGGGATCCCTGGCAATGAAAAAGGCAGACTCCTTGGACAAACGTGATGCCTCCGTTGGCAGCATTTTGGAGAGGTCGATTTCCCCTCACGCTTGTGGGATGAGGATGAACTCGGGAGGTTCCTGCACTCCATCTCACCACAGGTTTCCCTAGTTTCACGGGCTACCGGTAGATCAGTAAGTAAATTCCGAAGATTTTGCGTAAATAACTATGGTGGCGCTAAAGTTATTTCCCTCAGCGTAGAAGAATTTGTCCCGAATTTCATACATTTTATCCCGTTTATAACTTTCATAGGTCTTTGTCGTGCTTTATCTTTTCTTTGTTATTTTTTTTTTTGTTTAGAAACAATTAGTTTTTATTGTCGATAAATAGACCAATTAGCAAACAAAATTAGTAAAAAAAAAATAACATAGAAAATCATGTCTATGAGATTTTCGTCATGCTTTGAAGGTATATTATGAAAAATCCAGCTGTTACAATCGAAGACACATCCCTAATTAGTTGAATAAATAAATAAAAGAAAGCACAAAAGAAAGTAAATAACTTTCACTCTTTCCACAGCAACAAAAAAACAAAACCAGACCTTGACAAATGCGTGCATCTTCCTTGACTCGGATCGATCACAGATCCGCAGTTTTTGTCTCCACTTTCGCTTTCCGTGGCAATGTCGTTCGTTTTCCCAACCCCCAACCAAACCAACCATCTCGCGATCTAAACAAGCCTCCATCAGCGCCCAGTGTGTGTGTGTGTGTGTGGCAAATGCTCACCTTGACAAGGTCTAGGTTTTTTCTTATACGAAACTGCGGCTGAAACCTCTTACCCACTTCCTTTTCACGTGGTGTTGCCGTTACACAGCTAGTCCGTGTTATTGCTTACCTTCCAAAATCATTCATGCCCCGACATGCCCCATATCACGCACCACCGCATCCGCCTTCGTCGGTACGAAAAGCGGTTAACTTGAATAGTTTCTTTATTATATTCTTTGCGTGTGCGTGTGTCTCTTTTGCTTCTTCCTTTCCTTTCTCTTTTTACGCGGCCAGATTCGAAGCGTTGCACCACGCGAAGCGCAATCGGCAGGCTCGTCTCGGCACGGGCAGCAGGCATCTCAGACATTTGCCGTCTGGTGACCTCCCGCAGTTCAATGCTTTCATGACCAACATGTGCAAAGCATGAGGAAACCCTGACAGCATGGTTGGGGTAAGTGCGAGGACAAATACCCCACGACGGTGACGACGACGACGACGACGACGATTCCGTTCCACGCTGCAGTGTAAAATAACGTCCCACGTTGTAAGGCGTGCGTGATCTTTCTCAGCCGGAGTAGTAGTAGTAGACGTCAAGACAAAAAGTTACAGGAAGAAGAAGCGAGTGCTGCGCCACTACTAACCTCTTATCATGGTGTTTAATTTTTCAATGTTGAGTAGAAGGAACTTTACTACTTGTTTATTACTTGCTTTGAGTCATTGAAGTCAAGAATAACTCTTGCCTTCAATATGGTACTGTAAATCATGTTTCCTACATAGTGTTTTGGGTTCAACAGAAAAAAAAACATCCCAACTACCTTTCACGATAAATTATCCTAAGCAATAGCACATTAATTCAAACGTAAAGTGAAAAATTATACTCATTTGCTACTGCTTAACACGATGAACACAATTTCACGGTCAACCAGCAGTGACCGCACCAGTGGTCTACCCCGGTTGGGTAGACGACAAATGCTGCTAGGCTGCCACAGTTTAGCTAAAGAGCCTCCGGCAATAGAGGCTGTGGACAAGCCTGCGGAAACACAGTAAGTGTAGTTTCATTGCGAATGGTTCTACACCGATACGAAGGCTAATTTGGTATAATTATAACTTTTCTACACCTGCTCGAAGAGTCCTACATTCGTAGTGTAGCGTTTTCTAGCGACTACAGATTGACGAATATCTTGGAAGAGGTGGGTAATGTTACAGAATGCTTAGGCTGATAGTGAGCTCATCTTTAAGCGAAGAGACTCTCCATTGACCTTGCTTATCAGGCGCTACAACCGGTCAAGCGGTCTTGGCCTGACGCAGCAAAAGCCGGAACCGCCAAAAGCACGGCCGTGGACGACCTAAAAGGACTTTCTGAGCTGGGTCGTCCGATGCCATGCCTATAACATGGCCAGCCCATCGGAGCCTGGCGAGCCTAATTCGCTGCACGACGGTGAGGTCGTCATACAGTTCGTACGGCTCGTCTCATTGTAGCGGCTACTCCAATGTCCTTCCTCACACCAACGGGACCAACGATCCTTCTGAGCATCTTCCTCTCGAATGCGGCTAAGAGGGCTTCGTCTGTTTTGGACAGGGTCCTTGTCTCAGAGGTGTATGTAAGTACTGGGACTATAAAGGCACGATACAGTCCCAGCTTCGATCGTCGCGACAGATTTTTTTAGGTGAGATGTTTCCTCAGGCTGTAGAATGACCGGCTGGCTGCCAGCATCCTAGCGCGCAACCCCGTCTCTATACTCTTTTCAGTGCTGACTTTTGACCCGTTATAGGTGAAGTTTTGGACGACTTTTGCGACAAATTTACCTATCCATACATCACCCCCACGTGGTTCCGGATGTTTTAGCAGGGCTACTGATGGTGCCACTATCAATTTGGTGTCTATTGATCTTAGCAGCCACCAAAAGAATTTGTTGGGAAATCCTCTATCTGCGAATCTGAGACTAAGACCGATTGGGAAGTCATTGTCAAGGTCCAGAAAGAGCTGAAAAAGCTATGAACATTCATTCGGAAGACATCCAAGACTAATGTTCCTACCAACTGGCGAAGGATCGCCTTGGACATTAACCATGATTAGCCTTAAATTTTACGAGACGGACTAATACCTTTAGCTGGGGATTCGAGGCGACCACGGCAGGGTCGGGGTCTCGGGGACCCATCCGGCCCGAAGGTTCCCATGTAGTGAGGACTTACTAACCAACTACAAGGTATCAATAAGTCTAGTAAGTCACTCGATGGCCAGCGTGAGCAAGTAGGTCGTTAAGCTAAGAAGAAGAAATCTACTTTCCTTCTTGACGAAAATAGGGCCAATTTTTCTTCTTCTTCTTGGCTTAACGATCCTTCTGGTAGGTCATACCGGACATCTAATGGCTTAGTAGACTTGTTGTTACCATCTATTTAATTAGTTAAATCCTCAGTACGAGAGAACGGACCGGATGGAATATGAACTCTGGTCCTGTCGCTGTCAAATCTACTTGCATTGTCATCTATTAACTGTTAATGTATATCTAAGCCGAAACATATGCTTCATCGTCAACCGGACGTTGTACAGCAGATATAAAAATCAAGATTGTTAAATAAAAACCCAAATTTTCTTTATTTCTGCGCGTTTCCGTAGCGTTGATCAGCTTGACGGTCGTAAGAAACAAGAACGAAACAAAACAAAAAGCGTTTAATTTATCATGTTGCCATTGTTAAACCGAAACATCGTTGCGTGAGAACAACGACTCTTTTCCATTACCATTTGTCCTTCAAAAATCATGTAAATTAAGAATTTATTATACCCTCTTTTATTAATAGCTGTGTGACTCGTCCGAAAATTTTACTACTCTCGCAAGGAACAAATGCTTGCGTGCAAAGCCCAATATCTTGACCGGGTTGGCTTGCCCGAGAGAGAGAGAGCAGCATCGTATCGCTTCCGCTGCGTAGCATTAAAATCCACCGTACGAATCGTACCGCCGTGCCATTGACCTCGCCGAGGGCCATCAGCCAGTCGGTCACTGCTCACGGTGTGTGATGTGTGCGGTAAGATACGCCACCCAGTTTCGGGTGGGGTGGAATCCCCATCGCACCATTTGGAACAGTTCGCTGAACACCGCCGGGCGCAGGCCAGTGAGCCTTGCTGGCTCAACCGACAACGCACACCTGATGATCATACAGAGACCGACTCGCGATGACGATGGGAACGAGAAGGATTGAAAAGTTAGATTTTGTTCGTGTGTTCGAAGGAAGGTGGAATAAAACAACACACAAGAAGTGCACACTACAACCATATCTCGCAGCATAACGCGCACCCAACCGATGCGAGATACAGTGTGGGAAATAACAATAAGATCACCGTATTTATGTTGCGGCTAAAGGTGAGGTAAAGGAGTTCATTTGTAAAAACCCTCTTCGAAGTTCAATTCGGTATCAATTAGTATGTTGTAGTACGTGGTTTATTGTTCCGAAGGACAGACAGTGCTTGACATGAATTAAAGGCAATGTTTAACAAGCTGATTGTGCTATCTGATACTACATGGAGCCTTGCATTTAGTACCATAAGGCTGCGGGTAATTTTAAACTGTAGAAACTGATGTCGAACTGTCGAAAAAATCCCTGAATTACGATTTCTGCGTTGCACAGGTAAATGCGCCAGGTTTTCATAGAGTTATAATAGGTCCATGGCCTATAGGTAAGGTTTGAATCTTGACCCTCCAAACTTTGACTTGACAACCCTCCATAGGTCCGCCATGAGATAGAGATTAAGTAATTGTGCCTAATGCACCAATTTTGTTTGGACTCTTCGGCATGTGTGTTTTGTTCATGATTCAAGTTCTTTTGACTCTGAAAAAAAAAAGAACAAATTCATACGATTTTTGGAGCAATTAAAGACAATTTAGACACAACAATACAATTATTCTAATGACGTATAGTAATTCAGTATTCACATGACTATAAAATGAATAATAATTCATTTATGATTAGCATCATTAAATCAACTATGCCCAGATGTCCACCGATACAAGCTATCGCACGGAACCAATTATATTTTAAACAGGGCTCTTTATGCTTAATAGAAAAGTGGTTTCCATGTGTGAAAATTAGACAGACTTAAGAGCCAAAACTTGATGCCTTCAACACAAAGACCTGCTCCTATTGCTTTGTCCATCACTGTACTCATGCACACGCAACTAACAACCGTAACGATCGCGCACCGCGCTTTACGCTTAGCGCGAGGCGGCTTCTTACACTAATAGGGAAGTGAAACAATCGCACTCTACATACGATCGAGTGGGAGAAGTACCCATAGCTCCCCCAACGGGCTTCTTCAGACAGGCCGACAGCGCTTGTGGGGCTTGTTGAGCTAGAAAAGACGCGCCCATCTTTTCGCTCGCAACGAGTTCATCGTACAGTAATGCAATCTTGATAGCCAATCTTTGGGGTTCTATTGCAGTAGTACGCTCGCAGGGTTTTTGGCTTCTTCTGAGCAAACGCAGTCAGTCAACCGGAACGACGGAATCGAGAGCATGTTCCGCGCGGTGTGTTAATACAAGTATACCGAAAAGAATAAAAAACTCATATCGAATTAATGGGCAATACGCTATGGCAAAGCACAAGCACTTACCTGAGTTGTAATAGTCCTCAAATTCGTAATCATTGTCGGACGAATATTCCATGTCCGATTCTTGGTCCGCCATCGTAGCTGTGGGCTGTGTAGCACGGGTGGATGATTGAAGCCTTCTTCTCGTTGGTACACCGCAGATTCTTTCTTTCTGTGGTTTCGGAGCTTTATTAGCTGCTGCTACTGCTGCTGCCGGTGATCATGAAAAATCACCTTCACTTTCTTGGGTGCGAATTTTTCCCACCAGTTCCGTGTTCCGTTTCCCAGCACACGGAGCCACCCTCCGCACGGAACACACCACTATGCAGGATTATTATCGCAAGCACATACACACAGACGGGCAATTGTTGCTAATTTTTGCACACGCTCGCTATGGTTGTGTTGTAATTTGCGGTAATGGAATCTAACATTTGAGGGATTTTCACAGCTGGTTTTCCCACTACCGACCGTCGTTACTGTACACGGGGAAGCTAGTTTTGTTGGGTGCAAATTTTTGAGATCAACGCACACACACACACACACATCCACTTTACAATCTTACAAAACCACTTTATGCAGCAGACGCGCAATAGAAACGCACTCGCATGTACGAACACGGACGATTTAGTTGCATCGACGATTCCCTGCACTGGGAAGAATTTAATGCAAAACCAAGACAAAAACAGGAATCAACACTACACTATATAAAAAGAGCAGCACCTGCGAATTAGCTGGTTTGTAGCTGGGTCTCGGTTCAGACCGTTTCGCCTACTACTAAAGGATGATTCAACCGAGCAGGTGTGGTGGTGATTCACGCGAAACGGAGAAACTTTACGATTTACGATAAAACGCGAGTATTGAACTACTGCACTGGCGGATTGTGAACTGCGAAAAAGCAAGGATGGAATTTTCTGCGAGGAGAAAGACAGCGTTCGTGCCCTGCACGCAGCACACCAAACAAACACTCCCGTACGCTTTGTGATGCGATTATGAGGCAGGCTGGTCGGAGCGAAGGTGCGTCCATTGTTGGCTTTCTGTCAGATTTGACAAGTGTCAGCTAGAGTGACAGTTGGTGGTGTCAGAATTTTATTAATTTCTTTGGTAAAAAACGTCCGCAATCAGCAAATTCAGCATAAAAAGTGGTACGGAAACATTTCCTGAAGATGATTAAATTATTCGGATATTTCAGGACATCTTCTGTTGAAACGACCGAATGGACGTTTGAATTTGTGAACAGGCCTTTCTGTTTTGCTTCCGCTCCAACATGATAGCGAGAGAATGTGTAATCCGATCCGAATCCGATGGCTTGCATAAAACATCGTTAATTTGTGATGAAATAAAGGCATTTGTTCGGGATTTACAACCGTCCCTAGTTTCAAGAAGAGATAATCACATAGAATGTTAATATAAATAATAGGTGCAAATCCACAATTGCCAGTTGTATTGACCATATTTAGGAGATCAGGATATTCTTGGCAGAACATGCAAGGTAAAGCCCAATTTAGAGCCAAACCAGCATTTTTGCATAACCGTTGCGTTTCTAAAAAGTAAGCCAATTTATTTGCCGTTTATCTGTAATTTATAGACATTAGAATAAGAGCCATATAAGTACTTAGCTATACGTGAGTGATGAGAAGTAATAAATAACCATTGTTGGTCATCCTCTTCAAAACCACGTGAAGTGACCGTTAAGGACAAAGACCGTTCCTCAACGGTGTGTTTTTGAACTGAGAATAAATCTTTATCAATTCGTTTTGTTTTTTTTCAGTACTGTTCAATGTTCAAGTAGCCACAGATCTCTCCATAATCATACATTTCCTGCAAAACGGAAGAACACACTGAATTTCTTTCAGATTCTCCTTCTGTTACAGCATCCCAAATGGACAAGAAGTTTAACTGTCGTAGGCCAACAATCAACACCTTCTACGCCATATCACTTACTCCGGAGCAGAAAAGACTACTGATGCAAAAAATCTACAACGATATCCACCAAAATGGTTCGATTATGTCTGACGACCAAGTGCGAGCGATGTGCGGCCAGCTGAATCAATGTTACGAAGTTCGCTTTCAATCGATTGCTTGTGCGATGGAGATTATAATAAAGCTGCTAACGGTAGGTGTAGCAAAGGATGAGGTCATAGGCTCTTATCGTAAGCTATTGTCTTACGTTTCAAACGTCCTGGAAACGGACAACTGTGCTAAGCTGGCAAACTATCTAAGCAGGTGCGTATAAGAACACAATTGAATTAAAATAAGAAGAGTTACATTATATCCTTTTACATCGTTTATATTTCTCACCCCAGGGTATCATTTATTGTGCTTGAAGGTGGTGGTATCGTTTCATCAGATGTCTTTCCTGTGTCGGTTATGAAATGTATCTTAGTGCTGATGTACCGATTGCCGATCAGCAACCTAACCGAACGACAACACATTCTCCAAGCGGTACGATCAACGCTCAAATGGTGCCGACACAATTCGAACCTCTACAAGCAGTGTGGCATCGGTACGCTCGTACGCAGCGTTATCGGTTCTACCAGGCAGCTTCCGAACGACGTTACCGTAGCAACCGAGCTAACCGTACTTGCTCACACCCTGCTGGATGTTTTCTACAGCCCGCAGACCACTACCGTCCATCCGGTTGAAGTTTTGTTGCGACTGACGTACGAGGAAATATTCGCTCGCCTAGTAACGGAATGGACCGACGCCAGGAGCTTTGAGCTGCTGCTGTACGTATTGTACGGTATGCTGAAGCGTGACATCTTTACCCACCTGAAGCTGGGCATCGTTCGTTTGCTAGCGGACGCAATCGGTGGTGGTACGAGACGTTTGGTTCGGTTGCTATGCATAGGGAAGCATTTGCAGAATGGCGTACTGCTGCATAAAGTAAGGACGATCCTTACGATAGTGCTTTCCCATAGCCTATTTCGATTCGAACCCGTTAAGCGGACGGTACATTTTAGAGCATTTTTGAAACTGATCGAAAAAATGATACAAAACATCGATCTGGCGCAGCTAGCGAATGCTCGGTTCCTCTGCTTGAACATTCCACGTACGAAGCTAACCATTGAGAGTGTTTGCTTTGTGTTTATGGTTCGGCATTTGGATTTGCTCGATGGAATTAGCAGCCCTAGCTTGGAGCTGGATTATATCTACAATCTCATTGCATCGGTTAACATAATTTACTACAAGCGTTGGAAGGTTCCGAGCTTTCTTGTGAAACACTTTATTGATGGACTAACGGTACTAATGCGCTTAAAAAATGCTTTTCTTCACTATAGAAAAACATGTTAAAGGGAACGTTTGTTTTTCTTCCTTTCTTTCTAGCGATACTCAAACTGCCAAGCATTTATCAAAAATGTTTCCCATCCAGAGAAACAAATCCAAGCCATTCTTTCCACCGGGACGATAAGCGTGCTAACCTACAAAACAGCGGAAAACGTGTTCGGACGACTACCGGTCACAGTTCACCGTATCGAGTGGTTGCTTCAGCTACGGTCGGAAAACTTTGACGAAAAGCTTATCTTTCACCAGCAAATTGCCATCCTGCAGGAGCGTACAATCCTATGGAGCGATGATGTATGGGCCACCAAGCTACTGACGATGTTTAGCACGAAAACATTGCTCGCCGTACTGTCGACGAAAAAAGCACCCGCTACTGCACGTTCCAATGCGTCCGTATTATTGTCCAAATGCAGCCTAACTGGACGGTTTCTTAAGAAAGTGCTGAGCAAATTAGCTTCCATCTGTCAGCAGCAGCAGCAGCAACAGAGCGACGAAACTGCAACCGATTGGATGAACTGGTTACGAGCCATTTACGGAACCGTGCATACGATGGATGGCACTTCGAGGCGGAACCTTTGGTGCGGGCTTTCCAATATTGAGCAATGGATGTGTAGTAATGAGCAACGAATGTTGCTAGTCGATTTGCGTGCTAGTCTGCTCGTTGCTATGCTACCGGACGGTAAAGCCAACTCCGAACGACAGTGAACGAATCTAAGCCTACTAAACTAAATCACAACCCGGACATTGTGTACATTTGAGTATAGTTTTTTTATTCTTACTGCTGCTGTTTTTTGTTTGCGGGCGTTTTTTTTTGTTTTCATTAAATTGTGAAAACTTACAGGCGCGCTCGCTGCTGATGCTTCCACTTCACAATGCAACGGAACCAATGCATGAGTGTACGAGAAGTCACGAAAGGGATGATAATCAGGCAGCGATCCTGCTTTGTATGTGTGTAGATAGAACATGAATTAGGTTCATAATAACTCTTCTTCATTTGTTTTTCCCCCGCTAGCAAAGAAGATCAGGCTACGGCAACGGTTGACTCTTTTTTTCCCCTTCCTTTTGTAAATGGTGTTAAATTTTGTCCTTTAATTTACAAACTTAAATCTACATCTTCCAATTTGTTAGCTTGTTTTTTCCCTATTTTTATCTAGCATCATCTTCCCATCGTCGTCGTCTCCTTCTGCTATTTTTCTCTTACATTCTCTTCCAATTCAGTGCGTTTTCTGTGTTTTTTTCTTTTCTTCTAATAATTTTCTTCTTCCTTTTGTTCAGGGCATGGTAACTGAGGTTTAGAGAAAGTTAAGTCTGATCAATTCATCATTCGGAAAAAACCGTACGTAAGGATCACTTTTCGTCGAATGTGTGTGAGCATATAATGCTTAGGATGAGTAGTAATATTTTTGTTAATAATGCGGACCAAAAATTTAGGCACCGCCGTCAATTGAGCGCTCATAAATATCGTTATCTGTGTTGCGGTGTATAAATATATAGAGTTTCGATATATTTATATATTTTCAAATAGGTTGTGTTTTTTTAACTACGAATTTTTTGTTTGTTAATGTGTAAACGTTGCGGTTAGGAGATAGAGTAAATGTTTTATTTTCAGTTCCTTCTACGATTGTTTTTTTCTTTATCGAAGTGTTGATTATACTGTTTTTTTGTAGGTTTGTTTTTTGTAATATCAGAAAAATAGCTCTCAACTAACAGATCCGCTAATATTGTTGCATAGCTAGGAGCACTTTGTTGGTTTACATTACAAACATGCAACTAGCAATTATTATGTTTAATGTTTCGGCATGAACTTTCTAATTTGCTTTACATTTACAGTTTTATTTTTCAATAGAGTATTTTTTATTAAAGATTTAGTTCTTTTACTGAATGGAAGAAGAAGCAAAGTCATCGTTATCATTGTTTTGTAAACGCTTTAGAGTATATCACGACAATACCTAAGCAGTAGTATCGACGATGGATGTGTGTAACAGTATATTGACAATTGAAAGGTCTTTCCTCAATGCCACGGTGTGAATATGATCGGACAGAGTTGGGATTTTCATGAGAAATGGGATGACAGACGAACGAAGGATGCGACGTATTTTTGATTTATTTTATGCGTTGACTACACCCGCGACTGGATAATACCGGACAAATAAAGATTAGGGACGCGAATGTGTACGAAGAAAACTACGGAGGGGACACTACATATAAGAGCAGTAATACGTTAACACAATAGTTGTTTGCCTTTTCCTCACTACCATTTGAATAATTCCATTTTCGCTCTGGTTTTCTTCCTTATTCTTATTCTCGCATTCTTAAGTCTAGTTCTAAACCATACCTTACACGTCGTTCAGCTGGTGTTTCAAGCTGATGATGATAATGCACGCGATATTTAGTATGATATCAATTTTAAACTCCTCGTTTGCTCATGTAATGGACACGCCGGAGTGAGAACGGAACTGTAGAAGCATTTGAAAAAAAAAAACAATCACACACAACTAAAAACTTTGAGTGGTTAAAATACACGATCCACTAAAGCTCGAATGGATATTACCTACTTAGCAGTGGGGAAGTTGCACGCGCGTGCGTCGGATATTTTAGGATTTGAGTTTGATTTTCCCTTTACTAGCGGTGTGTGCTGCAACTCATCAAACGTGCTAATAATGTAGTTTAATGGCAATAGATTACGCGCGCACGTATTTTATTGATTTTTTCCTTCTTCCTTCGTGTGCTTTTGTTGTTTGATTCGAGAGTTACTATTTTCTCTATTCGCGCACGCACGGATATATTTGAATGCATCGCAGAAGCATATTCAGAATTGCCAATTTCATATTAAAAGAACACTAACTAACCTTTCAATATGGAAAAAAAGGAAAGCGCCATCGCAGTGTGTTGATAACGATTTCCAGGCCCGTCCACTATTCTCCGATCACCGATCAAAGCACGATGGCTTCCTAATTATACATTAAATTTCCTAAAAGTTCAAGCAAAATTGCTAGCTCTTCGAAGCGGTTCTTCCGCATACCAGTGCGTGTTCTTCCGCTTCCTGCAGACGGCTTGGCTTACACGAGTTGCCATTGTAAGCATTTTTGGCAGGCAGGAGAACAATTTAGCGTAGTAGAGCAAAATTAAAAAAAAAAGAAACAAAAATAATGGTGCTATAATGTGTGGATCTTGGCTTTGATTCACTTATCATTATTCGACAATGTCAGCAGAATTTGACACTTCTATTCCACACGAGACTTCCCACAGACTCAATCACTCTCTCGTGCTGCATATTTGTCCCTTTTTGCAAAGCATGGATATTTTTCTTTCTTTAATTGCCACTACTATTTGTCCGACTAAAGCAATACATTGATGTTTGTGCTGCGGCGGCCGGAGGAATATTTTTCCCTTTCACCCATCACGCGCGGCGCACAGCGTTTAATATTAACTATTTACATTTGGGATGGGGTAGGGGAACATCCTGCTCCACTCACAATGGGAGGTGAAGGTGGTGATCAACACTAAAAAAAAAAAGGAAATAGAAAAAAGAGGAATAAGTAAATTGTCTTTATAAAAGCTTGTGTTGCTCAATTCCCTAGCTATCATCCTACCTACGCGTACAGCGTACACTCAATGTAGCTCGTTGGTACGAACCCTTCCTCCCAGCCCTTCGAGCTATACCGCCGCACCCGGGTCCAACCGTCCCCTTGGTCCACTTCTATCACTTGCAATTCTTCACCCTCCGACATTGGAATGCTGCCTTCGCTCGTTGCTGTTAAAGTAGAGGGAAAAAGGATTGTCATATAAAACATGGATTATAATACGAGTATATAAATATTACCATCAAATGGATAGAGCGCTCGACACGTTCCCAGTGGCGCATCGGCTTCGTAGTATTCCTCGTTCATCGGCTGTTCGTTCGTGCTACCCTGACCGGAACCGGGCAGCGACGTGTGTGATGTACCCAGCCCACTTTCCGGACTCGCTGAGCTGCTGTGGGACGTGAACGAAAAAAAAACGACCAAACAACAGTATAATATTAGCGACATTGGTTCAATTTTCGATAAGAAAAGAATCTAAGTGAAAAGGGTTTTGTGGCAGTGGAAATAGCTAAATCTACCAATACTAAGGATAGGGTTAATTAACTTTCGGTACAGTTATTGTGGCTTTATAAGTGGTTTGAATTGTGTACTGAACTATATACAAACAATGCGTATATACACACACATATAGGTTTTGTATCGTAAAGCGGCAAATGGAAGGTTCGAATTACAGGGTTTATCTGTTGATAATACAAAAGCATCGATGATTATGTTAAGCACTTCAGATGAAGTGCTAAGCTATGCTTCAGATGACATGGTAAAGAAATATCTTTTTATTTTAAAACTACCACATGACACTGTAATCGCATCAGATGGAATTGTAGACTGTCTTGCAGCGCACGAGTAAGTGCGTATCTTACAGCTCTTAGCATTTCAGCTCAAGTGTATTCCATAATCATTGCTGCTTTTACATTATCAAGTAAAAAACCCTGTACATCGGAATAATTAAATAATTTTTGTATGTACAAAAGACTCGTCCGGAAGCTGTTTAGTGTTTAGTTACAAAAAGATTTTCTGGGAACTAATACTACTACTACATCTACTAACAGAGATAGGCGGCAAGGAAAGGCTGGGAAAAAGGGGAAGAGGAATTCAAGAAACAATTGTTGAGCTGTACCCGTTGTTGTTAATGTTAAGCCCATTTTGCGCTTGCTGTACACTACTTTCGGAAGCTGACCTGCTAAGGCTACCCGCATCGTCAGGATGATCTTCGCCATTATCTTCGTGACTGTTCTCGTGATTACTGCTACCGTTGGAATGTCTGCAAGAGATTGAAACACGGAACAGGCAATTAATGTTATGTTCTATTTGCATGAAACTTATTCAATCGTGCCCAATCCGGCATCACACCTGGACGACCGTTGTCCGTTCTGTATCACACGATTCGATTGGGGACTGTGCTGAATTAACGTTTGGTTGTTAGCCTGCTCCAGCAGCTTCTGGTAGCGCAGCAGCTCGTGCCGTAGCCGGTCCAACCGGTTAACCGATTCATTTAGCTGCTCCTCGACCGTGCGCGGATCGCCCAGCATCGAATTTGCCTCGTACACTCCCTTCATCTTCATCAGCCCATCGCTGGCGGCCTGCTCCTGGGCTACTTTCTGCTGCAGTTCCTGCACCTTGGCGGTAAGCTTTTTCCGCCGTTGCGTCGGTGGTAGGTCGCTGAAATCTTCCTTCAGACCGTCCGTGGTAAGGTTGTTCTAAAACGGGGTTTGTGCAGATAAGGGGAAGTCATGATTAGAAAACTAATTGATAAAGTGATTTGTTTAAATGGTCTACTAACAGTCTCTTTCATTTATGGTGGTTTAAATTGTTTGTGCATTTTACAAATTCAACTCATGCAGCAAAAATAAAACAACTAAATACCAATGTATCAATAAAGCACACTCAAAACACAAAGAATACATAATTTTGCATACAAACATCCAGCATAATAATTTTATGGTAAATAAAATTAAACACACACACAGAATTTACAAGCAGCACAACTGCTGATCCAATTTTCATACAAACACGCAAACACACTCACAAACGCTTGAATTCCTTCTTGAATTCGACAGCAGAGGACAATTATTACCTTTACATTTATGCAGGCTTCAAGAATCTTCTGTACGAGGGTGTTACAAACACGGAAGAGTTGGTGTGATGAAGCGTGTGTTGTGTGTTGTGTTGTTAGTTTGCCGATTAGTGGTTTAGAAGGATTTGCCGCCGAGACACGGGTGTACCATTAAGCGCAACCAAACACATCCAAAAAGCACATCATATACAAACATCGAACAGCCGAACAGTGAAAGGAGCACCAATAACAACACCAAACGCATGGAAAGATCGGTGGTCCGAATGAGAGGAAAATTTTGATGAATAATTGTATAAAATTTGTAAAAATTATAAACAATTTTGTTAATAGAATGTTAATGTTTTTTGTTTGTTTGTTAGTGTTGTTTGGTGGGTAGTGTTTTCAGTAGGAAGGCAGCATGGAATAAAAGAAATACTCTATTTACTACAAACACACACAAAATTGGGTGGGAAGGAATGATGAATGTGACACATAAAGCATGGAAAATTGCCACAAATTAATGAGAAACAAGAAATAATTAATTGCACAAATAAAACACCAGATCCTAGCTTTTATTTTCTGACTACAAAATGAGTCATTGCGTGTAATAAAAAACCGATTGCATACGCGACATGAATCCTGCCAGCACCGCAACAAGTGTGCTCGCTTGTGTGAGAGTGAATTATGCGAAACCGTATAGATTACATCACACGAACATCCCCAGGTCCCCATGCACTCAATCCTTTCGTTCGTAGGGATAATAAAGGCGAGGGCTAAAGCTAACCTTGTCGCGATACAGAGCACCGCTAAACGAAAACACAGGCAACAGCACAGGAGAGACGGACGAAACAATGCAAAAGCAAAATAAAACGCAACCGAAATAGCCTTTGCGTGTCGACCGATATTAAACACTTCACGGAGCAGGTCACGTTGCTACGGCGCGCTTAGTGTGTCCCTGCCTGCCCTGAATGCATCCCAACGCTGCGAGTAGTCATCGTCGCCAAGTCGGCCAGCCACGCAGAGTGTTTGTTTATCGATCGGCAGAAAAACAAAACGACAGGATCGCGCGGCGAGACGCCGACAGTAGCGAGCCTCCAATAATGGGCTTTGTGTCGCGACACCAGTCGCCGGGAATACCCTGCTGGTGTGTCATATGTCTGTCACTCAAGGATTTGTGATGCGTCTCGTTATTGTGAGCTCGTTTCATAAGACTCATTGTAATTCATTGCAGATAGTTTGAGAGTAGAAATCTGTATTTGCGAACCTGGTTGAATATTTAATATGTGTTGTAACAGTTGAAATTTCAAATTATTACAAAATTAAATGACAAGTGTTAAGACAAGAATAAGTCCTGAATTATTCATTATTATTTAATTCGTTGCTATCAGTAACGAACGGACATATTGAAAATGTTCGTGCAATATGCGGAAACCTATATTTTATCCTTGTTATTGATTATTTTTGTTTCTTGTGCACAAAGTAGAACGTTATACGTTGTTATGTTTCAAGGATCTCATAAAATATACACAAAAGACATTAATACACAGGACTAAGATGAAGCTTTCGGGTGCCTAAAACCATTTAAATTTACATATACACAACTTGCACAAATATTACATACCATTTGCTCTACACTGTCCACATTAATAAAACAATTTTCATGTTTTGAAGGTTTCCCAGTTCTCAGTAAAAATTTCTCGGAACGGGTAACACATTGCCGGCATACCGGCATATTTAAAACAATAGTTTTCAATCATAATCATAGCTGTGAAAATTGTTTCACTAAAATGGAAAGTGTTGCTAGAAAGTTGAGTCATTTGCGACGCTACTGAGGTGATTTTTAAAACAAGAAATATTTCAGTCTTCTTAGACGAAGGGTTTCAAAAGGCCTAATTGGCAGAAGCAGCGAACCTTCAAGCGAAATTTGTAGCCAACACATACATTATTAAGCAGTGATTCACCTAAGAGGTCTTATATGGTGCTGTGAGATCATATGCGATCATCTGATAGGATCGGGTGTTGCTATATTCCAGTGTCACCTACGCTCGGTTGCTGCAAACCGAGCGAATTGTATTCACATCCACCAAGAGCAGGTAATTTTGCCAAGTGGCGCGATTGGACCTGATACATACACTAGAAAGCAAACACACCCACACAAGCCTCTTACAATTGTCACCGCATAGTGCACTAGATTTCTGAAGTAGCCTGCGTTCTACTTTAATGAAGAAGATGGACCAGTAGTAGCTGCCACCGAACACACTGTGATTAACTACTTCACCGAAGAGGACAACAGGTCCGACCCAGTGCGACAAACTTAGATAGAGGACTCATGCCCGATAGTAATAAAAGCTTTTTTGGAAAATGCTCATATCCGAAGCTATCGTAACCGCTCACAAGATAAAGCGCAATCCGAAGGTAAAAGGCACACTTAAGCACAAGAGAACGGATAAATGTGTCGTTAGACGTTCGACAGTTGTTGCAATAGAAAAAAAGCGTTTGGTGATAATAGCCACAGGCGCACACGTGCTGTTTTTTGTTTTGGTGTGGTCAAGAAGTGTGTCCCTGAAGTCCGGTCGGACGGACTCCAAGAGCCGTCAAATTGTGTGGGGACAATGCCCGCACCAGTAATACTCACTCCATCGTTCATTCATTCGGGAAGAAATGAGATATCGCCAGTCGGTTATCATATCGTGGTGATTAGGGTAAGATGGGTTTGGTTTTCATCCCACCCCCCCCGGGTTTGGTACAGCCACAAAGAAGCGGCACATAGGTTGTCGACAATATGGGTCGATTTGGTTTATAATAAGAATTCATTTAAAGCATAATTTAATGAAGAAAATTGCAGGACGACATTGGAAATGTAAAGAAAAATGAGATTAGTAAAACAAAACTAAACATATTTTGTCGGAAAATAAAAGGATTAACAAGGAAAAATAGGGAAATAACTTCAGATGATAATAATATTATGACGGGTGTAGGTGATCTGCTCAAGAAATACATGAGTGAAAGGAAGATCGACATGGTCTTGGGAAAATGTTTTGACCTTAACAAGCGCAACTGTTGGATATCGAATTTGTCTCGAAGCTATCGCATAAGGCGCGCCCGTACCGACGTTCTTCCCATCCGAGCTTGCTTACCTTATTGCCGGTGAAGATACCGAAAATGCCGACGCGTTTCTTAAGCTTATCCTTCGTTGTGCCTTTCCCCGTCATATGGTTCAGTCCGGTGCTGGAGTTGTGTGTTTGCGAGTTGTTAGCAGCGTCCGGGTCGGGTTTGGAAAGATCCTCGAACGGTATATCTCCCGGCGGTTGAAAACCGGACTGGTATCTGCGTAAAAAACCATTATCCATTTAGAAAATTATCACCTTTAGTATTAAAAAAAAAAAAACAAAAACATTGTGTGCATACTTTTCTATTACGATCATCGAATCGTCCTTCTCGTTAATCGAATCGGCCGCCTTCACCATTCCCTCCAGACAGCGGGCAATGATGGGCGAAACTTCGTACTCAACATCTGCCGCACGTTTGATGAATTCCTTCATGCCACGCGTTCGCTTCTCGTCCAACTCCTGCAGCTTGTTAAACACCTGCAACACACGGGGCAAGAACGAAATATTCGATTACAAAACTGCTGTGCCCACGCTCGCTCACACACCGAGCACAATCGTGCCCCATACCTCCGGAAGTGCGATTTGATAGTGCTGCTGTTGCTGCTTGTTCGTAATCTGCAGCTGGTTCGCGTACTCGCTTTTCGCGTCCTCCGACTGGCTGTTGCGTATGTTCATGTTGACGCGCTGCTTCTCGACATCCGCACGGCTGAGGTGAAAATCGGCGTCCGCCTTGTGGTAGCTTTCGATCGCCTTTTCCGCCTCGCGGAATGCCTTCTCGTAGCTGCGTTTCGCCCGATCGAGCGTACCGATCTGTGTGTGAAGTGACTGGGTCAATCCTGCCCCCTGGGTCAATGCTTTTTTGCGCTCTTCGCGAAGTATTTTCGACAGCAGCATTATACCCTGCAGCACCTGGTTCTGTAGGTTTTCTGCTACCACTTCACGCTGGCCGGCCAGATCGGCTACCTCTTTGAGGACATTTTTGAATGCAATCAGGGTGGAAAATCTACAACGGAAAAGAGAGGCCAGACAGTAAGACGGACGAACGAACAATGCTCCAGAAACGATCGGGTAATCTCTGTAATCAGGGCCGTAGGAACGTTGAGATTTGGTTGTTCTATTAACTGAATACACAAATTATTGTAATCAGCCACGAGTGGTCCGTTAGACCGTTGCAACTGATATAGGGAGCTCTTGATCGACATTGGGCGTTATTTCGTCACCGTTTCCGGTTCATTTACTTACTCATTTTCTTCGTCCTCTTTGCTCTTTTTGGGTTGATAGTTCTTCACAAGCCGTCTAAAAGAGAGATAGGAAAGACGAAAAAAGAAATGTAGGTTAGAAAATAGGCACGCGAGAACATGTTCTTAAAAGTCACTAATTTCCCATCCAGACAAGATTCGTTTCGAACGACGTTTCGCGCGCCACTAACGATTCTCGATTCGAATAGAGGTTCTCCCGAGCTGGCGGCTAGCAGTATATCAAGCGTCAAGCATCAATAATCACTGATTGGTACCTGTGGCTAGGAAGACGGCGTCTCACCCACCAGTTAACGCAAACGACACCTCTACACGCCACTCGCCTGTTGCAGTGATTCCGACAATCCGTTTACGAATTTGAGAACCGTGTGCCCTTAGAGGGCTGCAAAAGCACTACCATAGACGAGTCTCCGGCCTGTCCTGTACTCAGCGATGGACCCTCCCCTGCGCAATCCCTTGTTAAACGCCAATGGCACTAAAATGTCCGTAATTACTGTCTGTAACAATGTGTAACTGGCGCGCGGTAACGTTACCTACTTGTTGTAACGTCGATGATTGGCATTTCGTACGGTTTGGTTCGGTAGTGTTGATTGAGGCATTGTAAGTTACCATTTTAGCTGGCTGTTAGATTGTCAGTGTTGTTTTTTTTTGGTTTGAAAGAAGCCATAATTTAACCCTTAGATACTTGGCAGGTGTAGTCTGTCGGCTTTTCATGCCGCATGGTGTCGTCCTTTGTGGCACTTCTTCTCTGCATACAACTGCATATCGCACGTGCAGTAGAACGGAACGGGGCTGCAACCGCAGCACGATCGACACTGAGAGATGTGTTCGGAGGAGGGAAGGTATGGATGACACACCATCGATTCATACCTTTCCCAGCAGCAACCATGTGGGAAGGGGTTAAGCGGGAGCTGCAGTTGCAGCATCTACATTTCATGATCTACAGACAATCGGATCTTTGTATCCGTAGTCGTCTCTCTGAGCACGATCTTACACGATGTCCATATCAAGCATAAATCACTAGCTGAACGCATGAACTATTTGTGACATTATGACGTTATAAGGTTAGGATACTGAGAAAGCTAATCAATTCAATTTACACTTTTAAATGTTGACATATGATCTTAATGTTTTACAATGCTTTAACATACATATAGTACTATTGTCTCCAAAACAATTGAGCATTGTAGCTAGACTTGAAATTTGTTTTAAGCAATAGCAATGACTAAAGCATACGCGATGTGTCTGATGCTGAGGATTTTAATTGCGTCTAAATTAGGCTACAACGACGCCAGCCTTTACGTGACAGAACCGGGGTTTAAAATCCAGAAATTAAAATCCCGCGGACAATTCAACTAATTAGTATCACAAAACTTGGTAAGCCATTCGATGACCGGCGTGAAAGCGGCCTAGAAAGGTCGTTAAGCCAAGAAGAAAAAGAATGTAGAGAACGTTAAAAACTAAGAATTCCGTAGTCTTTGCAATTCTGATCCTTCTAACGCCTAGCAACTCGATCACAAGCGAGTTTTCATTTTAACGATTCTCAAAATAGTTGTAAAAAGCTCTCTTATGGCTCCTATCACAAAAGTGTTGTAAAAATTCTTTGTAAAGAGTTCATTCAATTCATTCCTTAGCAAGATTGATGAAGTCACTCACTCACCCTTACTTATTACGCATAACACTAGTCTATGCAGGAGCGGACAGAGTGCTTTTATACACCCGAGGCAGCATATGAATGGTATATTTACCGGAAAAGATTTTAATCGATATCTTTATCTGCTAGAAATGCGATACCGCTGTTCACTTGCAGACGCTATCTTTAATTTTCATTTCGAAACAATGTTGCACACGCATACGAAAATTGACCACTTGAAAAAAGACTGCCGACTGATAAGGTTAGCAAATTTTATCGCTCCATATTTAAATTAATTGTGAACACAGTTCTGTACGCCCCAAGGGCAATAGAAGATATTTCAATCAATTTCACTCCCTCTTTTTTTGAGGACACTTGCTTCGTTCGATCCGAAAACATGAGAAGAAAATGAAGCAGATAAACAAATCACACTAAACAAACGATTAGCTTTCAGCACTGCAGCCAGTGTGCTTCAAATTACCGACACGCATTGCATGATTGGTCCAACTAATCTAATTTCCCAAATAGACGAAGCCACAGCCAGGTGAAATATATCGTGTTACAGCCATTCTTTCAGGGATATTAGAGCGTATCTTCCCCGCATGCAAGTGCAGAAAAGGGTTGGTAACATATTTCAATACTGACCCTATTTACAAGCGAGGTGTTTAGTTACTCTGCCGTTCAATGCTTTAATTTCTAGTCTGCTACTTCTGTTGAATTTTGCTCGCCATACTCCGAGAGCGAGGGACGACGACACCCTCAGAAATTGTTCAAGTACGATAATTATGGTAAATTGTTTGCATTGTAAAGGAAATGAGCAACAATATCCGTCCGCTCACTTTCCCATTATACTACCATCCAATGCCAACATTCGTGCAATGTGTATCGACAAACACAAAAAAAAAACGCTCGCCTGTCTAAACTCGCATACTACCTACCCGCTGGCTGCTGCAACTCTTCGTACATAAATGCGGGAGAAAACGTTGCCCACCCTATCGTCCAGAGCTGGTGGGCGAAGAAATTGTTCAGTGATAATGCGGTTACATATGCTTAAACGCTTAAAGGAGATCACTTTCTAGCCATGTGGCTGTTTTGGGATGATGTTGACAGGAGAGAAGCAGAGACCTCGAATGTTTACTAGTTGTCACACGTCGGTGAAGTCTCACCCCAAGAAGCCTAATCGAACGGTTAATAAAGCGGATGCTTTGACAGCTTCTCATCACCTCATACTGTTTGTGGTGCGCTTGTTTTGAGTCGAAAACATGCACCAGGGTGGGACACATGTTGTAGTTGCGTTGTGTGTTAACCAGTTTTCACTACCAATCTGCAAGAAATCTTCACCAGCGATCGATTGCTTTCACTGGACTTGTAGGACACTCTTACGGATACGCTACTGATATGGGGAGATGCCGCCAGGGTGGAGACCTGCAGGGTTGCACAAGCGAAAGTGAATGAATGAATGGGCTGGTCTGTAGCGGCTGCACCGCTCTCTGCACCGACAATGCCAGGCTGGGGCTCTGCTTGGGTGTGGTGGCGCGAGTGCATAGCATGCAGCTGTATCTAGCCGGGCGCAGTTTTGCTTGATAACGTCTATTTATAAGGGCGTCGTTGAACAGATGTACACCAAAGATCAAAAGGAATCGCCAGTACGATTAGAATTAAAAACAGAACACATCGTTTCCCGACATCTGACAATGATCTCTTTTCGCAAGTTACCATTGCGATCATGGTCGATCATTGACCGAAGCCGCAAGTCGTTGGCGCTATTGGTGAAAGTTTTTATTTCCATCTTTTCCGCAGTGAGAAGATTGAACCAATCTTGGGGATGAACTACAGACACACACACACACACACACCGCGAACCAATCATTAAAGCGGGCGCGGAATTGGAGATCTATAAGCAACGAGAGCATTCACGCAGGTGATCGATACGGCTGCCGGGTGGTGTAGAGTGTTCGCAAACGAAGCGATTGGCTCGGGCGAACGCAACGAACGCACTTGAATGAAATGAGTTTCTTCAAATTCCTTTGCATCGCGCGGCAACATAACCCAGATTCACCGACCGGCGCTGCTCGTAGCACGCAAGCAGCGGCAAGCATAAACCTGCCGCCACCACTGCGGGGCTCATTTAGCTGCGGCCCTATTTGTGTGGCTGGCGTGTTTCGGATTTCTTTTCTTTGCGACTTCAACAACGATAAAGATAAACGTCGATACGGTGAGCTAGTTTGCTGTTGGAAGAACAATTGGAGGCAAAATGGTATGGTTGGCATTGTGTGTAGGCCCTGCAGATTTGTACAGCAATTCCATTCGTAAACAAACAAACAAACAAACAATACGGAAACACGTTAACCGATCGTCCGCCAGGGAACCACATCGAGCACGAAACTGTTTTTCTTCCAAACTTGTCTGTTTTCCAAACTTTTGTGACATAAAAAAGGAAAAAAGTTTATGCGTAAAAATAAAAGAAAGGGGGAAAATCCCATCGGCAATGTCCAGCTGGATATTGGTATGCATTTTTTTAAATGATTCATGCCTTATCCTCAAATCATTATGGTAAGTTATGACAGCAGCTCGGCAGATCAAAACCATAGTATGCGGTCGTGACCGCGTCAAACAATCTGCCGGTGAAATATGCGTAAGGAAAGGAACGAAATTAATAATCTTCCAAATCGAAAACAAAATATTGCTTTCTTTTCATTATGATTTATAATCCTCGAATCCCTTGCTGGTTGAATTTTATGTATCCCGATGAGGGAAGGCAAGAGGTAGAAGCGAAATCCGAATTATAGTGCCATTTTACGAGCGATATTTTCGTAAACAATTCGACTGAAGCTTACATTTTAAAACGCACTGTATCAAACACTACCGAGCCATACAAAACTACAAAAAACCGTTGAAATTTGAATATTTGATGTGTCTATTCAAAACAAAAATTGATCCACCGATAGACCATGCTTCTATTATCACAGATCGCGTCTTGCTTAACATAAATATGCCGCAAAATTTGCATACTCTTCCGCGCCCATGTTGGGCAAAAATTATAAACACAATAGAGAAATTGTGAAAATCGACACATCTGTGCGCGTGTGCGCGTGTGTGTGTGCTTTGAATTTGATATAAAAAATCAAACAAGAGGATCGTCGCGAACCATATCACACCTATATATCAATTAGGGTGAATAAATTGGAAGTGTCATAAATGAATTCATTCGCATCGCATGCGCGCACCATCGGACAAGACTTATTCAGTAGCTAAGAATTTGCGATGCACAAACACACAGACAAACATTATGCAAAATCTGCACGTACCCAGTTCGTGATTGAATTCACTCGCGGAACCTCTTCCCCCCGCTCGGGCGTGATCTTATTGCTTCACGCAAGGAGAAAATTGCACATAAAACAAATGAGCATGAATCACGTTGACGCGGGCGCATCTTGCACAAACAATACTTTTTCTAGCTCACGATCACGATGAGTCGCGAGGAAAGTTATGTCGTTCAGCCACATCTAAAAAACGGACGGAGAAATTCTGCGAAACAAAAACACAATTTTTGCTTTGCGGTGATTCAAAATGTTTCACGCATTTTCAACATTGTAAGGCACTGTTTATTTGCGCTTAAAAAAAAACAAGAAGCAAATTTCGTTGCCACCGTATTTTGTAAACATTCAATTACACTTGTTTCACGCTAACATAAACATACCGGGAGCGTCAATGGACTACGAAAGATGAATGAATTCATGGATCATGGACAGTTTGGAAACTGCAACGTTAAGAAGGAGCCATGTTTTGGCGAAGAAATGCTACATTTTAACACGATTTTATTGTGATCCTAGCTTTGCTTTCAAGAATCAATTAATATTTTGAGTCTTTTGAGACTAGTGAGTCTAGCGTTTCGATGGCCGGCGTGACGTAGAAGGTCGCTAACCCAAGACGAAGAAGAAAGAAATTCCCAAAAAGATGTCTTCCGTATTCTACAACATCATAGGTTTCGATACTACTCCCTAACCACACTTTAATCCTATCCAAATGGGATTAAGAAGATAAAATTAGATTTCAACTTTTGGCCGACACACATCTGTGCCTAGGTTGGTCACGGACACGCGCTTGCCCGTCTACACTCTATTCTAGGACGCATTAGGAAGAATGAAGACGTTGGAATATCGTCACCCAAGAGAAGTACGGTATAGTTCGCACATCATCCTACCCGTTTTTTGAAATCGAAAAATAGAACCTTGATTTTCACCTCTTGGTTGAATATCTGAGGGACATCAGAAGAAAAACCGTCTCTTTTTTTCGCGCAAACGAGATCGTTTCGCAAACGCAAACGAGATTGTTCTCGGTGCAACCGATCGGAGGTAAAAAAACGGTATGAAATTACCTGCAACAAAGTGCTATGCACATTTAGTTTTCTGTCAAGTGCAGGATGCACAGGTTGCGCTGTAAACAGTGTGTGTGGTGTTGTGATGAACTATTTTACCCGAAGGACACTCCACACCGTACGAGTTGTCCATGCTTTCATTACCTCTCATCCACCAAGAATATTGGCATGGTATTGAGCTCCGAAAGATCACGGTCAAACGATTTCGATCGTTAAATGATTTCGACCCAAAAGTGGTATTAAAAAGCTTGTTGAAAGCACAATGTCAAATGATGCTACCCACCCAGCATGGTTTGATGGAGTTGTAACATCCGAAAACAAGCAAGAACTGTTTGGGCGGAACAGTTGCCTTCAATAATTGAGGCCCCAAAACGATTTTCAAATTTTAAATCAGTTGAGCTTCGACAGCAAAGCTCTTCGAGGTCCTCGCCCATAGATTCGATTCGATGATCCTCTGATTTCTTTTTCTCTCCAACAACCGAATGAAGCGACCCAGCGTGCCCCACAACGTGCTGAGGGCCGGTGCGCGTTTCTTCCAGAAGATCAGGAGAAGCCTTGACGGTGTGGCGGACGTATCATTTTTGGGCGAAACTTTCGCAACCGGTTCAGCGAACTTGAGCAGTTACCTTGGCGTACATCTTTGCGAACTACTACTCTTCCTCTTTTTGTGCTATGCTGCCACCACCACGCATAGCAAGAGGGATGATACGTTTGGTGAGTGTGTATTTCTGTGTTCGTACATTTTATCGTTTGCGTGCGTTTTCTTGGACCGCAAAAAAAAGCAACAAAAAACCGGGAAGATCGGTTGGGCTCGGCCGCTTTTGTAGGATCGACGGTCTGGCCCGCAACAAATGCCGAACGTTACGTCAACGGTGGCGTGTGCGGAAAGGAAAAATGGCACGGCACACCCCGAAGGGTTCGCTGAAGCGGAGAGGAGCTCGAACCGAACACAACTTGCTGGACCGGTTTCCCGATTCGGTAACTGGTAACTACCGTCTTGTGGGAGCGAGGAACCACACTGGGAAGGTGTCTTTTCTGTGGCTTGTCTTCCAGCGGGATATATTCCGATTCACGCAGCGGATAGACTTGCTGTGTGGCAGCAAAAAAAAAAAAATTAGTGAGCAAGCGATGCTGGAGAACGAGAAATTCGTACATCACCCACAAGGCAGCTTCAGAAAGCAGGGTATGATGAGGGGAGAGCTTACCAACAACTGCAACGAATTCAATTTCCGTCGATGAGATCATTGCAGAGTTTAAAGATTGCACGCTATATTAAGATTTCGTGAAGTCCAGCCTATTGCGCCCTTCACGTGTGGGTACTAACGCCACTTCCGTTTCTTTCTTTTTGTTGGATGTTAAGAGGTTCGAATTGGTTGGTGTTAAAATTGAGACATTTAAAATTCCACAACACACACACACACTTAATAGCTCTACGAACTCCGACAACGATCATCTATAGGACTAGATTGACGTATGTCAGAGTTTATGGAATATCTGGGTTCTCCCCTCGCCCAAAATTTGGTTCGTGCTGATTTATATTGCTCCAATTTCGTAGACCATTTCACGCTAATAGACAGGCCACGACACTGTTGACATGCAGGGGTAGAAAATTAATAGCTTCCTCACGCCGCGGCGCATCGATGAAGCAAGCAGTCCACCGAATCTAGCACAGCACCACGATCGCCATTTTCGTGTGACCCAAACGGTAGCTGATTGGAAATTAAAAAGAATCGCTTGCATACCTTTTAACTCGCGCCTTTGCACTCGGTATTCACGAATGCATGCTGCACCATCCTGAATCCGGCAAGCGGCCGAAGTACGAGTAACTGCAAGTAACGACGAAAAGCCATCCCAAAACCATGACCTATGCATATGCGTGACCTGGAGAGCATTGAGCGCTTCTTATGGTGAAAAGATTCTCTTTTTTTCTCGGTGGCCGTCATCTGTCGACGGGCTTCCCCTTGCTGTACACATCATGGCACTCTGCTCCCTCTCTCCTTCTCTACATCTCAGCTTGCTTGCAAGCGTTTCTGACCCTTGGAGCATTGCCAACACATCTGGTGCAACGATCGCACGAAGCCGCATTTTGTGTGTGCGTGCGAAAGAAATACTAGAAGATCGTGCCTCGAACCAGGGTCGTCGACGAGTTCGCGGATGGTAGAATATCCGACAACTGGTCCCGGCGGCCACACAAAGCAGTACAACGGCGGCTCGAAGAGGCCAGCGCGAAAGGGATGAACAATAAAACAGAGCACGAAGTGTGCTTCCTCTCCCCCCCTCCGGTACTATCGAGGCTGATGTATCACCCTTTTTTCCCAAGAACCTTCGAACCTAGAACGAACGAAGCATGCAGAAGAAAAACACAGCAGACGGAGCCAGCGCAGCTCACGCTTGGTTTGTTCGATTCTCGCGCGTGTACGTGTCAATGTTTATTTTTAGTTCCACGTCTTTCGATGCCGAAGTGCGGATCCCCAACGAAGCGCGCTCCACGAAGGGTAAAGAACCAATGGTGGGATGGGACACAATCACTCCACTGCTCCGGGGACGCACAGGAAGTTTCGTAGGGTGAATTCAACCATCAGAAATAGCAATCCCCCCAAGAAAATGATCGAGGAGAGAGAAAAATGTTAGCGCGTGTCCCCACCCTACCCGGGGTGAGAGGATGCTTGGCCTGGACCTGTCTGTCTTCAAAAAGGGACAAATAAAAATGAAGAAATAAAATAAAATCACCATCATCCTACGTTACGCGACAACAAAAATGCTGTTGGCAATGTACGGGGAATCGTTCAATGCGCATGAATGGAGGGCTTGTAAAAACAGCTACTTCTTCTAGAATGGTTCTTTGCCACATGATACTTGGCCATTTCCGTGCAATTCTACAAAAAAAAAGGTTTTGCTTCTCTACTCCGAGGTCGTTTCGGTAGCTCAGAAACCGGGCCGCAGTCAGTGTTTACGCACATGTTTCCATCGCCCATTTATTTGCGTGCAATACGAGAATTGTTTACACTCAATTCGCAATACGGCCGCAGTTTGTCTCGTATCGTCTCGAGGAGGAAGGTTACGCGAGTAACCAACCGCATCCCTCCCACAACAAGCCCTCGCCAATCGATCGGGGTGAAAGAACTGTCAACCAATAGTATCGCCGAGTGAAGGTTACGGGCCGGGATAGGGCTGCGAATTTGCAATAATGTTCAATGCACGCTGCTTCCTGACAGTTAAAAACGGAAGCGCTGGCAATGCTTTCCTTGCGACATCTGTTCGCTATAAGTCATACGCATTCGTTGCAAGGCAGGAATCGAATTTCATATTTTTAGTACGCAAAAAAAAAACGAAACTAAACCCTTGTAAAACTTATGATTTATGGTTGCGCCGACAATAAATGCTGGAGTAAACTGAGCGGAAATCTTCTCTCGTTGTGCCTAAAGGTTTTGGAGCATATCCGATCGGTAATGAATTCTGCCTTCCCACGCAATTTCTAAAATGTCGGAAAATGCAAAACACTTACCTCAGCTTAAGCGCATATTCAACTTCGATGGCACTGCGATCACGTATGAAGTTTCCGAATCGTTCGAAGAAGTCAATTCCTTTCTGCGTGTGTGTGGCAAGATTGTCATATTGATCCTGGAAAGAAAGGAATGAGAGAAAAAACTAATAATTAGCGTGGAGTCTTAACTGACGACATTGGGATTAAAAAAAAATCCACAGATCGTGCATGAGCATGGGTTCGCGGGAAGACTTTGAATTTTCGAAGATATTATCTTCTTCAATCACTGTACGCCTTCACACAATAATATTATTTTAATATGAAATTTGCGCTTCAGACGGTACTAGGTGTGGCTTTGGGCGGCCAGACTTGACGAAATAGACTGTGAGGACAACGAAAAGCGCCGATTTCCAAGCACCAAACACACTTCAATCTGACGTCATGCTTGACGAGACCGGGGACTTGATGTAGCGCAAAACTTAGCCATTCCTAAACGATCGAGACGGCACATTCTTCCAGAATGTCCTACAATCTACATTTGCTGGATGATATTGCAAACTCGAGAGTGAATTCATCGGGACCGGAGTTCAAGTGGCGTTAGATGTATTTGTGTCGGGTGTGGGGTGGGTAGGTAGTAGATAGATTAAGATAAGAAGGACAAGCGCGGTTTGCACTGATTTGTTTTTGTTACTTGGCACGAGCACTCATCGAGCTGAGGTCAAACGGTTTTGAAAACGATTTATCAAACACTCTTGACGGTGGTAACGATTCTGAGCATCTGGAGAAAATAGCCGCAAAGGGTTGAAGAACTGTCAAGGTTAATACAAATGAGCATGCTGGGAGAGGATTGTGATCTTTCATAGTTGCTTTGCAAAAAAAAGTTTGAATAAAAAATTGATCATGAGAGTTTTTGCTTTGGATGTTCGGACGCCCCTTCCCAGAAGGTGACTTTAAATCATGAAAGGTTGCAGAAAGGGATCACCTTGTACCACTAATCAATTAAAACCTCTACCCTTTATTAGTGAATTCGTAGAAATTAAAACTCGATATAATTTACATCCAGCTAGCGCATAACCATAACCTGCCAGAGTACAAGGTGGAGGGCGATTTCGCTAATCAGTCGTCCGGCGACGTTTTGGGTAACGACGTGAAAAAAATGTTTATCAAATAACATGCGCCACGTTGTAAAGGAACAAGTAAATAAACACTGCGCGATAAAGTGTAAGCAGTTTTGTTATGATAAGAGCAACACGAGAACCTTTGTCACATAAGCTCTTATAAAATGTAATAATAGTTTCTTTTGGGTTACGCTTCTTGAGCCTTTTTAAAAAAATTCTTTCAAAACTTGCAACTTCAAAAACAAACTCGAACGGTTATCAAACCAAGCCCATGTAGGAGGAGAGACATGAAAAGAAACTACGAAATGAACACACATAAAAAAACTCGTCTGCAATTAGCTCGCATTTATATTAACGTTTCTTCTTATGTTGGCGGATCGTAGCGCGTCCAGTTAATCCATTTTGCCGGGATGGAAACAGATGCTTTTCATTGCAGGCCGCCACAAGATGTACGATGCCCCGGAGATGATGAAGAGGAAGCAATCGTTTATTAGTTCTATTCACTGACCGCTTTTACGTTTCTACGCATGTTAAAGCTAAGCCGAATAATAACACCAGAGGCCACACACCAGATTCAATACCGTCGGATCTGGGTTTAAATATAGGAACAAGCATTCTAACCTGAGTTCCTTCTCAACATATGGATCTTCCAAGTTTGTTAAATAGTCACGAAATATAATAAGATTCACAGATATATTGAACCCATGCAATGAAGCGCTATTAATCCCAAAAGCTGATTCAATATAGGCATAACATCCCACTGCTTCTTGGCTTAACGACCAGTAGGGTCAACGCCGACCATCGAAATGGCTTTCTAGACTGCCGATATAGCACGTAGTTGGATAGTCACAGTCCTCACTAGGGGGAGACGGTTCGTATGGGATTTGAACCCCGTTCCTGCCGTTTGAAGACCGGCGTCGCTGTCGCCTACACCACCGGGCTGCTCCCCAACATCCCACTGTTCTCCTTTGATAAATAATGCATAGCAAGATCATACCATAAACGTCTGATAAAATTCGCACCTTACTTGGAATGGCTTCATTAGCATCTATCAATTAAATGCTCTCCATGCGGATAACACCTCTTATCAAGAACGAGTTTATCATTCCCATCCCTTCTACGAAGCAATACGGTTTAGCTTCATTTCTTAATTTTATAGCAAAGATAGATCACATCACATCGTCCAACCAGACGAATGACATATGGCTAAGATATGTTCCACAGTGGAATTATTTTGAAATTCGATATAAATATCACCATATTTTATACTTTTATTCCACGGGTCGCTTCTTCAACATGCACAGATTTCTCGTCTACAGGAGAGGAAGTTTCCGTGTGGACAGGAAAGGAAAACGGTTGACAGGATCTTATCTAATTAACCATCGCGTTGAACAGCGTGAGGGAGCATCATCCTCCGATTACCATTTTTATCGTGCCATTCCACCAAAAAATAAAACCCTAGCGTGCCTCTTCCCATGATTTGATGGCTTCTGGACACACACAAACGAACACACGCTCTGCCAAGAGACTGCCAGTCACCGTAACTTCCGCGCAACTCCGATTGGACATAAATTTCACCTGTAAAACTGGTGAGCCCACCTGCTACCTGCTTGCCTGACTCGCGTGAAGGCAAGACAGTCACACGCTGGCGAGGTCGCTTCCCGAAATCTTCACCCCTTAATGGATTCCTCGCCAGCATTAGAGTCGGCGCGAGAGAGAGAGAGAGACAGAGAGATCCTCTTCGAAGTTGTCATGGCGTAGGTTTTTGAAGGGTGACGGTGCCCTGATGTGATACGATATTTAAATTTGTTAAACAAAACGCACTCACGTAAAAGGGGTAGAGGACGACAAAAAAAAAGCTAACGGACATAGGGAAAGATCCAAACAACATCCACCTTTCCATAACAACATAACACTACAGCCTCTCGAAACACTGCGCCGGGGACACGGTGATGATGTTGATGGTCAACCGCGACCATCACCGACGGTTGGTTTCTAGTTGCGGTTACACGCGTCCGAGGAATGCGTGCGAGCATGAATGACAACTAGCAGGAAAGATAGGTTAAGGAAAGTTTCCTTAACCGCCGCGCTTCACTTTCACTCGACCATGATCCGCAGTACTGCCGGTGTCCAGAAGAATGGATTCAAATATTTAGGTAGGAATGTTGCCGCGTAATGGTTTTTTTTTTGTTTTGTGGAAACAGGGAATGCATGCGTGAGAAATGATTATTGCGTAAAAACAACGTCAAGTTTTGTGTGTTTTTTGGTGCTTCAACTTTCAAGAGCTTAAAACCTATCACTTGTAGCAATTGAATGCGCAGAACTTGACGCCCTCTTGAGACTTCAGCTTGACGCATCTGAGGCGTTTATGGACGTACAATTATTGATTGTACATTAAACTAATAACTCTAGTAAATCTGACACTGCCGTACACTTGTTCTTTGACTTACGATCTTTGTAATGTGTCGTTGCCTTGGTCGGTGAAGCCAGACAAGAATTGTAAACCATTACCAGCAAACGGGAGTGAATGATCGTTTGATCCCGACACTTGACGGGGTTCTTTGCTCTTGAAATCAGACCACAACTGACCCTGACTGGATCGCTGGACTGGAAGCAACAAACCACAGCATTTATCTACCGTCTGCGTGTGCATCAGAAACAAGTGAAACAAGATACCAGATTTCGTTAGGCTCTAATGTGTGGATCATCGGTAGGATCTTGCCTTTAACGCAGGAGCTAATAATAATCTCCCGGGACATGTTGGTAGCTTAGAACTTTGGACATCTTTGTGGTCCACTTTGCAACTAGCGATGCATCTCCCATCTCACTAAAGTATGCATCCAACGCTTAACATCCCGTTGATTGCTGGTGTAGCATAAACCAACCTGTCCAGTTACTTGAGATGCCCACTCACATACCGTTGCAGTAGTAGTCGTTTGAAATACTCGATATCGGGTTCCCTCGCTTCGGAATGTCCCAACATCCCTGATAGACCCTGTACCAATAAATTCCCCCGCACCCCGAGTTCTTGCACTGGAAGAGGCGCATCCTTCGCACCGCTGGGTTGGACTATGCATGCAACAAGTGCACGGAATACCTATCCCGAACGACTTACGACTTACGGGACGAAACAAAAAAAAAACCCGAAAAACTTGTTTCTCTTCACCTTCACCGCAAAAGCCGGAAGATTGATATGCCCTCAAGCTTCCTGTCCGGGGCGGAGGAACTAGTTCCATTCTTTCACCAACGTTAGGGCGTAGGATTCGGCGCAGGGTCATCGTTTTCTAGAGGGGTTTGGGAGGAGCTTGCGTGAGGTAAAATGTCCGATAGCTTAAATTGTTCAGTGTCATGTACAGTTCTTTTTTTTTTCTCGGTCCCGGACCAGTTTACACTTTGTGATGCGTGTCGTACGCGGGTGACGCGGGTTGCAAATGCGCTCGTTTATCGAGCAATTGCATAACTTTATGCTGAACGGAATGACTTAAACTGATGTAATTTTTTATCGGTTAAACCGTTTTGTCACGATGTTGAAGCTAAACAACCAGTTATTGTTTTTGAACCGTAGTGTGGAGCACTTGTGCCACTCTTGCGCGTGTACAAGAATGGCGTTAAACGTTGCTTCTATGAGCACAAGTGAGGGCGCGAGTAGGCCAGTTGTGTAATCTAGAGATGTTTTTCGAATCGGGTTGGAATTTCCAAGGAACTAACGAATTTCTGACTCATTATTTGAGGGTCATACATGGCAACAATGTCCCGGAGTTCGGGAGTTGTATCGAATCGATACATAAAAACAAAGTAAATAACAACATACTGACAAGGGCTGTAAGTCTTTTAGCGCAGCAATACACTATAAATTCATACTGTTTCCATTCTCACGTACTTATAATAAAATTGCTGCAGTTACGACGACACATTGGGACAAGACTTTGAAGCTAGACGGTACATCCCCACGGTAATATGTCACCAACAGTCATTTGAATAAAGTTGCAAAGAGTTTAACGACGGTACTGCTAGTGCAGAGTGATGCTGGGCGGCAACTTCCTATTCCCATTATGTAGCTTGTAGCTTTCTCCGCGAGGATGAAAACATTATAGGCGAAATATAGGCAACATCTCTCATGTGTCGAAAGATCACAAAACGCTAAAGATACCGAAGACGATCTTAGAAACCTAGTGGCGTTAGAAATGAATCCTCGATCGTATTCAGCATTCAGGGTTCGAGAATATATGCCTCGCACACAGGAGACGAGATACGTGAAAGAGATTGATTAGCAATAAAGATGTGGTGTGTGTAGTCATAGTGAGAGGGGAAAGAAAAATCAGGAACTCCACTATCGATCAGATAGATTGAGCACTCTCATCGCGCTACGGGTTTTGGTTGCTATTATGCTCGATCTTTCTGCTTCTACTAACCCTACCGCCGAGTAATGCCGAAGGGCCACACCACAATTGTGCGCTGACCATGGTGATGGATGGTGTTGGTCAATCGAAATCGCGTTACTGTCCAACCGGGGCACACACAGAGACATAGATACGCTTGTTGGTCGAACACCTCGGGAGGTTCCCTCTTCAGCTGTCAGTAACGGGATTGGAACGCCTATATGCGGGATATAGCGCTTAGAAATCTGTTTTATTAGCCAAAGTACCGCCCTTCGATACGACCAGAGACAGCAGAAAGAAGTTCTATTCTTACCGAGTTGTGGTTTGATTGATGAGATTGTTTGTGGTCATAAAAAAAAAAATCCCGAAGTAACGAAGTAATTACGATGTCACGTAGAGTAAGTACGTGAAATTTTACAAAAAAAACCTCTTGACCCCTCTTTTAAAATCAACGGCAAAGAAATCATTATGATCAATCACTTTGCTCCACCGACGGACATAAAATCAATAAAGAAAACATCTTTTTTTTAAAGCGCTTCGTAATGAGTCAGCCACTCGCTTTGCGACACTCCAAACACGAGTGGTCTGGCTGGCGCCTCATAGGTGTGAAAACTGAATGAACCGAACGCGCACAGGGCTTCGCTTGCTACCGTCCTTCTTGTGTTTGCCGTTTGTTTCAGCGCCAAAATAAGCTGACCGTTGAAAGAAACAAAACGGAGAGTTTGCTAAACCGCCAAATTTTGAATGCAAAGAAAAAAACACAGCCAAACATCTCGAGTAAATAAAGCTCTTCCGTGGGATTGTAAACGAACACATGGCGTGGCGACTGGCCGTACGCGTGTGCGTAAAATATTACGTCTTGGCGTGGTCTGGCTACCTAATTGAAAATTCCAATGTCAATGTTAAGTGCGTGTGCGTGTGTGGGATCTCCACAACCTGTCGCCAGTAATTGCGTGCAGCGCAACTAAATGACGCCATTGTGGTTGATAGGTTCGACAGCGAGACAATCCCCAACTTTTCGCCAGATATCGGATCTGACGGAGAGAAGCTATATTCGCACGACCCACGACGATGCGAAGTGAGTGTTAAATCATCCATGTTGGGTCCAAAGGGAGAGCCCAAGAATGTGTCATACGGCAAATGTTTTCGGGAAACACGTTCTCGCCGCAGTACAAACAAAGGAGTTACGCAGAGAGTTGTCGTGGAGGTGTTATTCCAAAACGATACAAGAAAACTGCTGCTATTTGCATAACCAGTGGGAGCTGCTTCACGCTAAGAACGCGCTGGAATGTGGTGAAACAAATATAACCGTTCATAATAATGTGTAACGGATCGAAAGAATCGATCTGTTTTGAAGTCATCGCCAGCGATTTTCATCTTTTTCTATTGGAAATATTGATGTCCACATCAAATCACTTGTTATCCTTCGTCCTCGATCTTTAAGGTAGTGTGCTACTGAGAGCAAATCGCTACAAAAGGTAGTCCCCTACTTAGAAACTGTGACAAGGTTACTTTTTCCACCTGTATGTCCATTCTAGTGGACAAGACATGTCTAAAAGGCAGTTTCCAGCCAGTGTCTGTTGTCTAATGTACAAAATAAACTCTGTTTGACCTTCACCCAAAAGAGCACGATCTCCTCGTTAAAGATCGCTAACGTGGACGCTCCGTCGAATGTTGATGAATCAGCGCCAAATCATGGTCTTAGGGATGATGGAGAAGTTCGAAAAACAACTTATCTCATACGGTGGTTCCACCGTTCGTTGCCAAATGTTTTGTGAAGCATGAGAGCCACAAGTTGAACGGCCTGCATTCGGTGTTGTTTTCCGTTGGTCACTGTCCCGAAGCGGCCGATCGACGTAACCAGTTGCAACAACGCTTTCCCCCGCTCCACATCTATACCTAGAGGTATAGCACGACGCTTGCTACGGTAGTTGCAATATAATTTTGAGTAATCGTTTGAAATGGTTCCTTCGTCCATATCGTCGCAACACTGCGGAGCTTGGCGACCGACGATCAGTATCACCCGCTTGTGTGTCAAATTCTTTTAAACTACAAGCCCCTTCGTGAAGGCTTATGCAAAAACAAAGTAGTTTTCGTCTAGCACACACCCGGAGGGGTTTAGCGTAGAAGTAGATTTTACGCAAGAGCCCTAAGAGATGCAGTTTGCGAATTTTGTTGCTGTTCGTTGTCACAAGACATTTACTCCATTTACTCCACGAGGAACGCGAAACGTCCACAGCTAGACTTTGTACGATCTCCTCCGATTGATTTTCAATCTCCATTTTTCTAATGCAAGGTGGAGCTGATAATCTCACGACCGGAAATTACATCGCATGTTTATCTGGTCAATATCCCACGTTATAGGAATCCTCAAAAATTAACATGTCACCACGAGTGCCAGGCTCCATCCCTCACACGTAACGCACACAGGTCAGAATTAACACATTTATTGCAGCAACCGCTTGGTTCATCTGACATTGGCACATCGCATCATCTCCCACAACCTATTTTACTCTAATCGAATCAACGGTAAGCCACCAGTCACCAAAAAACACGACCGGCAATTTTAACGTCCGGCACGCGACATGATCTCACTCCCTCCACCGATCATCCGCGGACCACCAACATAAATTAGGCGACAAAACACGCTCCCCACATGTGTCGCTTACCAGCGTGAGGGAAGAATGTTTGTTAAAAACGGGGAGACATTTTAAATGGATTTTCGGTTCCCTGTGTCTTGCATTTCCGTCTTGTCCGTGCGTCCGGCTAAACCGACCGGTGTTGTAATGCTATCATTATCAATTTACCGAAGGGGGGGGGGGGGGGGGGGGGGGGCGGATTAGCACATACACCGCACCCTATCTACGATACAAATTGTATGTGCTGCTGCAACGAAGCACACGCGGATGGGAATTTCATGTTGGTCAGTGATGCACAATGTATTGCTCTTTCTCTCAAGGGTGGGGATGATATGAAGAGCGTGGGAGACTTTGGCCTATTACATCACACGCGTACGCGCACGATACGCACAACACAGGCCTTTTGGTTAAGGGGGAAGGGAAGGGAGAGCACACTGTGTATTGGTGACTTACTTTCGTTTAGTTTTAATTAATGATTTTATGTTATAAAGAAGACAAAAATTGGGTCGATGCAGCTTAGTGTGCCCAGATTAATGTAGTTGCTGCTGTGTATATACGCAGGCATGAGCTGTTTTCAATTACGAGCTCAGTTAACGGCTATGCTGGCGTGATTGTGTAAGAAAAGCGGTAACCAAGCGGTGGTCATCTGGCGTGAGAGAGAGATCGTCATCTTCAGCACGAATTACAGCGCTTCGGGCGAAGGTCGAACTATTGAACAAACGATGGTAGTTGCTGACACATTTCGTTCTTAAACACAGCTTAATGAACATCAACACAGGGCACTTGTAACGAACATCTCAAGCGATGTTGTTCAATTCTATCGAAAATCTTGTACTTCAAACCTATTGCTTGGAATCGAATAAATCAAACACATTTTCTCATTTCTACCCAAAAGCTGTTGCCCGATACGACTCCGTTGTGTAACGTGCGAAACTAAGGGTGTTGCACTGCCCACCGTACCAACTCTAGTTCGCTTTCGATTCACTTTTGACAGTAGCGAGCCCCCGAGGGCAATGCGCCAATAAAGCTGCATCATTTATGAGAGCAGCGAGAGCATTTGGTTGCACATTGGCGGCTCTTTGAAAAAGCAGAAAGAGTGAAAATCCCCTCGATAGAAACGAAACCCGTACCGGCGTAGGATACAGCATTTCATTCGCAAATGGTGTCCTGGACCACATGGACCCTTTTCTGGTAGGTGAATTCGACAGGCGTGTGGAATATGTACGCTACACAGAGACTACTGTACGCGGGGTCGGGAAATGGTCTGCAGTCGAGCGAAAAAAGCGGGTGATGGATTTGCAGAGAATTAAATTATGAACACAGCTCGGTAACTTTGTGCGCGGGGGAGGGTAAAGCTGCTTTATAATGTCCGTGGAGGTCGAGAGTCTGTGTCGCATAAAGGGCACAGCCGCACGGGATTTACTTCCTGGCTCGTGTCGCATATGATGGTGCAAGACTCCTGAGGGATTGACCATGCTGCTGCAACCCTTATGGAGAGCGAATGTGAGCAAAAACTGTTCAACTCCAGGTGTCAATCATGGTGGTGATACCGCACCTACTCTGGATGGTGGACAATGACAATAGAGGACCTGATGGACATTTCTAGCTTGCACGCGTGTGAAACTTTATTTCTCGACCTCGTGGAACACAATCGGACTACAATAAAGAAAACGTAATTTTTATGGACTTTTATTGATTGGTTAATTTTACTCAGAGATCGTAAATATTGTTTGTTTTCTATGAAAAACTCCCCTTAAGCAAGATCCATGACCATGGGTTATAAACATAAGGGTTTGATTTGACATTACACGGGAAGGGGGGCTCGTCTAGTATTTGCTGACGGGACCTATATGATGAAGTGTAAATATAGTCGAGCTCATTAAAAAGAAATCACAAAAGGGTTCTAGTGGAACGATTTTTTGCAGTGAACATTACCACTTGCTTTTGCCAGGAGTAGCATAAATGTGATTCAAGCGCACACTTAACAACCGCTCATTAGTCTAGCACAGCACTTATACTTCATGCATATTCAATTCAACTGTATAAATAAGGTAAACATATTTATGTCGCATTTGTTTGCTCTTTGACACTTTTATGGAGAGTTCTTTAAGCAGATAAATTTAATATTAAAGGAGCACTTTTTGTCTTCGATATTAAAATATGAAAATAGACATTAATTATGTTACTACCCAGCAGGATCGTTGTTTACCGCTCAGTTGAACAAACAAACCGATCAAACGATGGCTGTACACACCATAAAACATTCATTTTCCTATTTCTCATAAATTTTCCATAAATTTTTCCCCCGAACATCCAATGTCCTACCGAAAAAGCGGAGACAAAACTAAACACGGCGAGCGCAACCTTGCACCCCCCTTTGGTAAAGGCTGGACACGCGTGTCCCAAAACAAACACACTAGCGGCGAAGTTCAAGGATAGGGGGCAATCATGTTGAAAACGAAAACTAGCCTTCATCTATGCGTCGACTGGTCCCTGTGCAAGAAAAGCAATAACACAAGAGTGTTTCCCTTTAATAAAGGAGCACAGAAAACTTTTTCCCCCGGGTGAAAGTATCGATCAGAATCATCATATTTGAAAGGTGCTAGAACCAGGGCAAGAAGCTTATTACGAGGGTGGAAAAAAAGGATCCAGGACGAAGCGCATCCAATCCAGTGTATGAGCCTGGAGGTGTTTTGCTGCCATCGTTGGTGCTTGGTATCCCTACCATTCAACAACCACTCAGAAAAATGTCCGATGAGTCATCGATTGTTGTCGGGCCGGCGAAAATGCTTCCTGAAGAAGCGCGGCAGCACACGTTACGGCAGTGTGTAAGTGTTCCACCCGATCCCGAGCGCATATGATGATTGCTCTATTTTATCCTTGGCAAATTTTGCGGAAGTGTACGTGAGAGCACTGGGGTTGAAGTACACACAGCAAGCCCCTTTCAGAACATGCGCACTTGAGGGCGCGTAGTTGCACCGACCGGGAGACACGACGATGATACCCGGAAGTCAAGCTCGGAATTGTACCATAAACGAGCAAAGCTTGTTAAAACAGTTTCCTAACAGACGTCGGCTCAATGCTGGTGGGAAGTGAAGAAGATGATGCTGGACGTGCCGGAGTGAATAGCAGGCAAAGGTAAGATGACTCATCCCTGACTCAATCACATCACGTTTGCCTGATATCAAAAGGTAAATCGGGTTAGAAAAGCAACGAAAGATGTGTAAGATTTTGTCAACACACCTTTTTGCGAAAATCACTTTCATTTTTACTGTTGCGTGACTCATCGTAAGTTCTAAGTAAAAATAAAATAAGTAAATCAGCTCCTTGTTTGGTGAGAGTATTACTCACTGAAACGTCGACTTATCATCCCTAACGAAATGCAGCAAGAACTAGCTATTTGCTTGACTTCTAGAACATTTGCCGACTGCGTCACGCTAGCAATAGCGAGCCAATTTGTAGTAAATGACGTTTTGCGGAAAGGCGTTTCCAATCATGCGAGTTGAGTGGTTGACGAGCGAGGACCCAATGCAATTGATAAGCAAATGCGCCTTCGCAGGGATAGGTGAAGCGTACGTTCAAGTAGTAGCAAGTAGCGATTATTGTTGCTTATCACTACTCCCGCTCAATGCCCGGTTCCTCCAATGATCTGGTAGTAATCAACTTATCAGTTAACGACCACGGGATGACATTAAATGCGACAGTGGTTGTCTGCGAGCATTTTTTGTTGCTGTTGTTCTGAGTCCTGTCACGGCTCAGAACAGTTGATACGATTTTGTCACAGCCGAGGCTATATGTGAGCTTTGAAGTAGAGTCTACAGAAAAGTTGCCATTTTATTAAAACGTTGCGATAGGCGGTTTCACAAGGGTAAAGTTTACTCGACTGTGGACGCAGTGACTCTTTGAAGTTCGGGCTTCGGGCAGAACTAGCACCGATTCTCCTCCGGATGAAAGTTTGACCCTCAGTAAAATCACCTAAATACCGGAAAGCCCAACAACACCGGAGCGAATTAAGGGCTGTAACAAAAAAACGATCCCTTTTGGGGCAAAACTGTGCCAAAATCTCCATCGGTAGCTTATGAAACTTCACCGGGTACTGGCCAATCTATTTTACAAGCCCTACCAACCAAACGGAGTTTCAACCCGCAGCGTTTCGGGCCACTTAAAACAATATGGCGTAGAGAAATGGTTTAACAAGCGTTTCGATTTATCTTTAGCCAAATCTGGTCCCGGGCGGCTTTTGTGTTCCCCGCAAGAAAGCGTGGCCGAGTGAAATGGAGGCATCGAGCGCTGAATTGCACCGGTTCACAGGCGGCGAAACATGTGCGAACAGGATTGGATGGGCATACCATCTGGAAAGGGAAGCAAACCGATACCACAGGCCCAGAGGTTGTTGCGCTGGTGGGTTGCATTTGGGCGAGAACCAATGAAACGGTAAAAACATGTTACATTCGAAGCATGGCATTCCGCGCGCGCACACTGGAAAACCCGCTAATAGTGAGCGCGAAACTGTGTGGAAAATGGTGTGCGTAAGGGACTGGGCTGTAGCACATCTTGCAGGTTTAGATTACATCAGGAAAAGCGGTAATAGAGATGAGCTTTTTCTTTCTCAATATTCTGCTATTTTCTAGGTTCGTTAGTTTAATTCAAAAATAGGTAAGAAAGTAATTAGATTCTACATTAACGCTACACATATGGTTGATTTTTGTTCTACATTAAGGTTAATCTCCTCAACAGTTATCTTGGCTAGGTGGTAATGGTGAAATATCTGAGATGTAGCCATTATCTTGGGTTGCCAAAGCTGTCCAAAGCCTTATCGCAGTATTGTGTGCAAAAGGAAGTTCCATGTAGAAGAAAGTTTTATGCTAGGATATATACTTCTTCTTGGCTTAAAGATCATCTAGATTACGCAGGCCATCGATTATCTTACTAGATTAGCTGCTGATACAACGTAATTGACTAGATAAGTCCTAGTCCTCAACTACGAGGCAACGGTCCGAATGGGATTTGAACCATGGTCCTACCATGTGAAGACCGGGGCCGCAGTCGCCTCTACTATCGGTCCGCCCCAAACTACGACATACATATTTGCTTTTAAAGCCGTTACCGACTCTGCTATTTCCACTCCAATAAAGACATACACCAAGAGGATCTCATCATCATACCATCGTAGATCGCTTCTTTTGTCGCTTCTCTTCTTATCATAAGATATTCATAATGCACCTCAAGGGCACAATTGAGCCGTATGGAAAAAAAACCTAAAAGATAATAATCGGACGGCATTTGCCAGTCGAGGATAGCGCTGTTAACGGCTCTGCTGTAAACCTGCGGTAATCTTCAATGGTCAAACAAAACCCCACATACCAACTATCTGAGAAAAAGTTAAACCTACTGCTGGTTCGCGTAAGAAGCTTTTGAAGCCATCACATCCAAAAACGGTTGCGTTTCGTTGTCATTTCCGTCTTTACGGTACCTTTTTCCACACTATCTTGCAATATCTATCGCGCACACACAGCTTCCCATCGTCGCAAGCGACTCATCTTCCCATCCAAGCTCTGTGTATAAAAGGTAGACAGCAATTTAGAACTCGTTAAATGGAACTCATGCCGCTGCTGAAATGACCGTTTTCTGCTATGTTCCGCCGGTGTGTGGAGCCGGCCATCTCACAACCTTACCAACGCGTGTGTACAGGCTCTGCCGTTGCATATGAATCTTCGAATTGCGTTGTGCTTCAGGTCCCGCTAGGAATCCGGTCCGGGCAAACAGATGACGGAAACGGTAAACGAGCTTAATCGAATGAAGCACACAAATAGTTGCAACGCAACCCATCGCGCATCATCGGCGTACCCAATTCCTATGCCGGGCACGCACGCTCAAGATGCGAAGGTCTTTGCCAATTTGATCGTTGCACTGCGGTACGGCCTCCCAAGAAATCCGTTCACTGAACTCTAATTTCTGCTGCCCGTCTACGGGAAATGGTGCAAATCGTCAAAATAGTCGACCAGCTTTTTGGTCACAAGTTTTGCGTAAGATGTAAAGAGAGTGTACCCAGCACGAGTGACACACTATCTGTGATGAAAACACCACACCACCAAACGAGCCAAACGTTGATTGGGTTGAGATCATTGGGGGGGATCATCTTCAAGTCTTCGTGATTGCCAAGGATGCTTCTGCCGGTCGACAAAAGCCTGGGAAATGTGAATTCGAACAATCCCATACGGTACTAGCGCAGCACCGTAGCGCGTCGGCTGACTGCAAACCACAACCGACCGACCACCAAAACCAACGACGATGACAATGCACCACAGGAAAGCAGTCGGAAGATTGGACCACAAACAGCGACTGTTACGACACATCCTCCACCGGCAGACCGATGAGTGTGTGTGTGGCGGCGGATTTTCTCTCCCACGAGAGTATAGCACACCGCAAACGGAATCGTGTTTTTGATTAGTAACTTTGGTATTGCCATTATAATGGCGAACCATTAGCGAAGCAATGGTGTTCATGTCTGCAAGTACTAAGCTGGGCTATCTAAGAAGGATTTGTTGAAGCCAAAGAATTTGAAAACGAAAGAATTGTGAGATAATTTTGACAGCTAGCAGCCTCCTATAAGGTTTTGATTGACTTTCGCAGTGCTTTCGTTTCGGAGTGTAAAGCTTAAAATTCACGCAATGTTTTACTGTTCCAATTGATTTTCTATTGTCCGAATACCATCTCATCGATCAAAATTGCTCGCTCCGATCATCCGCCACGATCGACAGCTTTTATACGTGATTGAATTCCAACTTCACGCTTACGGCATTACACGCCATACCTTCATAGTGCGCTCATCACTAAATCTAGGTGTAAAACAGTACTGGCGCACGATTCAAATCTTCCGCCAGACGTACAAAACCTCCATAGGGAAAGAAAAACAACGGTTGAAATCGTTCATTTCCATTTCCATTCCGACGCAAACTCTTTCCGCCACTCGAGGAGCAAGAGCATCAAATATCGTGAAGAAATGTACGCATCAAAACAAACATAAACACACCACCGGGGGAAGGCCGGCCGTGTACGACGCATTCTGGATGGCAATTTCTCACCATTACGAGGGCGAAAGTTTGTGAGACTGACGGTAACGTTGCTGCAGCTGGAATTGTTCGGCAAAGGAACAGAAACAGATCACCACCACCAGCTCTATATACATCTTCACTTCCCCTAAAAACCTCACAAAACAAACTCGGATGACGCTCAACCTGTGCGATGCTTCAAAAATGCATGAAAAGGAAAAACTACATTTAATTATGATCATTTTACTGGCATTTGTATTTATCTTTTTATGAAGTGCATTGACTTTGGTTGAGGTAACGTTTCAAAAAAAAAAAGTGATGCACTGCTTTTTCCTCTCCTCTGCTGTCAATTGTTTCCCACAACTAATGGGTAAGAATTCAACCATACACTGTCAACGGGGCATAGTAGTAACACTAACGAGCGCGGATGAGAAACCACTAATGAACCGGCAAAGGGAAGCTAGCTGACAAACGAAAATGGATGATGAAATATGCCGCAAAACCAACAAGCGCAGCACGTGGAAGAAAAGACGATAAATCAGCCCCGCACAAAAAAAAATACAATGTTGCTCCCAACGGTACGAAGCAAAATAATTGTGCACGATGAAAGTGAAGAGTGTTATAGATTGCAAATTTGTAAACCACGATAAGGTCACGTCACAATTAGAGGCACGTGCTTTCGGTTGCACTTTCTTCCGGAAGTGGCACCAATTTTTGAAAGTAAATTCGTCGATAATTGATACCATTTGTAGCGGTTGCATTATTTGCTCTCGGTTGGTTTTTTATCTCGGCGAAAAACTGCGACCGCGTATCTATCGCAGCTGTAGATAAATCGACACTAACTTCAAATGGCTCCCGATTTTTCCCAACCTCGAAGAAGGTGATCATCGTCCCATCTCTGCCATAAATCGTCAACCATTTTGTGAACCCCAGAAGTGCCACATTTTAATTGCTTCTGTCGGCACAGCTAATGAGATGAATTGACGGCACTGTCGGCAAGCGTTGAGATCGGTGGGTGAAGGATTTTTTTTCCATCTCAACTTCACTCAAACTTCCTAACGTGGGAGAGAAAACAAAATGAAAGAAAGGGAAAAACTAGCTGCCGAAAGATAAGGTTGCCAGTTTGGGCGCACTATGGCTGCTACAGGTGACGAGAAAGTTATGGCTTTGCCGCCGTTTCAAGTGGGAGTTTGGCTGTATGAAGGAAAGTAATAAAATTGAAAAATAAAACAATGGAAACTCTGGAGATTAGTTGGACAATGTTCAGCTACACGATTTATCTCAAACAAAAGCAATAGTTGCTAGCTGGATTCTGAGATCTTATTATAGGGAGGAACTGCAAAATTTGTAGCATAATAAAGCAACAATTAGAGTCGAATTAGATCTCACAGAATTGAGGATCTATGCGACTTGGACAAAGTCCCTGCTTTCCGGAGTCTCTAGTCGTGATAGATATTGACTAGAATGTAGAGTATTGACAGCGATGAGCTCGAGGTGATAGATGAGTTATGATAGCAGAGTCACATTTTTCCCGGAAATCTATACTTAGATGATGATATCCGGTTCGATTTCATTCTTATTCCTATAATGATCGATCAGATCTGTGTCGACTGAGTCTCTGTCGGCAAGGACATCGATGAAGGACTGGCTGCTGTTCTCACCTTCATCAACCATATCGATTCCTTTGCTTCGAGAGTCCGTAAAACGCTTAGAGTATTAAAGCAAGTATTGCCTGCGATGGCACTGCTCCACTTTACCCTAGGTACTGTTGTGCGCACTGGTTAGGTCACTGTTGGAGCACTGTCCGGTGATTAAGTCGCCGCCGGCAAGGATCAACAGACACCGTACTGACAGCGCAAAGGTCTTTCAAATGGTTTGCTAGATCCTTAGGGACAGTCGCACTGGACTTCCCCGCTTCTTCCCCCGATCCACTATCGTAAAATGTACATTTTAAACCCACCTTTGCCTCCACCTCTTTGATTATAACGTCTCCTTATCATCCTGTCTTCTATTATCCGCTCCCTTCTCTCCTCTCCTAGATAAAGCTGCCTTTTTAGCTTAATAAAGAAGAAGTTTTATCATTAAGATCATAGCACAGGGGCGAGCCGGTGGTGTAGGCGCCATAACATAGGCGCCGGTCTTCGAACGGCAGGACCGGGGTTCAAATCGCGTGGTATTGGCAGTCTAGTAAGCCATCTGATGGCCGGCGTGACCTTTAGAGTACGGCAAACAGGGAAACTATTTTGAACATATTAAGCATCTCCGACGGTCCTCTTCCGGTAGTAGTTACTTAACTATGTTGATGGAGGACGCACTCGCTCAACTGGTGTCAAATTTGTCGAAGATATTTTTACATTTTGACACTGATCGGCACAACAGTTGTACTTGTAGTAAAATAATTTAGCAGTAACTCATAGAAATAAATTTCTTTATCCGATTCATTCCATCCAAAACCACCCGGAAGGTCGAAGATCGAATGCGGTGAGGTGTTTATAATGTAAAATTGTACAAGTACGACTCCAAGGTAACAGGTACGACGGTTTAGATTGAGGCCAGCACCATACTTAATCGAGTTTCCTCTACTCAAGGTGCTGTGATGTCGTTAGCCATTTAAACTTCCCCTTCCCAACCCATAAGCGTGCCGCACAACAAAACCTGACGTCATCCACCCGCGAAGGACTTATATTTGCTGGTAGCAAAAAGAGACATGAATGTGTTTTTGTAACGTTTCCAAACAGCCGTCCACTTTAATCTGTAGAAGACACACAAATTTGTATGCATGCCGTACCGCAGAGCAGCGAGTTTGCGCTCTTAGTTAACATTCCGTCAACATCATCGGTGCAGTGTTAGGAGATTGGGTTGCTACTGCAGTGCGATTGGTTTTACTTTCTGTCAAGGTAGCGCGCCATGGGCAGCCAGGCCCACAGTATGCAAAAAAAAAACGTTACCAGAGATTGTTGCATCGAGCTAAGATGGAAAGAATGTTGTTTCAATCATAAAAAAGCGTATCCTTCCAGTGACACTAATCAATCTTCGTCATAGAACAGTGACATTTAACAAATGCATATGCATGTTTTCTTGTGCCAAACCAATTTAAAGGATTTTTTTGTGTTACGAAACCCCATCAATGCAACTTGATATTGGCGTATCATATAATTGTAATATCTCTCTCCGTGATTTGGTTTTATTATAGCTGACCCGCACAATTTGAGTATTTCGAGCCTACGATATTTTTAAACGGCACCCCCCCAAAAATGCAGCGGAGGCTTTTTACATAACTTAAAACTGTAAACCCACACCTACACGATCATGAAAAGTAAATGCGCCCGGCGCGAGCTCGCGTGGCCAAATTAATCTTCACACCAAGGGGCTTCCTTTATTGGTTGGTCGACTACTTCCCCTCCTTCTTGCTGCGATTTATTACCGGTACCATCGCACACATTGCCTGCAAACAACGGCAGCAAATGCAGCCATGTGTTGTGGATGCTTTAATTAAGCTACGAATTAAAATTCTTTCCCATGCCTTTTTATGTTGCGGTCAGTATGTAACAACAACAATAGGACATCGTCACACCGTACACCGGATGGCAGCGCCCACATTTAATATAGGGAGTTTCTGCCTTTTTCTTTTGTAGGTCGCCCAATTGTTACTATCAAAGCTTCAAAAGAAAGAAAACATTCCATAACACAACCGCCATTGTGGACAGATTGAACATTTTCTTCGTAAGGGATGGGTAGGGATTCGGATTGTAAGAAAGTGTCGTGATCTCACCAGCCCTTAGATTTAAAATTACGAAGATAATACCACCACATCACAGTGGGAAATGATAATTACCATTTTCACTTTCCACAAGTGTGCTTTTACATACACCCGGCAGGTGTAGCAAATGGACTTGTTGATCGTACCCGATAAGCGCGTGTGTTTGGTGGTGGTTTGATCTACCTTTACCGGAAGAAGAGCAGACCAGTCGTCTGCACTTACTTGTGCGTTATGCAATGGAGGCCAACCTCCGTGTGTGTCTGTGATACCACCAATGGTTTCCAACGCGTCAGTTACTTCATTATTCCGCTCACAGCGCACACCACGAGTGCGGGACGTAGTGAGCCAATTTGAAACTGTTTTGCGGTGGCAGGCAGATGAGTCTTGCGGCGGAAGGAGCAGATACAATTGAAGTTCACCTTTTTGCTCTGTACAAAAAAAAAATAAAAAAAAAACTCGCTCCGAATGCCAACCGCAAGAAGGCGAGAAACATCACAAGATTGACAGTGAAGTCATGCAAGCACACCACCACGAAGATATGGCCGGTGGTAGCAGCAGCATCACCGAATCACCCGATCCCATGGAGTAATGGTCAGAATTGGGCTGAGAGATGTGGGCGCAGTGATTTCGCAATCATACAATCAATTTAATTCACATCTTCAGCAATCATACGCGAAACCAGCTCCCGCTTGGTGCGATATGGTACGGTGGTCGAGGCACTTACAAACGCTGGTCGCGGCTTTATGTAGATTTCTTTCCATTACTTACGCCCGGCAGTAGCAGAAGTAGCAGCAGCCGGGAAACGAACGTGTATGTTGGTAATGGTAAGTTGGCTTTATCTTCGGCCCCGGCAGTCTGCGCAAACTGCGCGTCTGGGAAGTGTGAGAGGCAATTCTGCGAAAGGCGGAAGTGACTAATGGATCTCCCGACCAGTTGCACATAACCTCCCGAAGGTCAGCTGGTTTCTGATACTTTTTTTTTTCGTCTTCTCAGCGAGCGCGAGAGAGAAATGATCCGCAACCAACCTCCTGCGACTCTGTGTTTGCTTGTATGACTAAGCATCTCATACAAAAAGACGAACATTATGGACATGATCGATGCCAGTACTTGGGAAGCGGTCATACATTTAATGATCATCAAAGTAATCCATGCATAAGAAGCAAGGATTCCTTCAGATAAAACTACATTGTAGCCGTCTCTCGACAGAACCTGCAACATTATCAAGCGCTATGATGCTTTACATTTTCACTGCCAACCCTGTTGTAGGAATGTACAAAGTTGTCTTAATCCTTTGCGACATATTTCTTGTTTCCTTTCGGGCAACAATCGTAAACGGAAAGCGAACCTGATTTGTGCCACACGAAACCTCATATGATGTAAACGGAGGGGGATTATACCTTTAAAACTTCAAGAATACTCACTTTCCAAATCGTGTTCTGTTTGTCCCATCAGAAATGAGGTTAGGGGACAAACTTCATCTACGAATACATGGTTTTTATGCGTACGAATAAAATACCAACAGTTTCCTACACAAACTTTATGCTTCACAAGACGCATACCGCAATGCCTCGTGAAAACAAGATAACGAATCTTAGATTTCTTCACGGTTCTCGGCTATTATTTGTGTTAACGTAAAATCCATGCCCACACCGTTTGGTTACAACGAATTTATCTTCCTCGCTCAATGATGTGGTTACATCGAGGGTAGACACATTAAGCATTTAACAGGTTATCGCATTATCGTTCAACCTGTAACTGACCGACCGTCGTACAACCGTGGATAACTGTACGGTTCGAACAGCAAACAGGATTGGTATCCGTCACGTTACTCCAGCGCGTTCTTACAGATAGAAACTACAGAAAACATTAGACAGCAAACGCAAGGATTTGTCAGAATGAGCGCTTCGATCGTGGAACTGGACATTCCACTTGCTTGTTGCTCAAACGAAGGCTAACGGCACCTTTCGGAACGGGTTTGCGGCATCAAGAATATCGCCTGGTACGGACCCAGTTGATTCCGAAGATATTGAGCATGGGAACAATTTCAGCGATGCCTTGTCTGCAGTCCTAAGTACAGATTAGCTTATCGTTGGGCTAGGAAACTTCTACGGCAAACAAGTTTTAAAGTTCCGATAAATTAAGATACGCTTCCTTTATGCATTCGGAAGCACGCTGATAATTAACATTCGGCAAATGAGCTGCAGCTTGGAATTCCTAAGGTGAGGACCCCGTTGTCCATTCAGTCTCCGCAGCTTCCATTCAACGTCGTACTGCCACGTTCTGAACAATCAATGTATGCAAGTGAACATTCCTTCCAGCACGGCTTACCTGAAATTAAAAGAGAAAAGAGCAAAGTGTTAGTCATGATGGCGGTCGAGATGAAGGATCTGTTAACAGTTTCACTGAGCACGAATGCCGATGGATGGGTAATAAAGCATCATACGAGAGCTGAGACGTCGTGGTAGAGAAGTGGAGGGCGGAGAAAAAAGCTCATCATGCACGAAGAAACTTCGACACGCTACCGGATCTCTCTCGTCGGAAAGGCATCTGGCGCTGTCGACGTTGGCGGTAAACGACGTTAGCGTTGAATCTAGGTCAAATCGTTTCACTGAACTCGGTTAGTCAGGCATGACTGCATCACGGACGTGAACTGGACCCGCTGCTCGCAGGTGACCATTTCCCTGCAGCCACAAGTAGAAGAGGAGCTGCCTTCGGGAGCCGTGATGCGGTATTCTTGTGCAGTGTTCGCACTAATTCGCGCATGCCACGTGTACTGGAGGATTCTTCAGTACAAAATCTTGTGGTTATTGGTGATACGGATATGCATATCATTGATAGGTAATTGACGCAGTACTTCACAAAGGTAATATGCGTGGCCCATGAAAACAAGGGTAGCTAAAAATCAATGTCAAAGTTTATTTTTAAAGCACCCAGACTGCCTGACTGCAGTAATCCATCATTCTGGAACTTAGTGTAATTCTGAAGAGTCCCTGACATCTTTAAGTATGGATATCATTCTTACGACATCCAGACAACTTTCAGTAGTAGGGAAAGTGCTTCTATGTATCAAATTTACTTTCTTGCGCCATTCCTCTAATGCCGTCTTCAAGGTCCATGAAAGTGCGTGCTGACAAATGATGGCACGTCGAAGTGTTACACATTTGATGTTTCTAGAACTACGAAAATCCTCTACACGACAGTTTCTGGATTAGAAGGGCATATATCCTGCAGACCATGTACGGTGATCTATCTTTGTTGGATGTTTCGTTACCATGCTCGTAAAACTGAAGCCGCTATTTTGGGAGAACTATACTCCTACGGGAGGCTCGTCCCGATTGTTCCGACATCGTGTTTTGTTTTAACTTTTCTTCTGTTTTACTCTCGCCCTCAGTTCCTCCCGTAGACCCGTCGTCTTGGCCAGGCTGTCTGGCACCGCAAAAGGCGCCATTCGCTGAGGAACGAACGATTGAACTACCGTACAGATTTTCGATGGGATTAGCTTTTCCGCCGTCTATCCGATCGGTAGGGGGTTTGAAGGAAGTAAAAAACAACATTCGCCATCACAAAGAAATTACCTTCTAACGGCTCTCCACAAGAACAGATGGCAAGATGGATGGAGCCTACGTCGCTTTTTATTTACCCCACTCAATTTTCCTTCCTCATGCACGCCATATCCAATCCATCCACCACATTGCATTGGCGAGAAAAAGGCGAGTGCCCGGTCTGTGAAAAATCTTTCGAACGTTTCAAAACAGAATGCTTCGGCCGTAGAAAAAGGAAATGGGACGCATTCTACGCGCCGAGACCAGAGGCGGGAAAATAATTAGCATACACACCAGCGCACCAACAACATCGTAGCGATGTGCGTGGTACTATACCTAACTGCTGATCGCTGGTTCACCTTACCCCAAGTCAAAGGAGAGTTCTTTCTGCGTGCGCGCATCTCTGACGTTCTGAAGACGCGTAGCTTGTGTGTTTCCCTGTTGCCCAGTCCTCTTTGGTAGGAAAACCTTCGCTATAAATATGCATTAGTCGAGGACTAATTAAAACAACCGCCGTGTAACGGGGTTATTAATCATCGTTCTTACTTCGGTTTGCTACTGCTGCCGTGTTGTACTTCGGGCGGTGAGTGTCGTCGTCCTCTAATCTGCTACCAACAGCGAGACAAGGAAAAAGCTTACCGCAAAAAGTGAAGAAGGTGCGAGTTTCAGATTGGAGAACAACACAGTTGCGCGGGTGAGAGTTTTCCGCATGCGTGTAGTTCGCATCAGACCGAAGCTAGAGATACTTTAATAACTTAACATATACTTCAGAATGAGTTTGATGCTCATCTGGCAGCACACACATCACACATTGCAGCGAAAGTACAACGACTCCTGGGTTCTACCGTCTACAAGACCCAGCCAAAGGAAGGGTGATAATTGAACCAATTAAGCAACGATCTTGTCGTGATCATTGACAATCATGGAGCATGACTTTTGTGTGCGTTACTCGTCAGTGAGCACTAGGCATAAGCATATATTTCAAACGAATCTAGTAACTGGAACCACAGCAAACACGCATGCCCGACACAATAAAAGATTGTCACTTCTACACACATGCAAAGAGGGGACTCTAACCTAAAAACTTCCGGACGCGGTCCTTTTTTTTCGTTGAGAATTGAATTAAGACGATTGTCCAGTGCTTCACCCAGGATGCGTGACAAAAGACGCCTAATTTTTATTATGTAAATCTATTCAGTCAGATTTGATAATACTTTGGAGCAGGTTTCTGATTTGCATACAGGGAAATGTGGAATGGAATGTTACACATATCATATCATTCTGATGTTCTTCCTGCACATGACAATCGCATTAATTACTTCAATAAGGCAAATGATAACTAGCCACAGCCAAACAACTATCATAAGCAACCATAAGAATGTACCGATTTAAAGATAAGCGTCTCAAATTCTCCAGAATGTCCGCTTGTTGGAGAAAGTTGCAATTGTTCAGACGACAGCAACTACTACCATAAAGCGGATCGTCAACTGTTCTACACCATGACGACCCTTTTACGTGACATGATTAGAATGCATTTGCATAAATGGTGATTATTTCAAATTGCTCTCCATCGCCGCCTATTCGGACTAGGGACCAACAAGTCCAAACGAAAGCTTCCATCTAATTCAGGAGGCCAATCCAGAACGGAAACAATGTACCGGAGAAAACTGATGAGATAATAATGATCTGTGCCTTTTATCTGATGAGTCAAATACGCTAGCAGCGCAACAAACTTCCTTCTCGGGAGGGGCAATTAAGCAGGTTTTCCACAACCCCTCCCCGGTTGAACCTATTCTTCATTTCTCATCCACAAAATTGAACAGAAACAAAAAAACATGAAAACAAGCATGTGATCTTGATGATGCAAGAGCATCAACATCAACAAATCTCACCACCACCACCACCACCTGCAACTTGCCCGAACCGTCTGCGGTTTGGCGTTATGCACCGTTAGCGTAACAGTTAGGAGGTTATTTTTACTCCCGGCTCTTCCACACAAAGCTCCAAAATCAAACCAGCCCAACCGATCCACAATCTACGCGAAGAAAATGTGTGGCTCCACGAAAAAAAAGCCATCCAAATAGGAGCTAAAAACACTGATCTGCTACAAAACTTTATTGCAGGCATTTCGTTATATTTTTGCCGGTGTTTTCATTATTGTTGTGTGGATCAGATACAGTCAACAACACAACTGGCTGAGCCGGTTTAATTAAAAACCGATCTACAAAGTTGAACAAACGATTCCAATCAGCAGAGAAGAGTGTCGGTCTTGCCGACAACCACGACGCACACATTGCAACAAGATCTGGAAAACTTCCGTTAAGATCCACATTCACAGGTGTTTTTGTTTTCCACTCCACACCAATCACGGCTGCACCTTACTGGTTTCGGTGAGGAGCTTCACTGCTAATCAGAAAGTTCCGATAGAATAAAAGGCACATTGAAGGGCAATGCTTTGTTGTTTGAAGGGATTGTGAAGTATTCGACACGTAGGCCTACTAAATGGAGAGGACAGCCATAGCAAATTTAAATACCATGGTACGGTATGGATCATCAACGGTACCTTTTTCAATCAAAACAAGTCTGGTGAGATGAATAAAAGAAACATTCCAGAGAAGAATTGTTTTCTGGACAAAACGTTGGAGAATTCTCGTCTAATCTTATATTTCATAGACATGCAGGTAACGATCAACCTAGATAAGAGTCCCCTCCTTTTCGCTTCTTATCTTCACTGCCCTACTAAGCGATTGATGAACGCAAGCTTCTAGTAGACATCCAAAAATTGGTTTGAAGTTATTATTGCCCCGTTACATCACGAACGCTTGAGTGAAACATGACCACAACAAAGAAAAAAACCCTGAGCAAAATCTTCGAATATCGGTACGGATAATGTGCGTCGATCATCCCTCACTATTGATTGACCCACTTAGCTTAACGGGCGTATTATGAAAACGTTGCTCCAGAAATCCTGATCTACATCGGCCACAATCCAAACAACCCCTCATCTGCTTGTGCATTTAGCATTGTGAGCAAATAAAAACGCACAAAACCGTCTCTCCCCAAAAGTCAGGTGAAAATTAGGTCTTGCACAAGGCGGGGGCTATAATTTCCAACCCAAACACTAACACAAACGACTGTGTGCAGGCTCGGCGAACCCAATAAACGGAGTGATTATGAAAATCGGGCCCCCAACGACCGGCAACCGGTGTGTTGTGATAATATTTTCCTTACTGTACGCCAAGTTTGTACGACTTATTAAAGAGCATTCCTGCGGCTTATGTCAAGCGAAGTGCACACTTTCGGTTGAACGAAAATATCAATATTTTGAGCCAACATTCCCGCACACAGAACGGGTAATGGTAACAGTGCATGGACCGCACCACAGTGCTGCAGCAATTTACTAAACAATCCTGCTTGACGGACGGGGTTTCAGCCAGTCCCCACAGAGTTGGTGCAAGCACAGATGGTAGCAAAGTTTTGCAACCATCCATCTCAAACACGTGTAAACAAAACATTCCATCGAGGATCAAGACTCCGCGCACGAGCGAATGGAAACGTCAAACGGATTCGAAGGAAGGAGAGGCGGTGCGTGTGGTGGTGCAACGGCGTACTGTGTCCATGACTTTGACTTGGACGGTTCTTTTTCACTGATGAGGCCCACGCACACTGGGCCCTTCTGGCAGCTCTTGCCAGCCATGCTCGGACGTCTGAGCAAAATTCTGCCGACCGCTGTACACACGCGGTTTTAAGATCAACATTTACGAAAATAACAACCGGTCCAACCGTTTTCAAATGGCCGTTCGAAACAGGAAACGGGGCGCGAAACAAACAGAAAAACAATTGCTTTAGATTGGGTGCTCTGTTTGAAGCAATTAGCAATTCGGAAGCGGAAGATTTTGTTTACTTTTGGAAAATAAGCAAAAAATAAACGAAACTCCTTCTCACTGAGTGGTTCTCATTCGGTTAAAGAAAGATGGATTTTTTTTCATCCTCCAATTGATGATAAGCATTCGAAAAGATGCAATTCCCTTTCAACCCAAAAAAAAGGGGAAAGAAGAATGAATTTCTAGGCTTCAGGATTTTTGATTGCTTTCGAATGTATGTAATCCAGTCTCTACAGGGCCGGAAAAAATACTTTCATTCCTAGTCTCAAAATGCTCTTCTATATTGCGCTCACTAATTGCACTTCGTTTCGATCCCGTCCGGACGCGATTGTGGGCTAGAATTGCGAGGTACTATCAGGGAGGCTCTTGCGACAGAAACAGTGCCAGCCACCAGCATGCTCCAATACATCCAATCGGAGGCTAATGCTGAACGACAGCTCTGTCGGCGACGACGACGAACGGCGACAACCCTTTTCCGAGGAGACTGACCGGCTCCGGCAACTTCTCGTCCAACAGATAACGATTGAGGCTACCAGCTGGCTGGTACGTGAGGAACTGCATTTGGCAGCTGAGTCAATGTGCATTCGTCGCGTCGCGTATATCGTAACCGACGTTGCAGCGGTTCAATGGTGATGGCCACACACAAAGCGACACACAGAGACCCGGATGTCTGGATCCGCCGGCGTCGGAAACGATGACGGCACAGAAGCGGAAGTGGCACTGTAACTTTTCTCTTGCTCTGTCTCTTTTCGTTAGCGTAAAATTTAATTACGATAAAAGCTACTACGCTACGTACTATTGGACGTATGGCGCAAGAAGTGTAGTCATTTCAGAAACTGAATCGTTCTTTCTGATAAAGCACACATACATGAATGACCGGTTCGGCCCATCAGGGCGATATGAAGAAGCTTGTGTGTTAATGTTGGAACTTATCATAAGGCACAATAATGAATTTGAATGAGTTTTAGTAGATCAATGTAGTTTCATTTCTTTAAAGCATAGTTTCTTCCTCGTTATTATCTCAAGTCCAGGGCAATTTAACAAATCATTGACTTTAAATGAATTACCTAATTTTGTAAGAACAATAGATTATAAAAAGGGAACTCTTGTGTCAATCCTCAATAGTAAACCCCCACATAGGCGTCAATTTCTCTTTCGAAACAATTAAAAAGCAAATGCAACATTGCTTCAATTTCACTCCCAAGGCACGTTGTTGTTGGGCACAATTTGGCCTCTTTTTTTCTACCACGTACCAATTTTTACTCTCCCATTTTTTCTCTAACCACCGAGCACCAAAACAAGGCGGCAAAAATAGTGCTCAAAAATGCACCAACAAACACCGAATCAGAATAATCTTCAACAAAAAGGGGACGAAAGCCGAGGCGCCCAAAATCAAATGACCAATTTTCTTTTCGTGTGACAAAATAAAAGCGTGTAAAGCGTGCTTGCATTTTGCGCTAAGCTTTCACTCGTTGTAGGGTGATGAAAAGGGGAAGAAAAAAATAATATTTTAAAAAGCGAAATAGAAACAGTTTCCGTCCGAAAAACATTTTTATATGCCCACCCAAAACCAAAACGCTCACAATTTCTCACGTAAAATGAAAAGACACATAAATAAACATCATTATCGTGTGGACCTCTTGGCTTACTGGTGGAATTATAATGAAAATAGGCAGCCCCTGATAACGACCGCGTTAAGAAAGGGGGAGTGAGAAGGTCTCAACCGAATTAAGGGAAAGTTACCGCGGCGTATCGGGTCACAATCGGGCAAAGGACGTGTTAAAAATAGTTTATCACATTTAGGCAGCAACCAGCAAACAGTGCTAAATACAGTAAAGTAGTTTTTGTGTGAAAATTGGTCTTCAATTAATCCGCGTATTCCACAGCACATTCGAAACGTTCCGCTGGGCAGGACGTCAATGGATTGCGGATTCGTGATAATATTTCAAACTCTCTTTCTCAAACCTAAACGTCTCATACACGTGCCAGCAGACAGTTCCGCGTCGAGGTTAGAGAGAGAGAGAGAGAGAGAAACAGCTACAAAAATAGCTATAAATCAAACCGGGTTTTGACAGTAAGGCCCCGCTGGCGATCTTGAACATTGGAAAATTGCAAATCAATAGGCCATTACGCAGGTAAAATGCGTTTGCTGATAGGAATGCGTGGAAGGAATAATCCATCAGCTGTCATATGCAACATTGTTTGGTTTGGGGTAGGATTGATGACAATAAAAGTACACACACGCAAGCAGTCTGCAAATTTGAATTCCATAATACTTAAAGGAAGCTGGGAAGTCATTAGTAAATCAATATAAAAGTACTTTCAAAAAGTTGAATATCTCGAGAGACCTTCCGAAAAGAGAGACATACATTAGCAACGAATCAGATTAATGATTAGGCATCCCTAAAAAACGATAAGACCACACAAATAGACACGATTTAGTGTCTTCATTGTGTGTATCTTTCGAAATCCGTTACCCAGCTCGCCATCATGTATAAAATCGACTGCAAATTGCTGGCAGTACTAATTTTGATCCATGATCCATCACGTTCACTAGCGTCTACTTTCGCCCACCAGTCGGTTTTCCAAAAACGACGTGATGGAACGACGAAATCGGATTATGTTGGCGGCATATTAAATGCCTATAATGCAAACGATGCCCCTTTCCTTGCCTCGTTCTCGCTTCCTTGTCGCGTGATGTTTATTTCATAGTCGTCATCATCATCGCTAGTGCACACACACCCACAGGGAGCATATCATAAATCGATAGAGTCTGGAGCAGTGCATCGAAGGCAGCATACATACAAAGTTGAAATACATTTTCTCGATCGACTCGACATTATCGAATTCACTGCTGATGCTCCCACTAAAGTAGACGCACACTATTAATCTTCATGGGATTTGAACACCGGTCCTGACGTTTGAAGACCGATACCGCTGTCGCCTAAACCACCGGGTGCTAGGTCATGCCGGCCATCGAATGGCTTGCTAGACTTATTGATACTGCGTAATTGGATAGCTAGTCCCACACAACGGGCGAAGCTCATAAACCTAAAGCAACCTCGTAGGATATTAATCAGTTAGAATTTTTTGAAGAAGATTTTTACACCTCCAACACCCAAGATTTTTCCTTTTTTTTGTACAGCACATAATTGTCCCTTAGTGTCTGTGGCTGTACTCACAACGGGTGTAAAAAGCCAAGGCAAAAGACAAACAACGGAGACGCGTAAAAAGTGCTTGGGATCATGAGCAAACATAACCAGCCTCAACCAAAGATGCCTCAGACGCTCATCAACGGCACTCCAGGTCCAGTGTGTAGCAAATCATTTAACCGTTTCACAGTACTGGCGCGCAATGTCCAGTACATCCGAGAAACGACAATGCAGGAGACGTAAACAGAAACGAAAACCAGGCAGCCAGCCAGCCAGCCGGGCAGGTCTCTTCAGGGCAAGGCTTTTCTTGTGGCAAATTGTGTTTCTCGAGGAGAAGTGGTTGGCTTTTCCTTCTTGCCAATTTTGCTCATGCCGTGGTGGGTTGTGTGAGAGGGTGTATGATAAATCATGCATGCCGACTGAACGAAAACAATGCGAAACACTCTCACAAAGTCCATCAGCTTCCGCGCTGGTAGTATCGTATCCGAAATGGCTAATCCGTAAATGGTGGGCCATTTTGTTGTGCTCGTTTATGGGGACCACCCATCACAATCTGTGGACGGCTAGAATATTAGGTGATAGAGAGACCAATAGGAGCATAAGTAAAAGCTCAAAATTTGAGTCACAAATACCAAGCTAGAGGAACTACTCCAAATACACACAGCCAACAAATCGAAAATCCAGCTTTACAGCTCGGCATATCATCCAAAGCGCGGTCTAACAATACACAAACACCCGCGCAACATCCGGGGGGGAGGACCGATGAAGTCACCGTGTCCGGCAGTTGCCTTCCGCCACTGTCCGAGCTGTTTCCATTTCCCGAAGGCACTGTTCCGTTTCGCTAAGCTTACAGACCGACGCGCACGGCCCAACCTTTTTATTTTAGGCAAGTGGATCGAAAGTCTGTCATCTTTCCATTTACTGTTTCAATTCGCAAACTCGTTGGCACCCGCATTTACACATCTCCAAAAAGGCGATGTTCGTATCGAATACCCTCCTTCCCGCACGAGGATTTTTTTTTTGGAAGCAACAGCACATTTGACGCAAATCTTTTCGTGAGAGGGTGTTTTTATTTCCAATTTTTATTTTTTTGAGTTCCACCCCTAATCTAACTATCGCTCCAATCCTGCAGTGTTTGAAGGTTTGTCAAAATGATTGTTGTTCACCAATCTCTCGCTCCTGGCTCCGGGCTGGGCCGGCGTCAGCGTCCTTCCAAAATGGACCTTTCTTTGCTGGCCGTGTTTCCACATTTGTTATGGAGGGAGGACACCCAGCACAGCCCGCCCGCCCTGCTTAATGTTCTGCGAAATGTGGTTCGAAAGTTGTTCGGCTTTCGCGGACGGAGAGACGATGGCACACACACACACAAACCGTTCGTGCAGTTTTCATTTGCACCATTTTGTGATAGATACAAGTGGTTTAAAGGTGTAGAGCTATTTGGTTGCGGCAAGATTCACACATCAGACGCACAGGTATCAGGCTACTGCACGTGATCTTGAGAGGGTTAGTTGTCGGTGATGTGTGTGTAATTTTTTTGTTACTTTCTTTGGCAATACGCGTGGCTATCCGTGAGAGTATGATAAAATGACTTACCGGCCGGAAGAGTGATAAGATCCTTTTTTTACTGAAGAAACGTCATAATGACTAAAATTGTGGGAAAACGATGCTTTCATAACATAAAATATTTAAAATATTGTTCATACAGAATTAGGTCACACAATTTTATGTATCATACAGTATCATCATCATATGAGTAGGTATCATCATATGAGTAGGTATTCGGGCACTCTTTTCCAGCTGCTGCAGTGGTTTTGGGCATGATCGTGCTTGTTTCATTTGTTATTAACGATGGAGCTGCAACGTAGACAATTAATTATGCATCCACTAAGAAAACTCAACTTCGTCCAGGAGAAAAATAGAAAAGTTCCTTAAAAACGCGTCTTCTACTGCTGGATATGTTTTGAAACGGTTTCAGAAACGTCAAACCGTGGCTAGAATTGTAGAACAAAATCGTTGTTCAGGAACAGTGGACTCAGCTGAGCTGGAAGATGTTGAAAGCGTTACAGGCTAACGTTGGACATTCGGATACCGTCAGAAGCATCGGATTGAGTGCAGACTACCGCTCTTTTCGTGCCTCAACGCAACCAAACAGAACTCTGATGCATAATTATGGATGACAAAACGTACATAAAAATAATTTTGAGGCAGAGTTCTGGCCAAAAGATTTTTATTTTACATCGCCACAGCACGGGGCGATGTTCCCAACAAATATAAGTTCGTTTTTGCAGACAAATTGGCCCGCAAACTAATGGTATGGCAGCTGTGGGGGCACAAAACACGGGTTTTTATAACAAATCAACCTGTGAACTCGACAGTTTATAAAGATCAGTGCCTGGAAAAGTGTGTTTTTTGCTTTTTAATTAAGCTTACAAAGGCCCATTTAAGGTCTGGCCAGATTTGATAACTGAAGGCCCAACACGCATTCTATTGGGGAAATAAAACAGCCACTGAAGTGGATAAACCTTGTTGTGCGGCCGCTTATGAAAAGTATCAATAGAAAGTTGCTTAAATTAATTCATACATAAACAACTATATTTTTCTTAAATTTTGTGATAATAGAACAATAAAAAACCTTCCGTTTGATGTAGAAATTATAATTCTACGTTTAAAAAATCTGGTTTTATAGCCTGTGATGAGTGACCGAATTCTAAATGAATGATACTTTTATAGTTGAAAGACATATAACAAAAGCCTCTGATGTTCGTCTTCAAGGAATTATAGAATTCCCAAGAATTGTAACTCAACCCCCGAGACTTGGATTTGCCGGGGCTGGAACTATTCCTGCCAGATTGAGCTGGTTAGTTTCACCAGTTCTGAAGTTCGTGAAGTGTTGGATGCATTCCCTAGCGAAGGTTCTAAGGTCAGAGGCTGAAAAAAACCCCTTAAACAGGCATCCACCAACACCAAAGAACGCAAGAGTTACACCAATGGCCACTCTCTAGGGCCAGGGAAAATTAACCCCGGCAAAACACTCATCGCAAACAAGCATGAAATAGATCGGATTACGCATTACCGGGGCCGCGTCCGAGTTGAACGTTTCTGTCGGTTCATTTCAAGCGTTTTGCTTCGCGTTTAGATTTAGAGCCATTTTCTCGTGCCTTCAGTTCGGTACCTTTGCGTACTTCGGATGTGTGAGGAAAGAGGTGTGTGTGTGGGTGTTTTGTTGTTTTTTTGGGCAAGGAGAAGAAATTATTGTTCACCCGACTTACGGATCCCGAAGAAGCTGCTGCATTGGAGGCATATGCTACGATGGTACGATTCGGTAAACTACCATATGTGTTTGCTTATGCGTTGTGTGTTGTTGATGGTTTCCTGCCGCGCGTGTCTCTTCGCCCGCACTTCGACAACCGTTGTAACACGCGTGCTCGTAAGCGTTTATGCAAACGTTTTTGGTTGACTGGGTGAACTCCGAGCCTCCGGGGTGCTGCGATTAAACTGGCCATTTGGGGGTGGGAGGAAATTTAGTGGCAAATGCAATACATCGAAGGCCCCCCCCCCTCCCCCTTTGAGCGGTGTATGCACCAATTTAAATGTCGGCAAACGGATGCGGTCAGGCCTGTTTCGAACGCTGATCTTTTCCTGCCCAACAGTATTTGTTGTCGTAACAGCAAACTGCTGCCATGATGAATCGTTCGATTTGTTTGTTCCTACATTTCCTTCGTTCAAATCCATGGTTTACAGGAATTCAATTCACAATTGAAATTGAAGAATAACGCTCATACCTAAAGCATATCAAACCTGAGCAATCACGTGTACGAGATCGATTTCTTTCGATTTCGAACCCCTAATGTGGCCATTGACCTCTCGTTGGAAGCGAGAGAGAGAGAGAGAGAGAGAGAGAGAGAGAGAGAGAGAGAGAGAGAGGCCCCCAAAGAATCATCAAATGATTTGGTTTAAAAGGCCAAGGATGCATTCATGAAAAGCGTAGCTCGTGATGCAGCCAGCTAAACATAATAAAGGCGTTTATGTTTACACTAACCAAAAACTTCTAACCTAAACACATGCCACCTCTTCCCTAGACAGGTTGGACAAGAGAACAGTTGTAGATCCATAACTTCTTCCAACTATTACGAGCAGAAGTTCCTCTTTTTTTCTCTAGAGGCTTCTTTTTTTTTTTACAACCCACGAACCTCATCTCTAGATCAACTGCACGTTTTGTGCGAGCTATTTCGTTTGTTACGCCATCGCTTACCTCTATCCCAGTAATAACCCTGGTGTGTTGTCTGCAAGCCTCCGTAGCATCGTTTTTTCCCGTGTCACGACGATGACAGCGAAGACAGCGGCAGCTTTTGCGGTACAGAAGTAGAGAGGGAAAGCCACCTACTACACAACCGGTGTGTTTGGTTACACGCGGTCTCACGTGCTACATCGGGAGGGTTTTTTTTTTGCGACGTTTGTGAACCCCATCCTCTTTGGGCTTATGTAGTCAAAGACTCTAACATTTGCACGAAGTTGGTATGTGGTCTAGCAAGCAGCAATCCTTAGGCCTGATTGTAAGTACATTTGCGTTGCTTCTTCTGACTTTCTTTAGACATTACACAGGCCTTTTGCCTTCTAAAATCACAGTTATGTAGGACTTGGGGCGTTGGGCACATAGGCGCAGTGGTTGTCTGCCTGGTTGTATAATAACCCCAAGGAGCTTGTGGGAGGTGTCTAGGACTATGTGGAGCTGACAGTTTGTATCGTACAAGTTGTGTGACTTCAACTGTGAAGACATAGAACCAATAACCTAATTTAGAGAACTTAAAGTCTTTAAACGGCAAGATCGGGGTTCAAAACCCGTCCGGACCCGCGCGCCCTTAGTGAGGACTGACTATCCAACTACTACGTAGTATTATCGGCAAGTCCAGCAAGCCATTTGATGACCGGCGAGGCTTTAGAAGGTCGTAAAGCCAAAAAGAGGAAGAAGAAAAAGAAGTTTCTTGGCATTGTTGACATAAAGATTACTTAGAGCATGGGTAGTTATCGACCTTTCCGGTTCAAGCTTTTCAAAAATCTAGAGCAATAGGCCATCGCATAGAAGAAAAAGGAAAGCAAACTACAAAATGTCGCCATGTTTCTTTCGCTTCAAAATATGGAACGTAAAAGCCTGACAACGCCACACTGTCAGTTATTCACGCTTTGTCTGCTTTATATAATCTGCTTCAAAACCCCTTTTGGAGCGAAATTTGAAGCACAAGAGCGACGGTGTCATACGGTGGTGTCGGTGCAGTGGGAAATATTCTTAAAGGTGGCCTAATTATTTTTCGTTGGGAATATATAACCCTACCGTATCTGTTTTTACTTTATAAAATATTAATTTATCCACGACATTAACACTTACACTCGACAAAAGCTCTATGCAAAAACGAACGCTACCACACCTACCCAGGAAGCTTGTCAACAGGCTGTCTACTAAAAAGCCCCCCTCAGAAGCTACAAAACAAGCCAAGAATTTGATGCTACACCGTGATAAGAGAGACTAGAAAGTAATCAATTTGCTGCCACCCATGCAACATGTCGCTGTTGTGCGATTGCAGAAGAATTCCAAGCAATCCTTTTATCAAATTTCACTGAAACCACCGCTAGGGGGTAAAATTCACACCGCCCCCCCCCCCCCCCCCCCCCCGTACAACTGACGTTTGTTGAGAAGGTCAGCGCACCGGGAAGGGTTAGCGTACCTGGTAGAGGTTTGCCACCCATTTTTGTGTGTTTTTTTCGCAATCGAATTCAACCTCCACGCGCACGCACAGTTCCGGTTAAATTGATAGGAGCGTCTCACACCCCCACTTTGCTCTGAGATGGTGTGATACATTCTACATGATAATGTACTGTGCTATCTGTTCCGTAACTTGGAAGTTCCTTGTTCCTAGTACCCCGCACACCTGTGCACTGGAGCTGCGTGATAAGGATCTTTGGCCCGTTCCAGTCATCGGAGTCTCCTGAGACGAAGTCCTCCAACACACACACCTCCGGATGTCTTAATTTCGCAAAAATCAAGCATCTTATCAGGGCGGTTGTACGATGTCCAAAAATGTCCTCTACCTTCGCCTTGAAGAGAGCCGGCAGGCCACGCAGAAAATGCTTCGTATAAAAGACCTTACCAGAACGACGGTAAGGCATCAGTTTTCGTCGGCCTCTGTACGACGAGACCTAGCAGTGGACCCTACCATTCTAGTGGAAACGACCAACCAGTGTTAGCCAAATGAGAAGTTTACTCGTCCTGGCCGTCCTCGTGACGGTCACCCAGGCTTTCTCCGTCTTCCAGAACCCGCCCTGTTCGGGAACTACGCCCTGCCTGATTAACTGTGTGGTGAACTCTCGCTGCCCAATCTTCAACCCATCCAAGCCGATTCTGCTCGCCGGTCCGACCTGTGATCGATTCTACAAGTGCGAAAGTGGGCGCGCCTGCGAAACCCTCTGTCCGGGTGGTACTCACTTCAATATCCGCGAGCAGGTCTGCGACTGGCCGCACCGTGCCTGTTGTGATCCTTCCATCGAGTGCCGTCCGGACCCGTGCGGACCAAATGGAGATTGCGGAGGAGGTGGTGGTATCTATCCGCCGCCGCCGCCACCACCACCACCACCAACGCCAGTTGTACCAGAGCCTCCGTGCAGCGGTACTGGTATCTGTGCAAGCAACTGCCCAGTAGACAACCGTTGCCCGATGTTCGACGGCTTGAAGCCGACCCTGCTGCCTGGACAAAACTGTGGTGTGTATGCCAAATGTGTCAGTGGCCGTGCCTGTCCGATGGCATGCCCTGCTGGACTTCACTTCAACTATGCCAAGCAAATCTGCGACTGGCCGTTCCAGGCTTGCTGTGATCCCAACGTCGAGTGCCGTCCGGACCCGTGCGGACCAAGTGGAGATTGCGGAGGAGGTGGTGGTATCTATCCGCCGCCGCCGCCACCACCACCACCACCAACGCCAGTTGTACCAGAGCCTCCGTGCAGCGGCACTGGTATCTGTGCAAGCAACTGCCCAGTAGACAACCGTTGCCCGATGTTCGACGGCTTGAAACCGACCCTGCTGCCTGGACAGAACTGTGGCGTGTATGCCAAATGTGTCAGTGGCCGTGCCTGTCCGATGGCATGCCCTGCTGGACTTCACTTTAACTATGCCAAGCAGATCTGTGACTGGCCGTTCCAGGCTTGCTGTGACCCCAGTGTTGAATGCCGTCCCAATCTATGTCCACCGGGCGCTTTTGGTTGTGGTCAGAACAACAACTACAACAACCATTACAACAACAACAACAACAACTGGATGTGGGGTTAAAAGCGGCGTACAAAGGAGAACTCGAACTCAGGGAACCGAAAGTCGCTGAGGGTCGATCGAGACCAACACAACAACTACTCTGCACACTATCGCGGCCCTGTTAGACCATTCCACTAACTTACGGGGGAAACCTTGTGCACTGTAGGCTTAGTGACGTGATGGCAACATCCGACGAAGGTGGTTAATCATAACAACAACAAAGAACACGAGCCCCCGAGAATATACGAGCACATCTAACAATTACAGCAGATTGTCACCTGTACAAGCGTTTTCCGATATTTCCAAATTAGTCCGAAATTAGACACACTAAAATATGTCCTAACGTGAACTTAAAGATAAGAAGACCAATTGATGATTCATGGTCGATACGGGTTTGACATCATTCTCGTTTCTCGAAATTGACACCAACATCACATCACCGAGCGAAAAGGTCTAAATGTAGACATCTGAATACGAAAATTAAAACAAGATATCTTCCTGATATCTTCCAGGCGATACTGCGTATCATTATCGCGTGATAAAAGATACTCCCAACGGTGATTCTACAAAAGGAAGTTACTTTCTTAAATTAATTTGAACCATTCTCCAAAATTAGCCGACAAAAGCATCTCACCAACGAATATTTTCGTGATGACCTCAATCCTTTAAAATATCCGACATTGGGCGCACCAAAAAACCCTTCTCGGCTATCGCGAATCTTTTCTTATCGGCATCGCAAAAGCTTTATCTCCTACTTTTGTGCATCTGTTTTTAAGCTCTGCAGCCATAGAGCTCTGGACCTACTTCTTCTTGGTGAATTCGAGCAGCCTGAACTGATTGGAAATTTCTTCCTCCGCTCGATACCTTTGTAAACACAGCGAAGGCGAGGAAACAGATAAGAGACTTCTTTTGCAGCCTATTTTCGGGCAAGATAAAGACGCTTGTTGTGCAAATCGTTTGCACAAGTCTAGGAGTGTGATAAGAGTATAAGAAGGGAAAGCATAAATGGAGGCGAAGTTAAATTATGAACTCCAACTGGAGGAGGTTTCTGATGTAATTTGGGAAACAAAAAAATCATTTCTTAATGATACAGTAACAAAAATAAACAAATCGCTCAAGCGGAAATTAAACAATTACTCAAAAAAAAAAAACGATACATAATTGCAAGACCTCATAGCTTCTGTCACGCGTCCGCCCAGTTACGCTAATACGGCATCGTAGTAGGACTCCCTTTTGCCCACCGTTTGGTCACAGTCATTGGAGAAATGGGGGTAGTTTACCTTCCTAATGATGTCGTTCGTTGAGTCGACTCTTCAGGCGAAGCCACTCCAGTTCCGTCACCATGCGAAGCCGGAATCAATGCATTACCGTTTTCCGCGTCTGAGCCAAAGAGTGACTGTTGGGGAAACGTCAAACAGCAAATACAACAAGGGGAACATAGAATTGGAAGAGTTCCAGGTCAGGTAACTTCCGGTCAGACTATGTCTATAGGTGAGCATATCCGCGCGTGTGTGTGTGTGTGTATTTATGTTGGTTTCGATTTCATGTAATTGTGAAGGGATCGAAAAAAAGAACTGGTGAATGACCTACAGCCCCTTTTTTTGAGGAGTTGGGGAGAATTGTAGTTCACTGGTCGCCCTCTTTTGTATTACAAGCCCTAGACCGCCTACAGAATGTTTTCACCCCTGTGTTTTCCACGTCTCTCGTCGTGGAAAAGGAAAATATTGTCGCACAACATAAATACACACACAAACATTATTTCCCGTGTCCGGAACTGTGCATGGAAAGGTTTCGTTACTCTTTGTTTACGATACGCGCATTCTACCCTTTCTACCTGGGGTTCCACCCATCAGCATAAATTCCAACCACCCACCCAAACCCACATACACACACACACACGCGCACGTGTTCTTTTGCAATAGAAAAACTTTAAACATTTCAAAGCATCATTTGCAGGGAGCGGGAGAGACATTTCTCGATGTGCGTTTCGCTTCTAAAATGCAGTCTCGGACACGTTGGCAGTGAAGGAATTATTAAACAAGTTCTTCTCCACCACCGCCAGCACGTTAGTGCCCTTCCCCGTTCGGTTCCCACCCTTCTGCCAGTGTTTTCGGGTTCGAGAAGTTGCGATTTTATGGCGGCACACCTTGCCCTCGTTTATGGTGGGGTACAACCGTAGTTTCGACGAGGCAAGCCGCTCACCAAGGTGTGTGTTTAGATGCTGCCGAGACCAAAAGCAGGCTCTAGCCGTTTGCCATAGTGGTAGTGATGTTGTCAACGATCGCGCAGATGTGTTTGTGTATCACCCTAGCAACGGAACAGCATAACTCCACCATGCTTCGCGGCTAAGCTCGCGGGACACCTTGGCGGACGGTGTAAAACGAACAAAAGCTGCAGCTTTTTTTTTGTCGCAAGTACCTGTGTCCCCACCTCCCCCCGTCTCTTCGGTCCCTTATCTGAATCAGGTTATTACAGGTGAATTTTGCCAGCCAGGCAACCAAGGTAGGGGGTCTTGTGTATTTGCATTCCATCCCTTCCGTTCTGTTGCTGTCGTGGAAGCTGCAGCATAGGACAAGGGAGAGAGATAATGAGTAAGAGAGAGACAGAGAGCGAGCAAGAGAAAACGCGAAATTGAACGTGCAGCGGCGTGTGAAGAGCGTAGAGCTGATGTTAAAGTCCAACTATGCTGTATTTGCAAGTACAAAAACAAACCAATTTTGTTGATAAAATATGCAAATGCATCGCCCGATTTTGGGTGTACAGTTTTCAAAGTTTTTGACGCAGTTTTTGTCCATCACTCTTAATGCGCTCGCACTACAAATGCTTGATGCACACTACCACGTGAATGACGTTGCGTATTGCGCCGCCGACTGGGAATTACTCATGCTCATGATGCATATCCGCCGATTATCGATAGCGTAGAGCTTGGTGACCAGTGATTTATACGAATTTTCACGCAATTTGCGGTCTAAATTGCGGTAGAGACTATGTTTATGAAATTAACAGGAATATTTTATCATTCGACGTATTAGCGTCGTTTTCAAAAGATGTTCCACGTCACGTCAAGGTCACATGGTAACGATGCTTTTTGTTTCGAACTTTTCTGGGATATATTTAGCGCATTTGTCAAGACAGAAATGTCTCTTAGAACTCCACATTTGTAAAACTTTTCTTCGTTGGCACTACCAACTCTCTGCAGGTATTGGGTTCCTTCACTTAATTTACCCGTAGTTGGAGTGTCTAGAATTAAATTCTACTCACCCATAACTCTTTGCCCCAGGTCGTGCCGTTTTCTATCTCCTGTGCCGCCATGGTTGCTTCGTTTGCCACCGGCCTTCCTCCTTGGAAAGTTCGCTATAATACACCGTGTACACTTCCGATTGGATGGATGGGAACTTTAGGAAATATATTTTCCCCGGTGACTTTTACACCGTCCGACCCACGGATTACCAAGGTATGTTGAGCGTTTTCGGACAAAAAAAAAATCACATCCACGAGGAAATTATTCTTGTGCTAAACGAATTTCTTCAGAACACCAACACTAACTTCATGCTTCCCGGAGACAAACACTAAACGCACTTTTCACTTCTTGGAAGTAATTTTCGAACCAACTTTACAATTATAAAGCATAAAGGTAGGCGATGCACAGCCGCTACCACCCACTCAACACTTGCCACACACTCCGATACACAAGGAAGCACAGCTTCCTATCCTAGCAACCCGGCACTGATTCTATGCGACCTGGCCCAGTTGCTCTGGATTTTCTTTACATAAAACTTTCTTATCATATGCACTTAATATTCACATAAGAAACCCCCAACGTGCACACACACACGACACTACATAAACACACACAAACTTGCACACACACCGTGGTGACACGGAAACCGGAAAGAAGGGAAAGCAAACTGCTCCGTCTGATAAGGTTTGCCTTTTGCTATTGAGGAGCTGCAACGGAAGAGGATTTTATTCGTTAAAAATTTAAGTAAACTTCACCTTTTTTTTTGTTCATTTTTATTAAAGCCTAATAAATTGCGCGGTTGCCATGGTTACGAGTATATGGAGAACAAAACAGTCGTTTCCGATATTTAACTTGGTTTATATAAATTTTAACTTAACGGTTTAAGGCTGCGGCTTCGTAAATACTAAAAAAATACACAGAAAAGATGTATAAACAATTTCGAAACTTTTGTATCATCATTTAAGGTCACACGACATGCATTCACGTACACAAACACACAGAAAGAAGCTCAGTCAATCCGCGTTGCGCGCGTAGCCCACACAGGTATGCAGCGTTTCGAGGACATTTATTGATGACGTTTTTGTTTGTGCTTGTGCTGCTAGCTTGCCCGTTGTGTTCCTTCGCTACACTTTTCGTGGAATGTTCATCCCACCAACCGGAAGTACTTTTGTTATGTTTCGACGTAGAATTTTAGGAAGGTCTGGTTTCACTAGTACAAAACGTGCTTTTACTGGTTCTTTTACTGGAAAAGCGGATCAAATTTAAGCTCGAGTAAAAATTTACATTTGCTACTACATGCGCTGGTCATTTCGTATGATATTCACAGTGAAAAATGTTTTTTTTCTTTCTCCGGTTGATTCACAGCCAATTCCTGCCTATATGATTCATCTAACTTCCTTGATAAATCATGTGAAACGAGCTAGTAAGCAAGTGTTTACACTTCATTGATACCACACAAGCGGAAGATTGCAATCGTGACAAAGGTAAAAACATTGAGAACCGCGTTGATAACGAGCCCTTATGAGCAGGCGACCGACCGCCTGTCCCCTATTTACACTGTTAGCGACACAACCAACACATACAGCAACACCCGCGGACACACCCGTTAAGAAACACACACACACACACACACAGGCTAGATTTGTTGATAAAGTTGACTATTAGCAAGATTAGCAAATAGAAAAAGCGATTTTCTCAGCAACATCACTGTTGGGGGGCGAACAAACTTTAACTTATGGGAAGAAATCGACACATCGAACATGAAGCAGGCATGCACACACGCGCGCACACACAGCCCTTTCAAGCAACTGTGGCACGGCAAACAAACGCCCGCAACCTAACAACACAGCCATTGGGCTCTCACGGGTTAACACTTTCACAACCGTTTTGTTCACCAAAAAGAAACATTTGTGCTCAAAATACAGGTAATCTCCCGAAGAGTTGATTGGAACACTATTTACCACGTTTTAAGATGAATTTGCTTGATTTTAGCTCAAAGTTTCGCGGAGCGCAGACGACGCACATCCACACAGTTTAAGGTTCGCGAAGGTTTTGAGCAGTGTGTGTGTGTGTAACTTTTTTTCTCCATCCCTTCGGCTACTTCTTCTTTCGCTTTTTTCCCATCATCCCTGCTTTACCGCAAATAGCTCATGTAAAACCGCTTTCAATCTTAGAAAGAGATACAGCATGGGCGGCACTATTGTGTTCTCGCTTTTGTGGGATGTTTTCTCTTTGTTGCTCCTAGCGCTGAAGAACAATCCAGAAAGAGAAACAGAAATGTGCGTTGGTGTGTGTGTGTGCGTGAGGGCGATAGCCGAAGCCGTTCGAAAACAAGTTTTCGAAGTTCCGACGGTGTTCGAAGATGCAGTTCGAAAGAGAGAACTCGAAATAAATGCACATTCCAGAGGATAATTGAATTCGGTTAAAATAATTTAGAAAATTTAAAAATGTTTCAAATTATTTTCCTTATGAAAAAAAGCTACAATTTAATCTGTTTTTAAGCTAAAGTAATACAACAACCTGCCTTTAGACGCGTTCAAACTAGTTCAGAAGAATAGAGAGACAGAGAGTGAGTGAGTGAGAGAGAGAGAGAGATTTCAAATTGCTAATATAAACGCAGTCTTGTCAAGCGCCCATGTCACAACAAACCACAAAAACAGCAGAAAATCATGTTAATTGAATAAATAGCTGTGCCGGCAAAATGTGTAGCGTTTGAAGACAAATCATCGAGTAATTTAATCGTAAAGGCCCGCCGTTGTGTTTTTCCAATGTCCGAAGCAACTGATTCAACAGCTGTCCTCGAGAAATCGGAACAGCAAAGCATACGACCACAGTTCGGCAATCGGTTCCTCTCTGCCGACGATGATGTCTTCCAGCACAATGCTTGGTAGGATATTGGTTAGCAGCTTTAAAAATGCTAGATTGGCACCATTTGCCCTGTGCCACACCTTAGTGCGTCACAAATGTGACTACGAATATACGCGTTATCGCAAAAAACCAGCCGGCGGAGGATCGCGTTTCCTGCGCGATCCTTCACAGGTGTTCAGTTTCAATTCGTGGTTGGTGTTGGTAAAACGTGAACAATGCTGAATGTGTTTTTCTTACTTTCTTTTCTCACTCCCACAGGGACAATGTAGAATGGGACGAGGAGCAGGAGCATGCCGCTCTGGAGGGCGTGAAGAAAAACTCAACCATAAAGATGTCGGAGGAGGAAGCGACTCGCTTGGAGGAGGAAGCCGATCAGAACTGGGATCGATTCTATGGCGTACATCAGAATCGGTTTTTCAAAGATAGACACTGGTTGTTTACGGAGTTTCCTGAGCTAGCGCCCTATAAACGTTCCAGCGATGTTCCCGAACGCGTACTACCGGATGGGGAAACTGTTCACAGTAGGGTTGCAGTATCGGATACAGAAGTCAAACAGCAACGAAGAACGATATTTGAGATTGGTTGTGGAGTGGGAAATACTGTGTTTCCGATACTGAAGTATAGCGACGAGGAGAAGCTGATGGTTTACGCCAGTGATTTCTCTCGCCAAGCGATAGACATTATGTGCCAAAGTCCGGAGTACGATACGAAACGATGCCAAGCGTTTGTGCTGGATGCAACGGCGGAGCGGTGGGATGTTCCATTTGAGGAAAATAGTATCGATATAGTTGTGCTGATATTTGTCCTATCTGCAATCGATCCGGAACGGTAAGTATTTTGCATCTCGTTGCAGAGTAAATTGCCCTCCTTCTATTTCAAAAATTTCCTCCTTTTCAGCATGCAACACGTGGTAAACCAAATCGCTCGCTATCTCAAACCCGGTGGCATGGTGATGTTACGCGATTACGGGCGGTATGACCTCGCCCAGCTACGATTCAAACCGGGCAAATGCCTGAAGGAAAACTTTTACGCCCGTGGCGATGGGACGCTCGTTTACTTCTTCACGCAGGAAGACTTGAGAACGCTCTTCACGAAAGCGGGACTGATCGAGCAACAAAACATAGTCGACCGAAGGCTACAGGTAAATCGGGGCAAGTTGATAAAGATGTACCGCGTTTGGGTGCAGGTCAAGTTCCGGAAACCTAAGGACGGCCCGGTGTAGAAAGCTCAGACGTAAGTTGCCTTTTGATACGTCAAGATTTGTTTATTGGTGGGTTTTCTAGGAGCTAAATACAATAAAGTTTACATAATTTGAGACGACGAAATCACGCTTTACACTATTCTTATTCTTCGATATGCATAGTATCATTATAAAGCTTGATAAAGTCAGCGAAACTGTCTGCGTAATAGTTCGGCAGCTGGTCGGGATCGGTCTGTGCCAGCAGTACGTCTTTCGGTGTGCCACCGCTTAGCATGAGCAGCTTCTGGAAACCACACCGTGTACCGAATCCCATGTCTTGTGGCATCCTGTAGAAGAAAAAGTAGAATCAGCTTTAGCATCATTCACATCTGAGCTTATCATTTTCCCCCCGCCAACACGTGCCCGGAAATTAATTTAAACACAACGTTTCCCCTCCCGGTTATCAGTGATTGATCGCACCATATTATGTTTATCACAATTCATCAGAACACATACTCGACGGTCGGCCTTAAACACGTAAGAGCAGCATACTTACATATCACCCACAAACAGGACACGCTTGGGATCGGTAATTTGGAACTGCTTTAGCACCACCTGGGCCAACGCTTTGCCCGGTTTGCCAAGTACGAGTGGTTTCCGTCCGGTTGAGCGTTCCAAAATGTCGATAAAATAGCCTGGCCCTATTACATCCATGCTGGTATCGAGCGGTATAATGTAATCGGTCGCGCCGGCAATGAACACACAGTTCGGATCACGCTCCAGATAGCATTTGGCTTTCATGAGGTTTTGCAGCGCGAGGTTCACATCGATATCGATCACGACGGCACCGACCTTGGGTCCGTGCTGCTCAAAGTAGTCCGTATAAACGCGCACCTGGTTCGCTTCGCGGCTATCCGGGAATCGTTCTTTTGGCTGGAAAAAAAATCAAACGGGTTAAAATTGTGGTTGGAGTACATGGAGATTCATCTTACCCCGTCGAGAACTTTAAAGCCAGCTTTCCGCAAATAATCCTTAAAAACTTCCGTCCCGATACAATACACAGCATCCTGCATGTGGATCGATTTTAGATAGTGAACCGTCGTCAGGGCAGGATGTACAATTTCCTCCTCCAGTGCATCGATACCGAGCGCGTGGAACTTTTTCTGATACTCCTCCATCGTGCGCATACCGTTGTTGGAGATGAAGGCCAGCTTCTTACCATTGGTCCGCAGCAACTGTAGTGCCTTGTCCACGCCCGGGATCGGACCGGTAAAGTTCCACAGCACACCGTCACAGTCGGACATGAGGGTATCGAACGAGTTGAGAAAGATTCGGCGCGCCTCCTTCGTCAGCTGCAGTATGTGTTTCATGTCTTTCTTTGCATGTTCTGCCATTTTTTGTGCTGTTGGCTTTGGTTCTTATACCACTAGAAATAGAGAGAGGGGGAAACACAAAACTTGCAAGTAGAGGATGTAGAAGCTAAAGAATCTAGTATCCTTTGCATTCGGAAACTACGCGGAGATCGTTGCTTAGGAACGAAACATAGATCGTCGTACCTGATGTGTGTGTATTGTTTTGGAATTTTAAAAGCAAAAGTTTTAATAAATAAGTTAAATAATGAAAATGCCAGCCCGAATTTGTCACAGAGAAATATGTATACAATCGACTAGAATGATACGATATATAGACTACAAAATGGCTTCCAGAAGGTCCTTTCTAATCTAAGCTAGACGATCCGATTTGTTTGAGGTAGTGTGTGTGTGTTTAGGTAAGTGAAGATCTTGATCTAGATAAGTTAAGTTTCGTTAAAATTTGAATTTATCCAAGTCACTGGTTTTTATTTCTTTATTATTTTTTTCAATGGAAATATGTTTCGTTGTCTCCCAAGAATTTTTAATTATTTAAATTATAATCGAAAAACAACCTTTTATTTTGCTTTTTAATCGATTTTTAACTATTAACCTTTTTGCCCTTTATCCAAGTTCCAAGATGTTGACGCTTCGTGCTTATGTAATGATGCAACAATGTGATGCAAACAATAACCATTCATAAATTGGAATAAAATTGTATAAAACGCGCAACTTCCAAATTGCAAAGTCGTTTTATATAAAAAACTTAATTTTTTCACACTTCAATTTTCTACTGGGCTACTACTACTAGGTTAAGGGTAAATATATCACTGCACTTGCTGCTGCACACCTGTGCACACTATCACTGTACATCTGCATCTTCTCTCGAATGTGGATCCTACATTACGCAGCAATTTCGCATATATCCCGGCTATAAATCTCACCTGCTTTTGATAAGACACACGAGACACGAAGATTCGCCAGAATTGGTAGTGCGAAGCGAAGGGAGCAGCAATCACCGACAAACTAACCGACCGCCTCGGAACGGAAGCAAACACCATCTGAGACATCGTCTACCGGCTGGAAGGAGGTTGACCTGATGCACGAGCATTTGTTTGGGTCGTTTAGTGATGGTACTTCGGGAGGGGAGGCCAAGAAACCGGCCGGCAGAAAATCTGGCTGACTGTGCGACGAACAGGCAGACGAACGGACGTCACCATGACCTTCGGTTCACGTGGAAAGTCGCACTGTTGCTGCGCATGTCCTGCAAGCGTGAACCGGCTCGAGAAGAGGAGAAAATGCTCGGAATGCTCGAAATGCTGATAACTACTAAGAGTTAGTAATTTTTTTATAACTTTAAAAAGTACAAGATCATCTGAGTACAGACACACACACACACCCAAATGTCGGATTTCCTCGCAGCAACAAACCCCTTTCGGAACGTAAATATCTCAGCCTCTTCCGCTTTCTCGCACCCGATGACTGGCGGCTCACGTCCAAACACATCCATGCCATTGCCATTTCCCTCTCCTCCCGATGTACCGTAGCTCCCCACGCGGAAGCTGAACCGCCCGACACACGGCTCGACGCGGAGGCTCGATTGTTGATGGACACTATCATTGATGCACAATCGGGCTCAATTGCTGTGTCAATTGGATTTTGCGCTCCATTCGGGATGATGGTCTGTGAGACAATCAGGGACCTGTTTCCATGTTGCTTCTGTTGCTTTGCGTTCTCACTCTCTGTCTCTCCCAAGGTTTGTCCGGGGGCTTGTTTAGAACATAACGTGCAATGTTGGTTGGAGAGTGATTTGTTTGTTTTCGGAAAGGAGCAAATTTTTATTACCCCAGCATCAGTCCAGCTTGCAAGATGATTGTGTTTTAAATCTCTGATGCTCTGATGATCTCTTTCGCCACAGACTTTTGTTTCGTGTTTTTGTCGATACAGTGAATCGAAACGAACAGACTATAATGAATTAAATTGATATGAGATGTACAGTTCTTATTAAAAAAAGCTGTTGTACGAAAATGAACACTGGCTGACAAATTTCGGAGGATGGCCGAGGACGTCATACAGTCACGTTCGTCATTCAAACAGCTGAACAAATCTTGATGTCGTCATGCTTGGTTTCAAAATACTCGCAACCAACTAACATCTGAATCAACAAAGCGTCGTGCAAAAATGCAAAAGAAAGGCTCTTAAAATTCATTACCTCCAACACTGTGGTGGAGTGTAGAAGTGCACAACGGTGCGAAATTGAATCGTGTAAACACGTGTTCTGCTTTTAAAAATATCAGTAACGGTCGACAAGGGGAGCCGTGTTATAGCTGCGTTACCTTGGTGACTATTGGTCCAGTGCGAGTTACGAGAGAGAAAGAACAGTTTAGAGGTGTGCTTGATTGTGTAGTTGAATTAAATCTGGTACAAAATTAAAGTTTAAATTGCACATCAAACCTATTTGTAACGAAGTGTATAGTCGACCAACACGTTGCCATAGCAACCAACCTAGTAACCCTGTGATTTCAGTGGAGCGTGAATGTCGACTTGTAATTACCCGCGGTTTCGTCGAGATTGTTTGATCGACTTTAGGGCTGCTCCAACTGTAGTCGTACGTGAAACGTGAATTGGGACAAAAAGAAAATTTTTGAATTTTGTTACAATTTTTTTTTAAATGTATGATGCATTTTCTCGGCCTGAAAAGTTCCAAATTCGTTGCGTTTTTTATCTTATGTTCGTTTCTAGTCAGATGATCAAATGTTTAGCCCTCAGGACTTAGCTAGACATTATGAGATTATTATTATTATTTTTTTTAAATTTAAATTTGCCTGTCTTGATTCCTTATAAAGAGGATATATTTTTAAATGACTAATGCGTTTCTTTTGAACTCCAACTTGTCATTGACTGGCACAATGTTCATGTCAAACACTCTCACACGTACATGCACACGCACTTTTATGCATCGTTGTAGTTGTGATTGCTTGTGCTGTTTCCAAGTGGCTCTGTATGTGGGGGAGAGATATGAAATACCGTGCCAGCTTAACACACTTGTCTGACTAACCTTGCCATTGCAAGACATCTCGAGTCATCCGCTATCATAGTGCGTGAGCTGCACGAAAAACGTGCACTTTTATAACGTGAATTTCATCATAAAACACCCCGAAAAAAAAATCAAAGTTCTCACACGCGAGATCCCCGTAAAAAAAAAAAAAAAACAAACCCCCTCCTGGCTGTTACAAATGTAGTCCCACGGGGTGTATCCGTAGTTTTCTATTGCTTTCGTGAGCTTACGTTGGTTAATATTATTTTATATGTGTGGTGTCTTTCCGACATCCCGGTTCGCAGTGCATTAGCGGTGTGTTAGTTCGTGTTCGTGTGGTCGCAGATTGTCCGCGAAAGGTTACACCGTGTCGTAAAGTAACCCTGCGCTGAAATCGCACTAGCCCCCAATTTCACAGCGTTGCAGCTTGTGTGCGCCAGGTTTGCATAACCGTTTGCATCCAGAAGTGAAGGAAAATCTCCTCTACCGTTGCCCACACGGTGCCGACCATTCACGGTGACCTCGGTCAGTGAAGAAAGTGAGCGGAATCGTTTGGAGAAAGTGGTTGAGCTGTCGGTTAGCAGGGTTTCATCATTGCTAGTTGATCGAGTGTGATCGAGAGTGAGTGTCTTCTGGAAAGCGTAGCTGTGCAGTACATCCAAGAGCAGACATCTCAACAGATTTGTGACCCATAACCAGTCATATCTCATTCGTTGCCAAATTGTTCTGAATCTTAAGCGTAACTGTGCTGTAGCTGTATCTCATTTACACTGGTAAGTATTAGGATGGTAAGTCGTGCCAAACATTGGGTAGGGAAAGTCGCGGATGTTAGGGATGTTAGGGAAAATCAGAGAACTTCACATTCACGTCTGACACTGATTGCTGTGCGTTGGTAGCACAGCATATAGGCACGATCACCTCAAGCGAAACGATTATCAACGTGGTTAACACATGTGAAGATTGAGCATTGAGCATTACACACAACTACAGAAATAGCTTGTGGTGGTTTCACGCATATATGCTCGCCACGTTTCAATCTAGACCTTTATGTTCGCTTTGTATGTACATAACTCGAGCTTACATACCTATAAACACACACAGGAACAGAAGATGATACACATGTTCTCGTATATAAATTGGTCTAACTTGACGATGGTAAGGAATCCTTACAAATAAGACTTTTAAAAAATGCATTCATGCAGTTGAGTCGCAGCAATGTCAGCGGAAAAGTCACCCTAAAGTATCGATATCAATCGTTAAGCTTATCATTCTAGAAAGAACCAGAAACAAACCCTCCATTATCATTCTGAAGGCGAAATGTGTAAGAAGCTAAAGTCGTGTTCACAACCACAAACAAAAATTCATCCATAAAATGTGCTCCACGTGCTGTCAAATCAAACGCTTGATACAAAACTATGCCTTCATTCAAACCCTCCAACGATTTGGGCAGCGTTATCAATGCGTCCAATTTTTCCATCGATCCATTTACGGGATTAGAGGTTTGGCTTGGCTTTGAGCTGATAATGATCTGCGTAGGAACTTGATTAGTTCGAAAATAAAATTGCAGTTGAAGTTTCCCGAGCGGTGTTGCCGATAAGGTGCAATCGAAAGCTAATTTCCAAAGAATCTAAATGATTTCGAAATGAAAACCAAACGCACCAGACAGCTTATAGAATTGATTTTAATCAAACCAATTAAAAAAGAACCCTCAAACGACACCCGAACCCTCCCCTTTTACGCACGGCGCCATACTGTTGGGGGAAGATCGATCAAGCGCAACAATCAAAATGTCACCCTGCGATTCCGCGCGCTGTTTCGCACGAACGTCACCCAACCGATCACGTTGTAGCCCACTGCTCAATGGCGCCAAATGTTTCGTCAGACTTGGGTGGCCGCGAACACACTTGTAGCTCACGGGAGTGGAGTACCCGATTGTGATGCTAATTGGCGGACGCTGACGGGCAGTTTCCATTGCTGAATAATTCATCCCTCCAAACGACTGACGTACGCTTGGGAGATGTTCCGACTTCCGCCGTGTACGCTGAAATTGATCTTGTTTTTTGTAAGTCAGTTTTACTATCTGGCTGATGTAGAGATAGAAAAGAGAAAGTGAAAATGGCGGCACGTTTGCGCCATGTTTGACTAACATTCAAGAGCAAGAGCTGCGGTTGTGCACGTTGTGTGCCACGAGATGCTACAGAACAAAACCGCTTGTTGGTGTATCATAGCACGTGGCCAACAAAGCGGTGGCCTTTGTTAGAAACGAGATTATAATTGTTAATTCTGCTTCATCGAAAATAGCATCTCTTTTCTCTCCCTTATTCAAATGAGTCTTTTCCGCAATAATAAAACAGTTACTCGGAAATGGCAGCAGAACGATCATGTCTCCATTATTTATTCCATTTGCTATAAAGCTGAAACATGCAAATTGCTTTCTCAGCAATTTTCTAGGGGGACATTGTCTCCTTCATCGTATGAGTTCGTTGCTAATGAGTAATTCTTGCAAAAAAGAATCGCAATTCAATTGACTATATGACGACATACAATTCCAATCGTTTACATAGATCCTCCCCACTTACGCTCAAGCATGCACGGCGGTGAAAATGCTCGTGTTTTGGCAAGCAATTGGTCGACCTCGAACCAATTTCCCGCCCAACTAAAAGGCGCGCGCGCTTGAGCTCTCGTACTCCACACGATCAGCACGCGTCGGAACTTACTTCCGTGTTTGCTTTCGCTAACCGCCGCCACCGGAATACCGGAAGGCAGGCCACTACTCGATCGATGAAAAACTTATGAATGAAATACGCCACCAAGGTGAGACTTCCGCTTTTCCACGGAAAGATATCGAAAGTCCGATCCAATTAGGTCATTGATCAACTTTTAGCACCAGCATCGATCCACAGATGGTGTTCGAAATTCTTGGGAAATTGTTGAACCTTTTGCTCCATACCCTGCCCGCCCTCAACTGCGGGATAAGGGGGATAAATTAATTTTCACTTTTTCCACTACAGGTTCACCCTTCTCCGGTGTGTCCACTTGTTTCCTCTCTCTCGCTCCCCCCAGGTTGTAGAGAAATTGTTGAATTCCTCGAGCGGTATCACGCTTGCTGTGTACAATCCGCCGAACGGTCACGATCGTGTGGATGCAGTGCCGCGGGAAGATTTTTCTTTTGGTAATGGGTTTGTTGTTCGGCAGATTGTTTTTGTTTAATTTTAGAATAGTACACACGACGGAAAGGCGGGCTATGGTAGGGTGTGTGAGTGCTAGTAACCTGTACAGCGCTTCCTGAACGTTTCGCCATAATGGCGATCGGATGTTCGGGACGGGGTGCACGATCAACGATCAACTGCAACGCCATCTCAGTTGAACACGCTCAGTGGTCGATGCTAGTAGCCGATCCTCAACGAACTTTTGAAGTTTTGAAGTCGACGCTCTGTGTATCGAAGAAGCGCTTAGTGATCAATATCTAAAGTTCCTTCGTATAAACGGGTATAAACTTTTGTAGTTAACTTAATCAGTATTTATAGTAGGTGATACGTTTCGACACGTGAAAGTGTGTGTGGGTGATCGCAAGCTATGTGACCGGAGTCTTAAACTACGTCGATGGTGATAAGTGGTCGTGATCGTCACTCGCTGTACATTGAATGTTAAATAGGTCATACTGCCGACAGTTGTGGGTGATCTATTTTTGCAACAATTTCGCTACAAATACATGGAAAAACAGCTCAAAACGTCTACAATCATAGCGGAAAAAAGTGCGAGCACTTTTACGACCAAAACGATCGTACCTTCAAGTGCAGGTGTGTGCTACAAGTAGCTAATTTTTATCTTTGCAAAAATGGCTCCTTAACATTGTGTGATTATTGTAAAGCTGTTCATAAGTTATTCGTTCAAAGCGTCCTATCAGGCACAGAATTGCTCAAGCTTGTCACAGGGTTCACCGTACTTCACACGATCGTGATAAAATAAACAAAACATTCTTCCTCCCCGTGTCTGCCAGACATCTTGAGATCAAATGTCCTCGAAAGGGGGAGATGTTTTTTTTCAATGCTGGTGCGGCAATGCGACACGCGACGCACATCCTCCCATCTTAGTGAGGGCGCAGTCTTTCTGCAAAGTTGACAGATTTTTGACGCCAAAACAATTCTTCCCCAAAACCCAAACTTCCGATCGGACTCGCGTCGTTGGCCTTTGTGGTCGATCTCTCTCGCTCTACACGTTTACCAACTTGACGCCGGTCTCCGGTATACGGTCTGTTTACTCAAGTAATCTTCAGGCTGGAGTGTATCATCCGCTGGAACACGCATAACCGCTTGCAACCGAATTCGAAGAATGCTGACGTTTGTTGCTAAGGGAGGCGTTCGTTTGCGAGACAAACGTTTTGCAACACTGTTTATTTGTTGTCTGAAACGTTTCCTCGGGTGGTGGTGGTGGGTGGTCTCGGTTAGCAACATCCAACTACAGCTGGAGCAGATGTTGTTGTGTGTAGACGATTGAGACAGGGTAACCTTAAAAAAAAACTGATAAAAATGTCTGTAGATCGTTCAAAGATACGGCCAGGAGAACTCGTCTAATTTACTCTAAGAAATTAATTTCTTCTTCTTAAATATCTCGCCTAAAATGATGCCCTCTTACATGACAAAAAAAAATCATTTCGACCATCGTGGTGTACTATATCTCTTGCAGGGCTCCACAGTGCACGGCCACAACCCAAGCGCCTCATTCCAATGGGTTGACACGTCTACATCTACCCGTGCAGCAGAACGAGCAGTGGAGCAGTGGGAAGAGCGGTTGGCCGGAGTGGGAAAGAACCTACCATCTCCGGAGTGTTTCCAGCGGTTCCGGTAGCAGGTAGTACCCATAACCCATACACATACATTACCCCGAGCGCCATACTCTATCTTACTGGTTGATAATTACTGTTATGTTCAGCACACTTTTTGTCCACAAAGCCCCACCGCAATTGCGTGTCCAACCTTGGAGGTTGCACGGTAGAATCGTCCGCCAAACGATTGCCGGGCGGTGTGGATTGATGAGGGGAAGGCAAAAGAAAAAGTTCCTATTGCAGTTTCGTGACTGACGCTGGCTGAGCAGTGGGTACTGATAAGGCTACCGATGATGAGGCTACAGCTAATGAACACAGTAGAATGTTGCAACGTTTGCTTTACTGGCGCTCGTGTGCGCCATATTGTTGAACCACACGGATGAGAGACACGCGCGGAGGTGGTTCGAAGATCGGCGGCCTTGGGTGGTGGTAGCCCGGATGCACGTGATTGTGGTCGCATATCTAGCTGAGGTAGGCCATTGCTGCGTGCACTGGGAGCCCTTGGGGGGGAAAACATCGTCCAACGAAAAGCCTCCGATAACTTGACGAAAGAATCCATTTTGGTGGAAATCGTTTGTAGATCATTGGACCCGGTTCGACCAGACAGACGGTCAAATACGGGATCCAACCGAATCAATCGGAGGGAAACGACTGATACTAAACAGACGTAAACCAAGTAGATGAGTTTGGGGGGAAAGAACTTTGTTGCCTTTTGAACCCGTTCGCTAACCTCAGTCGGGCAAAACCGTCCTGCTGTGCAGGGAAATGTTGGCAGTTTGTCAAGATCTTGCAAACAACAACAAGGCTATTATTGTGAGTTTCCTTTAGCGTTTGGTAGGTGGCGTTGATTTTGTGCAATGATTCCCAAATCAAGAAGTCGCAATTGTGATTTAAAGCTAAAAACACGTGTCACATAAATGAAGATCGTTGGGGATCGAATAGCAGTGAGGTACCGAAGCTTGTTATCAAACGGTCATTTGTTTTCTGTCGGCATTTGGGTAAATCCCGCTTTATTCATCATCAGCAAATATTGTGCAAATTAGCCTCGCACCGTGTCCGCACCGTGTGACTCACTGTGTACCTAAGTTTGAATGCCATAAGGCACGCCGTCGCACTGTTTCCGGCTAGACTATTAGCACCTACCAAACCCAGCCAAGTGGTACGAATCCTGTAGATGTCTCTGTAAGATAAACCTGTGATAACGCTTTGATGTACTGCGATGTACTGCGATGTTGTTCCTCGCCCATGATCATCGCCATGACACCGATACCGATTATCATATCGTCAAGATCTCCTCCTGAGCCGACCGTAACATCTGGTAGACGATTGGCTGTGCTGTGCAAAAGTGTTTATTGACTTGAGTGCTTCAAGCAACGGTTTTGCAACACATATATTTGTCACTTACTGCGTTGGATATATGGAATTTGCCTCCAAAAAACCATGGTCCTCATTCTCGGAGGCGTTACGCTTCGATAGTTTTCAACACATTATATGCCTTTTGTCAGCTGTCGTAATCACTACGACCGACATTTGCTGGAGGTGCCAAAAGGTGTGAAATGTTGTCGATTCAACAAGGGTTGAATCCATCGTTGGACCATCAATGGGCAAAAATGTGCGTGGAAGGGAAAATCGTTAAGCCAAATCACAACTGATCGTTGTTTGTGGCGGAAGTAGTGCAAGATCTCTTCCACCAAGTTCATTAGCTTGATTTGGGTAATTTTTAACTTAACCTTTTCGTGAACAGCTTTTCAATGTACATATATTTCTGTAACACTTTACTACCGTCGAACATTCAAGGTTATGCCTACTAATGTGATTCCACGCTCATTTTGCTTTGCTTTTCCAGAGTGCTTTTGTCAACGTTTCATTCCGCAGTCCATTAAGTGGTGGTTGCGTTTTTTCCATCCGTGAGCGATCCGTTTGAAATAGAAGCCTAGAAGCCACTGGCACTGGGCGAAAAGTTGCCCAAGGAAATCTTTCGTATCCTGTCTTGCCGGACGCTCGCCGAAGAAATCCACCTCGAAACCCGATTTCCAATGAGAGTAGTCCAGTGCGCAAGGTATCAAACAGCGGCGTCCCACCCGGCATCCGTCTGCCCAACCGGTGCACCATCAATCCGAGGACTGGGGGAACTGTTCTGCTACAGCTACTACGCCGTCGCCACCATTCTGCTGCACCTGTTTGCCGTCCTGCCGTTGATCATTGCCGACCTCAACTATACGGCACCGATCGGCTGCTGGCAGCCATAAGAAAGCTCCTCGAAGCTACCGTCGATTACGCACCACACGCAACTGCTTCCTGATTCCTCGGGCCAGGAATTAAGGAACAGGTGATCGTCACAAGCGAACATTCCATTTTGTGTAGCTGTGTTATCCGTATCGCGTGGAAACGGCTATCATCATGCTGAAGGTTGTTGGAGCATCTTGGCAAAGAACCCGGATAGGGTCCTACATTCTGATCGGCGCGCTCATGCTTGCAGTTGCTGCACTATTCCTGGCCGATATGGAGCGGTAAGTGCGTGCGATTAAGTAAGAATAGCTCTAGGAAAAATTAGTTTTCCGAGTTTTAAGAGATCTTTATGGATTATCGGGGTTTTTTTCTTGTTTCACTCTCTTTCAACAGTCCAAGCTACAAAGGAACCTACTGTGCCACAACCTACTGGGCACGGAACTCTGGCTACCGGCTAGAGTTCTGGGGCCAACGTAATGATCTCGATCTCGTACCGAAGGGTGCGGTACGCGCATGCTTCCGTGACAGCATTCTGACGAATGGATGGTCTCAGCTGGAGCTAGAATCTCAATCCACCTACTCGGATACGGTGCAGGCGTATGCGGCCGGCATCATGGAAGGTGCACTAACCTGGCACAACATCTACATGCATTGGTCCAAGTAAGTATGCTAGTTGTTACCGATCGCTAGACGAAATTTGTTCTACTATCATCATGTTGTTCAACTCCACAGCACCATCGATGCAGTTTGCTCAAAAGACGTAGAGTCGGAAGAATTTTGCGACTGGTTGCGCGGTCTCATCACCACCAACGTGGACACTGTGAAAAAGATGGCAGACATGAAGGGAAAGCACAATCGCTACTGGTACCAGATTGCACTGTTTTACGATCAACTCGATGGGCTCGAAATTGGTTTCCGAAAGGGTGTGAAGCGTTCGCGAATGGATTACGAAATTCCGAAGCAGGACTTTTTGCTGATGAACGCTGCAGTTGATATCCGAGATTTGAAGATTTACTACACCAACTTTCTGGTGGAAAACAGTGGCCTTAAACCGGATCCAGCGAAGGGCATTATGTTGCTGAAGTTGCTAAAACAACCGAACGGTGTATCGAAGATTTTGCTGGGCCACACGTCCGACGGAAGCTACTCGTCGATGCTACGGATGGTGAAGAAGTACACGCTGCGGTATCACTTCTCTTCGAACGTTTCGCGATCGGCAGCTCCGAAAAAGGACGTTGAAGTGGAAGATAACTCCGTAGTGCCTGGTACGAATATCGTTTTTACCGGCTATCCGGGTGTGCTTGCATCGCTCGACGATTTCTATGTGATTAATGGGCGCCGTCAGCATAGACTAGTGGCAGCCGGGGTGAAGATGGAAAACGATCACATTAACCTCTGGCGAAAGATTGATCTAGTGCGATCGGTCTCGTTGGCACCGCGTGTAATGGCGGCAAATCGTCTTGGAACTAGTGGTCGCTCTTGGGCACGTTACTTCACCCGCAACCCATCGACTGGTGTGAAGCAGTGGTTGGTGATCGATATGTCACGCTTTGTAGCTGGTAATGGCAGTGACGTAGATCTGCTGACCGCACAGCAACCATCGTTGGAAGTGCATGTAGATCGATCGGAGGAGGAGAACGAGATTCCAACCACACTCGAGCAGGATCAGCCGCAACGTGTTGTTACCAAACGCATGGAGGACTACGTCGACGATGACTTCAAACAGCATACAGCTGGCGCACGCCAAGTTCGAATGATTACCATTCCAAAATCTCCCGAACCGATCGAAGCTGAGGAAGCGAAGGGAGGCGCGTTTGGTGCAGGAATGTTTTGGGTAGTGGATCAACTGCCCGGCTGGCTACATGCGGAAGACATTAGCGAAAAGATCGTCGCCGATGGTTATTGGTTAACGAACGGTGTGCCTTACTTTAAGGAAGCGTTCGATATTGGACAGGCAGACGCGAATGCTACCACCAACACCACCACGACCACCATGGAAAAGATCCTACAAAACATCACCGATCTGGAGACGCTGGCCAGGTTCTTCCGGCAGTCCGCATATCGGGGCGATCTAGATCAGGCTGAACCAGCCGCTTTTGGTAATATCGATTTAAAGCTGTACACGGAAGCATCCGACGGTACGGTACACTTCCGAGCGTATTCTGGCCCGCTGTATGATCCTACGCGTAGTACCGGCAGCACGACAGGCCAAGCGGCTAAGCGTAGCATCATTAAAGCGGAACCACTACAGCAAGCTTCTTCTGCCGAGCGCGAAAAACTAACGCAATCAGAATCGGGCAGTGCGATCAGCGGCGCAGGCACCTCCGTAGGCTCTCGTCCATTTGATTGGAGCCGAATGTTACCATTCGAGGTGCGCCATCAGGGACATCCGGATGTGTGGGACTTTGAGCATATTACACCGGAATGGGCGTGGATTTGAGGTGCAGAATATGGTGGCACGGTGGCTTTTAGTTCAATTGTTTCCTCTTTTATACTCCTCTTACACACTCTCATACATCATAGTTTTGTGGCACCGATGTGCAATAACTTTCTCAGATCACAATGTGTCTTCCAATGACCGTAAGAAAGATCCCAATTCTTCTTCGATCAATAGAAAACTCTTCTAAAATGTATGAGCAATCACTGTTTCTGAAATGAATTTTAGACAAATTTAACATATTTGCGCAATGTTGCCATTCCTGTTGATGGCGTTGCGCTAGCAATTACAAACACAACAAGTTTTATAGATCAATTTTAAAACAGAGAGAAAAAACAATAGAAAAGGATAAGACGGAATCAAAATGAACGTTTGTAAAGTACAATTTCTTTAACATTATCCGAACTTAATTGGGGAGTTTAACTCAGGGTATAGGTGGGGATCTTCTATTAAAAGAGCTTTTTTGCTTTTTTTATTATTTTATAGAACCTTTGGGTCTTTAAGAACTCGTTCGCATGCTTCGTACCTGGGGTCCCCTTTAACGGCCGGCCTTCGTTGGCAAGTTGGTTACATTTAGGGTTACAATTTATCGATGGGGCATGAGTCGGGCATCCTCATCACGTGCTCCAATCATCATATCCTTCCAGCTTTGACTACTGTCCAACAGCCGACCTTCTTTAGCATGTTGGTCGGCTTTATCGTTTCCGCGAATTCCGGAATGAAACCGGAAATTCCCGTAATCGGATTTCAGGAGAGGAAGGGATGTCGTCAAGGTTCTGTATGTGAGGATCTTTGCAGATGCCGTGTTCGAGGCTGGCCTGAACGCTGGCACTTCGGTAAAGATGACGTTGAGTTTTTTTCGTTGCGGGGTCCTTGGAGGAGGATATGTAAGTGCAATTAGGAAGCTATTTGGCACACTTGTCGAGGCTTGAATGGATCCCAGAGCCGGCTGAGTCCTGATGAACGGAGCCGTCTGTGAAGATAGATGGCTGCTGCATTCTTCTTCCTTCAAATTTCTAATGTGCTGAGCGGAAGGAGGAAGGGGAGGAGGTTGAATTGGTATGCTGCAATTGAGACATACCGCGGCGGGGCTCCAACACGAGCATCGATTCCTGAGTACGATCAGATTCTCGAGTACGATCGCTAGAACGAGCTATTAACGCAAGCTGAACAACACGGGGTGCCCCTGTTATGAGGTACCCTGGTCAGGGTAGTTGTCGGGACACTAGGCGGTCCCGACAACTCGACTAACGGTCTGCTCCGCCCACCGTTAGTTCTACTACTACGTCTGGGGGTTCGCACGATTGAATTTTCACGTGGTCATGCAGTTTAGTCGCCTTGATGCAACGATTATTTAAAAAGCTTATTTTTCAAATGAAAGCTTCAAAAATCGTCTCAAGAGGGCGCTGATCTACTTTGCACAATGGTTTGTCAGATTGGATTGCAATCCAAAGTAGATTGCTTCATACCGCACCTACTGCACTGCACCTTTAAAATGAATTATTTTATAATTAAAATTCCGTCTAGATGCATTGTGTGAATATAACTATTGCTCACTCCAAAATACAAATTTTCCACAATCAAATCACAACGATGGCCGCAATCAAAACTTTTCTCAACCAAAAGCTTCACCCAACTGACAGCCGTGTGAGCTTTCATTGCTGTCTTTGATCGGTAAGGTGGAGAAGAGTACGGAGAAGCGCCGCCAAGGGAAAAGTCACCAAACCAGCAGCAGCATCAGCAGCAGCAAAACAGCCGACGACAACGATAACGTTGAAGACGAAAACGACGACGGGAAACACGGAATTTCACTCCTAGTGCCGTGAAAAACGACGATTCCATTGCGGAATTTGGTGTGCTAACGGGGTACGGGTGTTTGTGCTTTGCTGTAAACAATAGGGATGCGGTGTTGTGTGTGCACGCGCGTGTGTGTGTAAAGCCCACGGATGCATGTTCCTCGATGGACAGGCGGTGATCGAACCGATCCGGTGGCTGTACAAATCTAATTTATCATTCACCCCCGGTGCAAGATACATTTCGATGTATGTGTGTGTGTGCGTGGTGCTGAAGTTGTTATTCGCTGTGTGACGTTAAGGTTTATGAAAATCACGTGAAATCATAATTCTGATCGCAGTGTGCCGTGATCCAGCCGTGGCCAATGGGTGATAAAACGTGAAAATTGGCTGACGTTGCGAAGCAAAGAAAATGTGAATTGCTGCTCGCGCGTGTGTGTGTGTGTGTGGGGACGGTAATACAAAACGCGGCAGCTCCCAATGCCCCGTTGTCCTGCGGGGGTCGTCTGCCTGCACATTTGCACCACATCAACAATGCGCCTGCGTGCACAACCCGCGTTTTCCTCCAAACGCGTACCGCAAAATCTGTGACCAAACTGTGTGAACAAGAATCAAACGGGTGCGAGAGAAGAAAAGATATCGAAACATTCTGAACCACGGTCCTCAACGGCGGTGGCATTTTATTTGGCAGCACCAACAGCATCCTCATCGCCACAGCCCGTATGCTGTAATAGGTGGATTCTTAATCAAATTTAGGCACACACACTTCTCTCTTTGCAGCTGAAAATAGCTGCCTTATTATGCTGCTGTGGCGTGTGTCCCGTGCGTCCACAGATACGGGTGGAGGCCGGCACCATCCGGGCGGTTTCCGGACTGGGTGCTGCGGGTTTGACGGGTTGATAAATTGATAAATCCTACACCCGTAATCAGTGGCCAAGATAGTGGAGTGGCGTGTATCATGGCCACTATCTACCAAGCGGACGGCAATGGGAATGTTTACTTTGCTTGCGATGGTGCCGGTTTTTGTACCCAAACGAGGCACCGACATTAAATAACATGTCCGGATTACAATTTCCTAGACTAAGAAGTAAATGAATAATTAAATGCACCTAAATAATTGGTGGGTTCAAGATGGCCAAATTTCAAGAACAAGCGGTTTATTTATAGTAGTTCTTTGGTTAACACAAGGCTGCTCCATTCACGTCTGCTGGAAAACAGCTGTGTGAGTTTTCCTAGGGGGTTTTAAACGTTTCGTGGTAACAGGATATTTAAAAAAAATACAACAACCTTATTCCTTCTCCCTTTCCCTATGCATGTGTGTGTGTACTGGTGAACCTGTCGGAAGCGACACTAAAAAACGGCACCAAAAAGAAAAGGGCACGAAAACAAAAACACAACATTCCGGTCCGGTTTACTTGCGTGTGTACGCCCTTTCTCGCTGCTTATCACGCGTCATCCCTTTTTTTTCGTCGCCGTCATCGGTCTACCCATTGCCGACTACACGGACGCGTGCACAAGTGAATTTTCGGTGAGAGTGAGCGTGAGCTTGTTGTTGCGTTCACACCGGCCCTGTGTCAGTTTTATCGGCTTCGGTATGAGCACAGCTGTGTGTGCGTAGTATTGGTGTTGAAGTGCAGTGTCACGAGAGCGGCGAAGAACAATAGAAGAGGTCACAAACTGCATTGCTTTAGGGATTTTTGGGTGATTTTTGGGAAAACCTGGGTGAACAGTGATCACAAAGCAATCCGTGGCTAAACACGTTTTGACAGTTTCCCTTCTAGCCTGCCTACTGTGGTTTTTTTGCCAACCTCTCCATCACACGTCTGTGATGGTGTGCAAGCAAAGTGCAATTGTGTAATAAGAAAGTTTTTGCCCCCCTTTTATCTTGGCATTTTTGTAATAATTGGTGTGGTAATAATTTGTGTTTGCAGTAAGGAAGGAACCGAATCAGCATCGCTAAGCTATCCGGTCGCCATCGTGTGGTTTTGTGTCCCCCTAGTGTGTGCGCAGTACAGTGCCCCGACGGGTGTGTGTGTATATTGCGTGTGTTTTAGTGTGCGATCTTGTGTGTGTGTGTGTTAAAATTTGTGAGTGTATTTGTGTATAGGTGATTGTGCATAAGTCAAATCCACCCCACTCCCCCCAATCCTCTCCCGCTTTACGTACACACGCAGGTGCAAGTGCAAGTGCAACGGGATATAGCCAAGAACCAGCCGGTGTGGTGAGTGAAAAATCAAGAAGAAAATATAAGACGTACAGTGCAGTGTATATCAACGGCCCTCCCAGCCAACAACCACGAGACGACGACAGCGCCGGGCAGGAGTGACCAAATTTGCACGGTAGGTGTGACGCAGCGGCCGCTCTTTTTTGAATGGTGTTGTTGTGCGGTAGTGTTATTTCCATCCTTGACCATCGTCACTGCTGCAGTGTGGTGCAGTTGTTTTTTGTTTTGTGTTTGTGTGTGTGTGGAAACAATTGGATGCAAAATTTGTTTTTTCGGGGTTCGAGGATTTTTGGGTGGAATTTTTGGCAACGGTATGAAGTGTTTCTTCATTTCGCGTATATGGTAAACTTTTTGTAATATTTCAATCTGGGCAGATCCTATGGCCGAGACGATAGTGGTCTTCATACGCCAGGACCTCGGCTCCACATATGCAAGACTGACTAAGGACAAATTCATGTCAAGGAAACCAGAAATAGAAGTTCAAGGTCTCTCGAGACAACCGCAGATTATATCTTTGTCATATATCGTCCGGACTATTTTTCTTGGATATCTAACAATGGTTTTCTATGGTTCAACTTATACCCTCCTAATGGTTTTAGTAAGATTTTGTCACGATTTTTATGTACTTTATGTGACAAGATAGTTTTACAGTAAAGCAATAGGGGAGGCCATCCTTAAAGATTAGGAAATAGTGGGCTGTATGATAGCTTCAACCCAAAAATCAGAAAATATTTAGCCAAAGACTAACTTCTTGCGAGTTGGGGGCTCCCTGCGGCCTCTCTGTCCGTGAAACATAAAATCAGTCGCTGTTGTCTAAAGTTGTCTGAAGTCTAAGTTGTCTAAAATGTGAAAGCAACTTAAGATAGAAAGATAGTAAGGGATGATTTAGTGGTAGAGGCCACAGCGGTCTTCACTTGGCAGGACCAGGGTACAAATCCCATCCGTACGGTTCCCCCTTAGTGATGGCTGACTGACGTAGCATCAAAAAGCCTCGTTAGTCATCGTCCTTACAGAGCCAAGAGGAGCAAGATGATTTAATAGTTTATCAATACAGTCAGGCCGTCCTCAAGGAATAAATGAAAATAATAGTGGAGTCAACGGCCATCAGTGGAGGGGCGGTGTAGGTGTACGTGTATCGGAGAGTCTAGATAGCTATTAGATGGCCGGCGTGACCTTAGAGGTCTCTGAGCCAAAAAGAAGAAGAAGTGGAGTAAACGATGGCTTCAGTCTGAAAATCTTAATATTTTAGAAAGCTTGTGCCCAACATTCGAGAAGTAATCCTATTGAAGCTATTGAAGCTCGAGACCTTCGTGCGACCGCTCTGTCCGCGCACCATAAAATCCGCCACTGAGTGTACCTGTTCCGGCTTGACTGCTTACGATTCTTCGTCTGTTTGATAGAAACTGGCTAACAAATTTCAGGATTTTAGGATGAAGTCATCATATACTCCACTGACTGAAACCGACTTCTGGTTGTGTAGCAACAGCGGCTTTTGACACGAAAGGACCCAGATATCCTGGACCTTTCCCTCGTAGTGAAGGTCAGGACTGAGTGAAGGAGTCATTAGATGATCGGAACGACCTAACAGAGCTCGTCAAGTCCAGAAGACTAGTTACTAATTAAGAAATCAGGACATTCGAATGAAATCGTCAATTAATTTTATATGCTACTTCTTTGGCTCTGCAACCTCAAAAGGTCTTCTTGGCTTGCCATTTACGATTTACCTTGATTTGTATTTACCCGTACATGGATAATCAGTACTAGGTAGAAAGAACCCTCGGGACATAACTCGACCTATTCTGTGACATAAAGAATGTTCAAGAATTTAATTTTAATTCCCAATAATCTGATTCAGCAGGACTTGATCAGGAACTTATTTTAGCTGACGTCACATAATTATCAATTCAATCTAGTCGTTGTTTACCTCTGGTCCTTGATTCAGCCCATTCTGCGTCAAAAAATTCGCCTCAAGAACAATGACTATTTACAAATCTTGACCCCAACTGTGTTTGTGCCTGATTTCTCTGCCGCCCAAAACAAAAGAATCGTTTGGTACGACTCGATGCTTGATCCACAAGCAAAGTTGTGGCATTGGAGATGGTTTTAAGATTTCCCTTAAAACACAGAATCAGATTGCGGGAGAAAACTTTTCCATGGTTCTCCGAGCACAACGTGGCGTAGTAAGCTGTTAATGTATTCAATAGCTCACGCTCCTCGAGGGCATGGTATAATTAAATTGGCAAACAAAAACCTTCCAATAAAACCTTCTAAACTGTTGAGGTTTGTGCTGGTGGAGGAGCATCAAAACTGACAGCATTTAATGGTTTATTTGGAATGCTTTTGCAAAGAAGCAACACACCATACACACACAAACATGGTACGCGGTGGTAGTCCTTCCAACGGGAGAAATGGGAAAATTTACGAAGGAAACTCGTGTGACACGGCGGTGTCATGCAGCTTGTGACGGTGATCTCTTGATTGACTCCGCCACCAAATAGCTGGAAGTTCCGAAACCAGCGCGCTGGGCTTCTGGATGGTGGCGACAAAATCTTCCGAGAGCACCTCTTCGCTTTCAGGTAAACTTTCGCCTACGGAGCAGTACAGTGGTTCTCATTAGGGAACCACCACGCATCCCAACCCGTACGAATCGATTCGTGATTTTGCGAATCATTATCTGTGAACTTTGCTGAAGGACTCTGTGGTTCGGTATGTTAGTTTCCGCTTTTACTTTTACACCGTAGGTTCGGGGACGCATTTAATGTTGGTGTCCGTACACCCTGTATACATCTTCATCTCGTACGTTAAATGTCTAAACTCTCTAGCCAAGAGCATTTCGGAGCACATAAGTCTGGAGTGAGGGAAAACTTAACGAGCACGAAGCCATTTCCACACCCTCGCTGGGATACGCTCTGTATGTCGATTGATTGAATCGTAGTAGTTTCCTCCGAACTATTTTATCCTCGCACTTGTGGAACCTGTAGTATGTCTGTGTGCAAAGTTGGTACCAGTTTCATCGCTGTCCAGGTCTGTTATCCAACGTACAGCTTCTGCTTACGATTGGAATCCGGACGTAAGTGTGACTGCTGCTTTCGTCAATGACTCAATCTATTGGAAATCCACAATATGGAACTCCTGGCACAATTGCCAATAGTTTGTGCTCGTAAAAGTTCTTACGCGGAGGCTCGGAAGTGTGTACCGAGGACGAGTGGGTTAGTTTTGAAGTTTACCGTACTCCAAATAATTGCTGTTCGAGGCAATCGAGGCTTGTCGCAAATAATTGCTCTTTCCGAGGACCTTTTTTTGGCGTTCGCCGCCGAACCTACTCGCCGCAATTCAAATTAAATTAAATTTGGACTCGCTGGAGCTTTGCAGTAAGTGGTTGTTGTTGACCTGCGTGCTTTATAAGTTTATAAGTAAGAAAGAAAAAGGACTTTTTAAGTTCCATGCAAGGAACTTGGGCTTTTGTGTGTCCTGCATTGTGGAACATCTCAGTGAGACAAATCTGCTCTGACAACCTTTAAATTGCCGTTAAAAAACCGGGTCACTTAAAGGTAATTTAAGGGGTAAATTAGCAGTCCTTTACAGGCCCAAATCGAGCAGTTTTACTTGTCAAATCCAAAAAAAATAAATTTTTTTGTATCGATTTGTTGTTGTTGCTGATCTGCGGAACTGAATGAATGCTAGTCGTGACGATATTTTGAACGTTTTAGATGGTTAATTGAAAGAAATACGTCTCATCCACGGCTCCAGACATTAATTTACACCTTTATTTGCATTAATTTACACCATTTTGCTTTATTTACCAACACATGAAATCCTTAATATATCATTAAATTAACTTATCGTGTAGTAGAATTTCTTAAATTTATCATATTTTTTAACAGTACTGTGTCGACTGTAAACATCATTTTATCTTTTAAGAATAGTCAAATGTATTTTCCATATATTTATCGGTTTTATCGGTTACTCCCCTTACCTCCCCTTAAGCCTTACTGAATCGATATTTACTTACTTACTTATCAGGCGCTATAAACGCTTTGCGGTCTTGGCCTGCCGAAGCAGAATCCGGAACTCCTCACGGTCTCGCGCTGTCGTCCGCCAATCCTTTATCCCGGCCTTAATGACAGATGATTCCACGCCACCCTCGCACCTCAATCTGAGTCTACCACGCCTCCTCTGTCCGTGTGGACGGCCTGAAAGGACTTTCTGAGCTGGGTCGTCCGGTGCCATGCGTATAAGATGGCCAGCCCATCGGAGCCTGGCGAGCCTACTTCGCTGCACGACGGTGAGGTCGTCATACAGTTCGTACGGCTCGTCGTTGTAGCGGCTGCTCCAATGTCCTTCCACACATACGGGACCAACGATCCTTCTGATCATCTTCCTCTCGAATGCGGAAGAGGGCTTCGTCTGTTTTGGATAGGGTCCATGCCTCAAAATACACTGAATCGATACAGCAATTGTTAATATTGTTCAGTAAACAATAATAACTTAAATTTTTCCTATATTTCGATATACGCACGGAAAACACTGCAACCCTTACATTATCGTCAATTTACCGTTTCAAAATGCTTCGCGTAGTTGGAGATGCTTCCATTTTTTTCACGGTTTATCCGTTGGTAAACATTGCTTAATTAATAAAAAGCAGTTTTCATCCTTTACTGAGCAATATTCAAGCTTATTTTTAATATTTTTTAATAGAATAAATGCACAATAACAAAGATACCCTTGAATTTCCCACTAAATAGCCCATGTCAAATGTTTCTAACTTCATACCGCCATAGCCAAAACTGCTCTACAGGGCTGTGAAGCACGATCGCAGATTGCTCGATTTGATTCCCCAAGCAGCATCCGCACGGTGGCAGCTCTTTGAATCGATAAAACAAAACAAAACCACACGGTGTCCTATAAATAGCGGCTCCCCATTTCCTTATCCGAATGTTTTTGGGCTGGACGGTTTTCTTGGAAAACGCACCAAAGTGGTGCCATTTTTGAGTCTTTCCATTTCTTAGAAAGAAATGAACACGAAAACTGCTGATTCGTGTACTGCAGGCAAATAGCAGTCGTCAGATTTAAGGATTCTGATCGTTATTGTTCCGTGAAGCGACTTTCAATGCTCCCCGACCGGAAGATAGACTACTGGACGCTATTTATAGCCGCCTGACAGCTATGAGGCGAACCTTCTTGCTTCATATCTCGGCAGCGTACAGCTCCATCTAGCCAGCAGCCAGAACCAACCATTAAATAGTCCCCACATACCTCCCCCAAGAATGGGATCAAATCAAACAGTGCTACTTTTTCTCCGGTGGATGAACCTTTTATTGCGTGTCCAGGCAGTCCTGCATCGAAACCAAGGAAAGCATTGGGGGAGCAGCTAGCTGGGAGTTCGAAGCGAAGTGAGCAAAAGGCAAAAAAAGGGACATACCCCATTATGCGGTGATGAACGCTTAGCGTTACTCTCTACGTTAATGCGAATGCGGGGAAGTACTGCCGGTGGAGAAAGGCGGACCTAACAGGGGCGGCACATGAGCTGCCTTTAATCGAGTAGAAGGAAACAAAAAAAGGGGCGAAGATAAAATGAGTTTTATTTCGAACGGAACTGATAGAACGCATGATACTGTGCCGGAACTTCCTAGTATTTAGGGTATGGGATAAAAATTAGACGTTGTTTGCTGTTGCTGCGAGGACGCTTTTGGATGATGAAGGATACAGCCGACAACCCGGGAATGGGATATGTATGTGTTGAAGGTACGTCATCAAATTTGACTCACCTACAACGTTACCGTGCTGTGGCTTTCCGGTACTACTGCCGGAGTCTGCATATGGTTTTAAATGGAAGGGAAAACCACCACGCTTCCAGGGTTTAGGGGTTTCGATTTGGGCCTATTGATTTTTCGTTGCTGGAAGCCGTGTCTCCAGGAAGGGAGTGGTGGTAACTATTGGAAGTGGATCGACTCTTTAAAAGCCCGGCGGCAAAGCGTAGGTACCACCAATTTTCATGGTTGTTTTTGGAGTGGGTTGTATAGCCTTTTTGTGGAGTGGAGTGGTGGTTGATGGATGAAAACTTGGCTCTAACCTCGGTTGGAATTTCGGCGAAGCGATTCGGAAGTGATGAGAAACAAGGGATTTTCGGTGAAAGTGATGATACTGACGTGTTTTGATGGTTGGCTAGGCGAACCACCTGCGCATTTTCGCTGTGTGGTTTAGCGAGAACACGACTGAACTATTATTATAGAAAAAAGAGAATTTCCTATGGTAAGGTTAATTCGTTAACATTTCATCATCATCATCATGTTGGCCTGCTCTTTTAAAGAGCAACGTCGTCGTGACATGGTCAACAATCTCCAGGAATCTCGATCCCTGGCTGCAGCTTCCCATCCATGTAGGCATCCGATCTCCGACAGGTCTCCCTTCACCTGTTCCAGCCAACGAACTCGCTGTGCTCCCTGACGCCTCGTGCTGAACTGGGGGTCGCTGACGAATACCTTCTTGGCGGGGCATGAGTCCGGCATCCACAGCCATCGTATCCTGCCGGTCTTTGCCACCGTCAGGATGTTCGGTTCTCCGTATAGCTCAACAAACCTCGTGGTTCATCCTTCTCCTCCACACTCCATGCTCGACCACACCGCCAAAGATGGGTCGGATGGTCCAAGACTCGTGGCCATACAGGACCACCGGGCGCATCAGTGTGTGATATATCTCACATTTTGTGCGGTCTCGAAGTCCTCTGGATCTCAGCAGACGGTGAAGGCCGTAGTAGGCACGATTAACCTGCACAATGCGTCTCCGTATTTAGCTGCTGACATCATTATCCGAAGTTACGACAGTCTCAATATAGCAGAACTCCTCTACCACCTCGAGGTTGTCGCCGTCGACTAACACGCTGCTTCCGTTGGCATTTATTTTGCATTGAAAATCTGATAAAAGATAAATAATTGCTCCTTTTTATATTATATTGCTGTCGTTTATGTTCTTCCTTTACTTTTTATTTATAAATATCTTTTTTTATGTTTTGCCATCGATCACTTATTATTATTTGTATCTATATTTAATTGTACGTCTGTTCGGACACGGCCGTGACAGCAATATGGGACAAAAATAAAATGACACAGAAGCGTTCCAAAAAACAAAAGAAAAAATCCCGAAGATATTGATGTGTTCTGCTGTGGGAATGCGCCAAGAACACATCCGGAAGCAAAAGAAAGGACACTATTGAGCAAAGGATGTCTTGCTCGTGAAAGACGATCCTTAGTGTCGGATTTTGTTTCTCCAAGCATATTATCCGGGCAACACCATCACGGCACAGGATATCCAAATGCTTCACTGCTTTTCGGAGGTTTGAGAGGTACAGGATTTTGGTGTAAAAATAGCTCAACTTCTCCGCATTCTCCTCCTCTATTCCGTTTATGATTGCCACTCCGTCCGTGCGGCCGACCGTGGAGACAACTTTTTAGCGGAATGTCGTTCGCTCGTGTTCGTCCCTGTGCCGGTCGCTGTTCTTTTGCCTAGTCGGCGGGTCTGGTTCGATCGGAAATGAGGCCGTCCTCGTTTGTAACCACAGGATAGCATTTACTACCCTTTCCCACCAGCCCGGTATCCGTAGGACGGACAACTATTTTTAGTCTTCCTTTTGGATCTCATATTTTTGTGTGGCTGTGTGTCTGGTGTCTGCCTCGGCTGGCTAGAAAACAGCGCAAAGCTCCTCGGTGTAGTATCCAATCCCCAGTTTAGCCACACCGAGCTTTGGGGATGAATGGGACGAGGCGAGTGTGTAGTTACACATAGTTTTCGCCATTCTTTCCTAGCTGAAAATGGTAGAATTGCTGTCGGGTTTGGATGTGTTTTTTTTTGTCCTGAAGTCTAGGTTTGCAAAATAATGTTGCGGAAATGCGGAAGAGAAATTGGTGACGCTTTGACTGTTCACTCGCTCACCCTAGTTTATGCCTTTGCACTTCGTACAATTTTCTCAGGTTTTTCGAAAGAAAAACCTCACTCTGCATACCGTCGGTTAGTCTGGTGCTGGTCAGGCGTCGCTAAAACCATGCCAGACCGGGAGTTCCGACAAACAAAAGTTGGAAGCATAATTGGTCATACAGTTTTCCGTTTCGGGGCACACACACACATACACACACACTCGAGACCATGAAAAGGGGCATTTTGTCCTGTCGAAGTGATGCTGCATTCCAGTGTATTCAGCTCGCTGGAGCTTTCATTTGCATAGGGATGCAATAAATTCCATCCCCTTTTTCGCACACCCACTGCTGGGGCTCTGCTCGTCCGGTCGATGCTTTATGGTGTTTCATAATGCTTTGTCGTTGATATTGAATAATTTCTCAAACTATATCGCTACAGGCGTGCGTCTGTGTGTTTGCTCGCTCGCTTACCTCGAACCCTCGAAGGCTCGGTGTTGATTTATCATACTGACCGGGGTGCAGCAGTTTGGGGTTTGCCGTAGTGTAAAAATAAAGTTCAAAGTTCAATCTGGAATTAGCATACGGATTGGTACGAATTGCGGGGCGGGCGTAAAGGATGTCGTCCATGGGCCGGAACAGATTTGCTCTCGGAATCGATTTCGATTCGAATTGTTCAAAGTTTTGAGCGCTTCTGTTAGGGGGTGGATTTATGGGTTCTGGTTCGATGTGGGTTCAGGGCAGGTCGTACGTTTGATGGTTTATAGTGTCTTTCATTATGCTCTAATGTAGGCCATACTTCGAACCAATCGGGTCAAGTTTCAAGCGCTTCGCGGGAAGCTAAAGGTGGTAAAGTTGTGTAGACCCTGAACAGTATGTTACGGTATTTGTGCTTACTATTTGCATGGTTGTTTTCTGAATAGAATTTCTAATATGCTGAAACTCTATTTCAACTTTATTAATTATTTATTTATTTTTGTATGACGGCTCCAGGCCGTATTGTCAGCACCGCTTGTTATTACTACGTTATAAACAAAACAAAAAATGTACAAAAATGTCTAAAGGCATTTGCTCTCTGTCGTTTGCCTTATCTCGGGCATGCTCGGTTGTGGATGAGTGGTGCTGGTGATGATGGTGGTGATGACGATATTGGTAGATAATGGTTCGATACTATTGCTGAGGCTATTGTATCGATGATGGTTGCTTACGTACTATTTATGGCTGTATTTGCCTGCGTACAGTGTTCTCCAGTGCAGTCCAGCAGTGACATTCCATGCTCAATCTAGTTAGGGTCTAATGTAAGGAGGATCGGCAAGTTCTATCTCACAGCTGCGACTTTACTACTCTCGAGACTGAACCCGCCAAACACTCCGAACCTAAAGCCATCGCTGGTAATCTCGTTGTGTCCAAGCTGGACTGGAGTAGAGAACACTGTACTGTAAATAGCGCCTGCCTCCCTTTTACGGCAGTGTTGGAATTGCCCTCGAGTGCTGTTGCATTGGATCACCTGTGGCACTCCAAAAAAAAAAACACTTAAGACAAAGACAACACAACATTTAACAAAAAAGAAATGGTGGAATACGAATAAGGATTGAAAGGATACTAAGGATGCGGGATCATAGGACAAGATCGTTGTCTCTGGCGAATCGGTAGATGAGCTTCATGTAGGGGAGGTCACTGGTAGTCAACACCTCTCTTATTTCTTTATCCGGTCGTCTACCGATATTCTAGACTGCTCTCAACAAGGATGGTCTTGCGGTTTCAAACTCCACGCAGGACCACAGAAGGTGATCCACATCGTGGAGAGGAGAAAACGCCCGAGTTCATCCGCCTCCCACATGCTTTGCCAGCGAGACAGGAAAAGTTGCTGTGGCAAACGAAGGAATTCCTGGGCCGAGTTAGGTTGATCGTAAAAAGCACCTTCTTGGGCGCCTGTTTGGCCAGTGAGTCAGCCTCAGCTCGTTGCCAGGAATTCCACAATGAGAAGTGACCCATTTTAGGGAGATCCTAAACGCCTTATCGAACATTGAGCCAAGCAGTGAGAAAATCCTGACTCTTCGTAGAACAGCCTTTGCAGATCTCAGAGCTTCAATAGCACTAAGGCTATCAGTGAAGATATAGTACTGGTTCGAGGGTGTCGCTGCTATCATGAATAGTGCTTAAAATATTGCGGCTAGCTGTGCGGTGTAAACACTACATGGCTGCCTCAATTTTAGAAAAGCTTCAGCGGACTCGCTAAAAACACCGAAGCCAGTGGCCTCCTCAGAGGATGATCCATCAGTTTAGCACTGACTTATTTGGTCTAAATGTGTGGTTATGGTTGTTCATGAAAATGCACTGAACTACCCTCGGGCGAAGATGGTCTTAATTTCTTCGCGCAACCAAAAATGTTTTGTTAAAATGGAACTGTAGTTCTCAGGAAGGGCAGCACGATTTAATGCCTGTGGAGCGCTAGGATGCACATCTGCTCAAATCTAATTGTTGATTTTTGTTCGACAAACACGACAAGACGGCTTGCATTAAAAGTCCGTTTCTATGGAGAGTAGGCAGAATATTAGCCTCGAAACTAGTGACGGGATCTCCGGAGTGGATCAATGAATGACGTATAAAAGCCGGAGTACACTACGGAAAAAATCCGGAGTAGTGTGAACTTTACTTTAGGGATCTAACGCTCCCTTGCTCTGATGCTTTCTGATTCTTCTTTTATCTCGTTTTCTTCTTTGCGCCTCCTAACAGGGAGTTGGGATCCTTATAAAGCTTCCAACAGATACATTTATATTCTAATTTTCCACCACAACGATGGGGTTCTCCTGGTCACCAGAAGGCAGAGAGAAAAAATATCGGCAGCAATGACATTTGGAGCAAATGTCATTCACAGCAAATGATTCCGTAGTGCACGCCGGAGTTGAATCCGGAACTAAAATCGAATATGACTTCGGATTAATCGGGATTTGACTCCGGACTCTTCGGAGAGTAAACTCCGGATTTACTCTGGAGTAGTCTGGAGTAATAACTCTGGTTTATCTTCGGAGTTCCTCCTGAGAGTAGTCTGGAGTAATTACTCCGTAGTGGTCCGGAGTAATTCCGAATTAATTACTTATGGAATGCCTCGGAATCGAATTAGTACAACTCCGGGAAAAAGAGGATTTATTCATCACTACTCGAAATGTCAAAATACATATAAAAAAACTCTTTTATTAGGTTAGTCTTTTTAGTCATTCAGTATCGAGCTGACATTTATTTTTATGATTGTTTATTTCTTTTACTATTAATAAATACTTTTATGGATTGTTCAATTAATTCTTTTCCTTTCATTGATGTTGATGTATCCTTGTCCACAGATCAGTTTCTGTATGGATTGCGATCCTTTCTCTATTACATTATTACAGTTTCTGTATCCTTCTTTTCGACTTCCGTTTCCAACGCAATCAGTGTCATGTTCAAACCGCACCGGTCCTCACCGTATTGACCTTCTGGCGCTTTTGGCTTCTATCTTGCGTTTTTGTTTTGCTTCCTACCTCTTGGCGCTTATTTTATTTTCATGCTTGTTCAATTCTTATTGCAGTACAACATGCAGCAACCGAGATATAGTCCGGCACCGCCGCCCCCGGTTACGATACGTCCCCAGATGGCCCCGAGACATCAGGCAGTACCGAACGTAAGTGTGCGCTTTTGAACGTTTCATATTCTCTCCTATTATTAGCCTGTGTGTCCTGCGGTTTTGCTAGGACAATCCGCCGCGTGCAAGCTTTGCAAACGCTTGCCTACGTTGCTTTCGTTTCGCAATCCATTCTAGCTGCAGATGTCAGTGTCAGTTTTTGTTTTTTTCTTTATGCTGATCATTCGAAAAAAAATTGTTGGTGAACCAGTGCAAAATGTAAAAGAATTTTCCTCAAGTCGAAGGTCCTTGCACGTGAATACACACACATGCAGGTGGTGGAAGCACAGGACTTCAGTAACTGTCAAAACAGTTTCGCCTCAGCCCGATGCTTAGCCGAGAAGGAGTGAGTAATGTGAGTGTGTGTATGAAGGGAGTTTATGTGTGTTACGCTTTGGAACCAGACGTCGAAAATGTTGTATTTTCCTCTTACCTTTAACCACTATCACCGCTCACGATGGTGAGCGCGGGTTGCCTTGTGGGCATGTGAAAATACCGCGAGAAATTCTTTCGACAGAAATTCTTTGGCCCCTGGAGAAGCTTTCGAGATTCCTGTCGGCGAACTTTGAAGGGTGGCGGTTTCTGCGAAACGTTGGAGCTAATGTGATGGAAAAGGTGTGCTTGTAGTGCGCTTGTTTTAATTAAATTAATAGAGTAAACATGAAACGAGTTAGAATGGACGGGTGGTCTTCTTCTCATTGCTTTAACAACCTAGCAGGTCCCGGCGGCCATCAAATGGCCTACTAGACTATCTGATAGCACGTAGTTGGATAGTGAGTCCTCACTACGGAGGAATGGTCCGGATGTGATTTTAACACCTGTCCTACCGCGTTAAAACCGGCATCGAAGTAATCATACCACCGGACGGTCGCTAACGGACTGTTAGCAAGCAATATTTTTTGGTAATTTGAATTTGGACAAGTTAAGACACGAGGAAAGCCTTACAGACATTAATGAATAAAATGTTATGTAACTTTTTTTTAATTTATTCTCTGTGGTATAGGCTCGATTTCTCGATGGCCGGCGTGACCTTTAGAGATCGTTAAGCCAAGAAGAAGAAGAAAAAGAAGAAGAATAAAAAGAAGAAGAAGAACGAACTAATTTTTAAAAAAATTTGTAACACGTCTGGAAAGTCCGCTGATGTAGACAAATCAATATTTTCAATCACACTTTTACTGTAAGAAAATGCAGCCAAAAACCGCAGGTACAATGAGAGATGTAAATCTGTAAAATAATTATCCTCCCGGCAGCCATTATTGCCATTTGCTATTAATACCAAGCATATTAGAACGCTAGAAAGACACACCACAAGCCACAGAACCTGCAGTAGATTGGCTAAAGCACGTGCAAGTGGTAGTAGTAAGGCTTTGTGGGTACAAAATTCATTACAAGCTTATCCAGCAACATACAGGATGCACTGATAATGACTTAAGCATGATGATGGTGAATGTTCCCCCGTGGTACGACGATATCTAACACCGCCATAAACCTCCGTCCAGACAGGACAAATGGGAGAGTGAGATAGTGGACCTTTGTTTTTTTGTTAGGAGCATAGATGACTGCGGATGAAGTACGTGTCCGTTGGACACCTTCTTGTATGGGGTGGTGTCGACGAAAGCATGGAAATGTATTTCGCAATGTCTCCCAGCAAGATTGGTTTGGCGATGCCATACTGAGGCTGAGAAGTGAATTTCTAGAACGGTGTGCATCCGACAACGATGACCACATTGTCCGGAATGTTACAAGGCTTAAAAATGTAATACCGGACGACAGCCGAATGCTCGAAATGGGAAATGGTGCCTGATGATGGGCGATTTCGGACCGCGCGTCGCTTGGTTGGTGGTGTCCCATGACCACATCCATATCGCCCGGCAAGTGATACTGAATGCTGTAAATGCATTTCCAACAGCCCCTTCGTGTCGGCTCGTGTAGTCGTGCATATCTTCGGCTGATTCCATGGGGCCCGTGTACGTTCGGAAGCACATTCTTTTCGCATTGCACTTTCTACATGATTTTGCCATATTGCAGAAAAGTATCTTTCCGTTCCTGGAGCTGCGGTGGAGTGGATATACTCCGATTTGCCTGATTTGAATACGCAACGGCACTTACTGGAGGGCGTTGGGACACGATGACCGGGACTGTCCGGATTAGGGACCGGCGGTGTGCCTTCGGTTCTAAATTTGGACGCACGGGTGTCTAGATACCCGCACTCTAGAAGCTATATCGTCAACTGGTCGCAACGGGTATGCGCATTCCTCTGTGCACCACACAACGTGACCATTGTATGCAATTACATCCTCGATCGTAGTGTTTTTTGTTCGTTTGTCCGCTACACTATTTCGGTCAAAATTCTCTTGCGAATCAGATTGGTCGATAGCTTTTCTTCGAAGACTCGAACTGCAACTTCACCGGTTCACCGGAAACACGTTTTGTTTACGTTCTGGGATGAGTGGGAGTTTCCGTGTGCATTTTTTGGTGCTGTTTGTCGTACCGTATCCAGGTTGTTGGCCTAAAAGCTTCCGACTAATTGGTTGGACTTGTCGGGCCGCCGCGTGAAGGTTGCGGTCTCAGGGATTTATTTGGATGCCGAGTTTTGAGTTACCTTTTTTCGGAGCTTTTCCATCGAGAGAGCATCAGAAAGCTGTTGTTTTTTTTTACATATGATTGCGAGAAAACTAGTACGATGCATAAAAATCGTTTGGTATCATTCGGTATGAAAAGCGAGGAAGACTACTGCAAAATGTCTGTGTACCAGCTGGCCAATTACTGCTGAGTTACGGAGAGGACCTTCCGCACGTGGCGTACTTCACCCTGCCAAGGTTTCATACAATATCGCATCGCTATAAATGACTCTCGGTACGTGGTCTGGGATGTAGCTGAAAGATTAGTGTTGAAATTATAGTAATAGAAGTATTCATGTCCAGCTCCTAGTTCTCGCAGCTGGGCAGAGCCTTTTTTGGGGAAAAAGCACCGAAATGGTTCGGCTAATCCCCGTCACTTGCTGCTAATGGCACGGTCTGGTGGCCTTAAAATAAGCACGTTTTGTTGCAATGAATTTATTGGACATGAAAATTTGGTTGAGTTCGGGGATTGGTACAAAGCCCGCGATGCAATGAGTTCGCTCGTGTACCGGGCGTGGTGTGATAGGAAAATCTGGTTACGAAACAATTACTTGGCAATGATTGTGGTTTGATTTTGAAGTATAAAGTTTATTCAATTCAAAATTCGTAGCATAATCCATGCATTACGTTTTACAGTTTTACAGGCTGCAAAACGAGATACTTTTAACGTAGAAATAAAATTCCTACATCAAACGAATGGTTTTTTATTGTTCTTTTATCACAAAATTTAAGAAAATTTTATTTCTTCATGTAAGGATGATTTTAAGCAATTTTCTTGTGATACCTCTCATAATCTGCTGTACTACAAGGTTTATCCACTTTAGCTGGCTGTTTTTTGCAATAATATGCATATTATATGCAATAATATGCAGTTGGCAAATCTGGCCAGAGCTTATTTGGGCCTTTATGAGCTTTATTAAAAAGCAAAACACACTTTTCTAGGCACTGTTCTTCATAAACTGTTGAGTTCTCAGATTGATTTTTTATAAAAATCAGTGTTTTGGGCCCCAATAGCTACCATAACATTAGTTTGCGGGCAAATTTGTTATCAAAAACAAACTTATATTTGTTGGGAACATCGCCCCGAACTGTAGCGATGTAAAATAAAAATCTTCTGGTCAGAATTCTGCTTCCAATCTCTTTTTATGTACGTTTCGTCATCCAAAATTATGCTTCAGAGTTCTGTTTGGTTGCTTTGAGGCACGAAAAGAGCGGTAGTCTTCACTCGATCCGATTCTTCTGACGGTACTTATGCTGTACCGTACTATTGCTACAATATCCCCATCCGAATGTCCAACGCTAGTCTGTAACGTTTTCAACATCTTCCAGTTCAGCTGACGATCTGCTGTTCCTGAACAATGATTTTGTTTAACCATTCTAGCCACGTTGCCGAAACCGTTTCAAAACATTAGGCAGGAGAAGACGCGTTTTTTAAGGGAATTTTGATATTTTTCTCCTGGATGAAGTTGAATTTTCTAAGTGGGTGTGCACAATTATTGGTCTACGTTGCAGCTCCATCGTTAATAACAACTGGAACAAGCACGACAATGTCCAAAACCACTCCATAAGAGGGAAGAGTGGTCCAATACCTACTCATAGGTGTCAAAAATTACATATAGCACTACTGGGGGCTGTACTATACATAAGATAGAGTGACCAAATTCTAAATTAACAGTATTTTAAGATGAGGTCGCATGTTGAGCATGGACTTTGTTGATGAGTTACCAGCAGGTTTTTTTTTCATTATTCTATAAATGTTACTACCTGATTTACTATCCTAATCCGTTAAAACTAGCCCTGCTGTACTTTGTGTCAGAAATCATGCGCAACGTTTTGTTAAGCATGAGCCTGGAGTCTGCGGAGGTGAGTCCTTCGCACATGAGTCCCAAACTGATGCCGCATACGTTACTGCTGGCAAGATAATTCCCTTGAAAAATGACTATTTTATTTGGCATTGATTGTTGGGATCTACGGCAGATCAATGGATAGAGACATTCCAAAACGAAATGTCCTTTTTTCTAGGATGGTTTCAATATGCCCTCTGAACAGCATTTTGTAATCTATCGTAAGACACAGATATCTAATAGACGTAGCCCACGGCACGGTTGTTCCATGTAATTATACTCCCGAACTCGAAGGTGATGTAAGGCTTCTTTTTAAACAATGGGGAAAACCCATTGTTTGTGTTTTTGAAGGATTCATCCAAATTTTCCAAGTCCACGCCATAGTTAAGAAAAAAAATCAAGACACTGCTGCAATCTGCTTCTCAACTCCACCAGACTCTCCTTCCACGAACCGTAATGGCAGTGTCGTCTGAGAATACAAACAGCTGACCATCGCAAGGTAGAGACGTGACATCCGTCGTGTACAGATTGTACAACAGCTGAACCAGAAGACTTCCCTTGGGAGACGCTCGCTGAGGCGTTTGATTTTGATCATTATATCGGTTGCTTAGAATAGTTTGGCAATAACAATTTCGGATGGATAATTTGAAAAAGGAACACATTTTTTTCATTCATTGACTCATTTTTTTATGTAGGAATAGCACAGGCTTATAATGACGAGATATTGGACGGATTGTGAAAAGTCTTCGCATTGGTCAGATCGGAAATGAAATCGGAAATCATGAGATCTTTGGATGAGGCACGGCGGGTTTCCCTTACTGACCACCCTGCTCGTAACCACCCTTGCCAATGTTCTTGACGACAGCCTCAAATCCGTTCTTGCCATCGGCATGATACTTGACAACGCGCATCGAACCGTCCGGTTCCTGCAGGGTGTACTCTCCCTTCACAACGTCACCGTCCCGAACTTCCCACTGGCTCTTGTGATCACCGGTGTGATAGTCCTTAACTCCGTACTCGAACTTGTACTTCGGGTAGGCATAGTAGTCCTTGCCCTCGTAACCGCCCTCGAATCCGCCACCAATTCCACCTCCAATACCGCCTCCAATACCGCCTCCGATGCCACCTTCAAATCCACCCTGCACGCAAACAAGAACCAAACTTAGAAGTCTTAAGAAATTCGAGAGACGTATTGTTTTATCGGTTGTATTTATTTTACCTGTCCACCGCCGATACCGCCACCGCCGAAGTACTTGTACGGGATGTGCTTGACTTCGCTCACAAATCCGTGATGTTCGTAGGCCAAAGCGACACCAACCAGTGCCAACGAGATCAGCAAAATCTTCTGCATTTTGGTAGAATTTGATTTGAAGTTGAAGTTGCGGGAAGGAATTTGCTTTACTTGTGGTTAGACTAACTGCCGCAGGCTAAGTGATGCATTCTCAGCAGCGAGGGATGGGTTTATATACCGACCAACCGTTACGCCGCTGGCCTTGAGCATTCGGAGTGTGTGTCCTAGCTGGTTGGTGTTTATGAAAGAACCTCAAGCCTCCGAACGGATATGTGCGATACGCCACCCCCGAAACAGGGCGTTCTTCTTTCCGTTTGTGCACGCGAAACTTGAAAGGGAGGTATCGATGGTTCGAACTATGTTACTGCAAGTGCAACACCTTTATTTTGTACGCCCTTAGGTGGTTTAATTCGTACAGCAGTTCTACTAGGTGTGAAACGATTGCACATGCGAATGGGCCGAAGACATTCAAAACCGCACCGTAACTGCTCAGTGAACCGTTTGACCGATCGATGATGGGCGCGAAAGTAGCCTAAAGAAGGTGAAAAGTTATGTCTATTTGCTATTGTCTATTTTCTAGGTTTTTTTTTTCTATTTGACCTTGGGTAAAGTGTTTGGAATGTAAATCGTTTGAAGGAATGTGCTATCACAGAAACAACTGTGATGAAGTTGGCGATTGAATAGGCTAGTATAAATAGGCAAGAATTTGACCACATACTGTATCAGTTTCAGTTTAGCATTCTTGTAGTTCAGTTCACAATCCATTCCTAAAAAAACCCTCTTCAAACATGTGCAAGTTAGCATTGGTCGTCCTGGCTTTGGCAGGAGTTGCCTTAGCCTACGAACATCACGGATACGTCAGCGAAGTTAAGCACATCCCGTACAAATACTACGGCGGACAGGTAGTTGTTGTTGAACGCAGCCGGGTAGGAGGATTAAAATCGATGAAAACTTAATTTATTCCATTATCAGGAGGGTGGTCTGGAAGGTGGAATTGGTGGCGGATTCGAGGGTGGTTACGAGGGCAAGGACTACTATGCCTACCCGAAGTACAAGTTCGAGTACGGAGTTAAGGACTATCACACCGGTGATCACAAGAGCCAGTGGGAAGTTCGGGACGGTGATGTCGTGAAGGGAGAGTACACTCTGGATGAACCGGACGGTTCCACCCGTATCGTGAAGTACCACGCCGATAGCAAGAACGGATTTGAGGCTGTCGTCAAGAACATTGGCAAGGGAGGTCTGGAGCAGGAGGGTGGTTCGATTGGTGGAGGACAGGGAGGAATCGGTGGTGGTTATGGAGGATACGGCTACAGCTACAGCAAGCTGAAGAAGTTCAACTAAATGAGCCTAGTTGGAAAGGATAATGAATCGTTCGTGGATGAGTAGTTTAATGAATATCAAATAAATAATATGCAAGTTATGAGCCGTGTTTTAATTTCTTACTTAAGCTCTCACTTGACGGGTACTCTTGTTGAGCAGTTTAATTTTTATTATTTACTAATTTTGTAATTTTTACTATAATTTGAATATGTTCATATTCAAATTATAGTCGAAGTGACTTGTACACTCATTAAATCGACGCGTCATTGCACTCACTTTATTCAAAACAAAGTTGTTTACTCGGCTACCTCCCCAAGGTATTCCCGAACAAGCTTTCCTTATGGAGGGTTGTTCCCACACTGCGTGGTTTTTCAACAAAGAACTCATGTATAACTACTAAAAATTAAGTATAGCAACGGCAACGCTAGTTTTCTTTCGATGCATACACCGCTTCTGATATCTTCGTCCTTCACTGACGCGTGCACGCTTAGCGTCCCGAAGTGATGTCCTCTAAAAGCGAGGCTTCTTCCGCTGGGGTAAGCGACCGCCTCCTATCGGTGTTAGCTTGAGAAAACTCGCGGACTATGTGCGTTTTTCCAACTCTCCGATTTCTCCTCCTCTCTCGCACATTGGCCCTACGATTCCTCCTGGAGCGAATCAAACCCGCCTTGTTGACCTGTGTGATGTCTAGCAAGACCTCCTTTTCGATCTCCTTGGCGAAGAGAGCAGCCACACTATCCTGCCCAACCTCGTCGTTCTCTGTTAAGGCAGCATTCGTCCTCCCGCTTACTATCGCTTTCTCGTCCCGCCATAGCTGCTGATGCACCGTGATGATCGACTTTGCAGCGCGTTGTATGCGATCCCACCACGCTGGACTCTCAAGCAATTTCATTGATAAATTGTCTGAGTGGACTGGAACAATTGTCGCCGGATGTCGTCAAACACTGGACACTCAAACGTGACATGGGCCACTGACTCGACCAAGCCTATGCACTGTGGACACGCAGGGGAAGTAGTGAAGTCGCACACGTGCAGATACTCACGGAAAAATCCATGTCCGGTGAGTATTTGGGAGAGGTAGAAATCCATCTCCCCATGTTTCTGCCCCATCCACTGATGCAGGTCCGGAATCATTGTGTGATCTCATGCAATGTACCGTTCCGCTGGCACTCCTGGATCGTGGCCATTCGTTCCGACATCCGGATCTCTTTCCTGCTGATTTCTGTGTCAGCTAAAAGCCTCCTGTGGCATCTTGCGTCCTCCGCCACTATTAAGCAATACGGCACCAGGTCTCGTACGAGACCGAGCGGAACGAGATGCCCCGTGCCAGCGGGCTTTGCACCTGCGCCAGCTTCCTTTGGCACCACTGCAGGTCTGTTGCTTCAGTCCATATGGGTGAGGCGTATTCCTCATCACCGAGGTAACCACTGAAACCACACGGAGGGCCTTGTCCACGGCCGCCTTCACGTGTGCTTTCCACGAAAGATGTTCGTGGATCCCAGGAAGCGTATGGACCGTTTGGTGAGGCACACCACCTCTCCGACACCTCTAGCCATAACCCCGACGCAGACTCGACACCAAGACCGGCTCGGTCTTAAGCGGAGCAAGTTGAAGATGGGGCCCACGTAGCCAAGCCATAATCACGGCATTCTTTGCCGTTCTGTTCCCGCGACCAATAATTTCTTCGAGGTGATGGACAAATGTTAGTTTTTTATCCGATACTACATCTTGGTCGCGCATTTGGTCAGTTCGCGTCAAAACTTGTCCGTTGATGACATAGTCGTATTTAATTTGTGTATTAGAACGCATAAACGATACCGCATAACACTTATTAACGCACAGTTCAAGTAAGTTTGTTGTGCACCAACTGTTGAAACGCAATACAACATTCTTTAGCATCCTGCAGTTGTCAATTGTCTTATAAATATTTTCTATTACTACTTTAAGCATGGATTTTATAGAGTAATAAGGAGAAAAGATAGACGCTCGGCACTGTGGCTGCAAAATTTTAAAACATTCTTTTCTTGCTGTTTTAGCACTTTTGTCTTCTTTTTTTATTATTTGACTGTAAAAGGTCTTGGCCTGCCACTACTGGCTTCTATTGATTTGATTATTACCGTAGCTGAATAGCGAGTCTTGTGGACCGTGGAGACGATCAGGACTTATACAATTACAGGCCTAAATAAAATAAACGAATAAACAATAAATAAACAATAAACAAACAAAATGTGAGTATCTTACTTCAGAAAGCCAAGGATGCTTATTCGGTTCCTTTTCTAATGAAATGTTTTCGGGCGGCAACGTTTCTTCCAAAATATTTAAACACTTGGTAAATGCCACTGAGAATGTTGGTTGAGCAATTGCTATATTAAAATCTTTCCTGGTTCCATTTTGGTAACTCCCCTCCGCAAGAAACCGCAGCATAGCAGCCAACGTTTATTTTAGCGTCAGTCCTTTTGCCCTTACTGGCGGAAACTTTGGCCCAATCTCATTAAGAATATCGAGGGAAATTTCCTTCGGTAGACGAAAATTTTTCTTAAATTTGAAAAGAACTACCTCGAGAACATATCAAAAAGGTTTTACACAAAAGTTTCACAGGCTAAACTCACACTTGACTGGTGAGTTCCAAAGAATCGATCATACTAAGAAGCAGCCGACGTTGTGTAGTAAGATCTTCCGTTTTTTCATGATCACTATGGCTATTATTTCTATCATCACTATGGCTAAAAAATCCTCCAAAGTATAACGCCCAACACAAAATCGTCTCATGAAGAACAGTTGTTCACACTTTTGGTTTTGTTATTGTTGGTTTCATCACTTTGACAGGTTAATTTTGAAGATTAAACGAAAAAAAATTGAAATTTTCCTGACACAAGGACGTTTTCAGAATGCAATTCGTTCGGATTGTATTGACAAGCTTGTCTTGAGACTTCTCCGTTTGTAAGAGGTAATCAGGCCTAATGTCTTGAAACAACCATACGCTTTCGCCAATTAAATGGGGTCTCATCACATGAGATTCTAAATCCTTGCCAAAGCAAGAACCCATCCTTAGTATTTTCAGCACAATTGAATACTTAGTCGTGTGAAAAAAGGTCCCTTCTTGGATACTTCTTGGGCTCATCAGAAACAAAGTTTGCTTCGTAAATTGATTTAAAAATGGAATCGTCATGTGTAATCAAGATTTCTCATTGTAAGGTAGTTGTCCCTTTGTTAATATGCTTGGAGAGCACATTAAACGGATGAATTGAATCGAATGATCAAACATTTGTTCTGGCTTGTCTAGACGTTAGGAGGTGGAACAGGTTTAAATTTCTCTAATTGATTATCGTATGTTAGGCTACACGACAGCATGTTTCAATTTCATAGAAACTGTATTATTTAATTTGCAGTTTGTTTACATTCAACATCTGTACATCCATTGTTTCGTTAATACTTCGCTGACAGTTGATCACGAGCTGTAGCTTAGTTGAACTTCTTCAGCTTGCTGTAGCTGTAGCCGTATCCTCCATAACCACCACCGATTCCTCCCTGTCCTCCACCAATCGAACCACCCTCCTGCTGCAGACCTCCCTTGCCAATGTTCTTGACGACAGCCTCAAATCCGTTCTTGCTATCGGCGTGGTACTTCACGATGCGGGTGGAACCGTCCGGTTCATCCAGAGTGTACTCTCCCTTCACGACATCACCGTCCCGAACTTCCCACTGGCTCTTGTGATCACCGGTGTGATAGTCCTTAACTCCGTACTCGAACTTGTACTTCGGGTAGGCATAGTAGTCCTTGCCCTCGTAACCGCCCTCGAAACCTCCACCAATTCCACCTCCAATACCGCCTCCAATACCGCCTCCGATGCCACCTTCAAATCCACCCTGCACGCAAACAAGAACCAAACTTAGAAGTCTTAAGAAATTCGAGAGACGTATTGTTTTATCGGTTGTATTTATTTTACCTGTCCACCGCCGATACCGCCACCGCCGAAGTACTTGTACGGGATGTGCTTGACTTCGCTGACGAAACCGTGATGTTCGTACGCGATTGTAGCGCCCGCCAGGGCCAACAAGGCAAAGGATAGCTTGAACATTTTGAACCAGAAAGGATATGGCGAACTGCTCGGTATGCCTTCGCTGAACTTTTCCACTGAAGCACTGTGGGTTGACTGTTGATGTTGAGTTTTGCACTCGTAGGTTTATATACTAAAGCGACCTACCTAGCCGGTTTCACCGTGGAAGCGCAAAAGCTGCACTCCTACTCGCTGTTAATCCATCTGTGCTTTGTAGAACATTTTGTTTGCTAATTTCTACTGCTACTCCCCTTTAGTCGATATTCACGCGAAACGAAACGAACTGTTCAAGGGAAAAGATGGCGTGAAGCACGAACTCTTAGCTAATTGAACCACATCATCGATGGCACGCCAAAGACCCGCCCATTGATTGGGACACAATTGTGTGGTGTGTGCATAAATTAACAAAAAAAAAGGAAACCTTTAACAAAGCTCCGCTCATAGAACGCACAAACACTTGACTTTCTAGCATTGGTTGGTTTGCAATTGACCGGCAAAAAGTGCATCCAATAAACAATAACACCAATCGTGTGTGTTATAAGGGTAGGTTAATACATCTTTTTTTTATACTTCTGCATTGCGCCCCTTCAACAATCGTTGCACCGTTGCTTTGCACCCTGCCGAATCGTTTTGAGAGCCACCCGGTCATAATCGTGTGAAAATTGGTGATTGGGCACCGCGGAAGCGGTCAGCCGCGGAGAACCTTGAGTAAATCGATGGAGAAATTGCTGTTGTTTTTCCAAAGCTAAAGAGCTCGGTGTGTGCATCCTAGGATGCGTGCATACATTATAGATTTCGTGAATTGTTTAGCCTAAGGCGGCATGCTTGGGGTGGGGTTAAACGGATAATTGGTGGTATAAAAGGGCAGCTAACGCCCAGATAAAGCATCAGTCAATCACTAGTGCCTACGGTGGTGCAAAGACGAGCAAAACAAAAACTAGTAATCTTTGAAAATGATTAAGTTTTCGGTAGTGATTTTGGCACTTGCCGGTGTCTGTCTAGCCTACGAACATCATGGCTTTGTGAGCGAAGTGAAGCACATCCCGTACAAGTACTTTGGCGGCGGTGGTGGTGAGATTGGCGGTGGAATTGGTGGAGGTTTCGGCGGTGGCGAAGAGGTAAGTGTTTCGAGAAATGGGTCGACAATATTCAGGACTCGTCGTCAGGCTCACCTATCGATGAATTGTTTCGCTTTTTTTTCGTGTGGATAGGGTGGATTTGAAGGAGGCATTGGAGGTGGCATCGGAGGTGGCATCGGAGGTGGCATCGGAGGTGGCATCGGAGGTGGCATCGGAGGTGGCATCGGAGGTGGCATCGGAGGCGGTATTGGAGGCGGTATTGGTGGTGGAATCGGTGGAGGATTCGAGGGCGGTTACGAGGGTAAGGACTACTATGCCTACCCGAAGTACAAGTTCGAGTACGGAGTTAAGGACTATCACACCGGTGATCACAAGAGCCAGTGGGAAGTTCGGGACGGTGATGTTGTGAAGGGAGAGTACACTCTGGATGAACCGGACGGTTCCACCCGTATCGTGAAGTACCACGCCGATAGCAAGAACGGATTTGAGGCTGTCGTCAAGAACATTGGCAAGGGAGGTCTGCAGCAGGAGGGTGGTTCGATCGGTGGAGGACAGGGAGGATTCGGTGGTGGTTATGGAGGATACGGCTACAGCTACAGCAAGCTGAAGAAGTTCAACTAAATGCCTACGATACATGCCTGTTTTCCCACGTACAAAATGGTTCCTAGCAAATAAAGCAATTGTCTGAGTATTCAAAATTCGCAACGAAAAAGTTCAAGGTTAAGGTGGTCAGTCGTCCGTCGGTTGATGTGGCAGTGCTCTGGGGTAGCGTTGGGTTGTCTATGGGTAGGGGAGTTGCAGACCGGTTCGTGTGAAATTGCTCATCGGTGAAGCGTGGCGGAGGTTTCGCAAGTGCGAAACGCATGGTTGATTTCGGTTAGGTTCCAGTGCAAACTTTTGGGGCATTATGTTCCACGGGTGCGTGGTGGGGGCTAACGTATTAAAGGTTAGATAAAGATCGCTCAGATTCGCTGATGGCTTCCGGATTGCTGGCCACCGAAATAGCAGCAATTGTTGTTTGGGAAGTATTTTGGTCAGTATGAAATGTGGTGATGAATATCAGAGGCTAAAAAGTCATTCTTTGGTGAGCTGTACGAACCTTCGTTAAAGTTACGAATATTGCCTATATTAATAGATTTGCATAAACGTGCAACTCATCTGTTTCTTGATAATATGGGGTTTGTTCTCATCATAACTGGTTTATGTTGTTGTTATTTTAGAACGCATGACTCACCAGTTTTTGTTGGAGGTTTTCTAGTCTTGGCAAGTAGACTAAGCGGTGACTAAGCGTGCCAGTTAGTGATACGGCTTTTTCCAGAGAGTAGTAACGAGCGGGACAAAATACATCTCCCTGCGGATAGAAAGTCATACGACAGCTACTTCAAAGAACTCATATCAAACTTGGACAGTTTGTGAAGTATATCCAAGCATGTATGACAACTGCCTATTCGTTTTAGGGAGCTCTTCCGATTGCACTGTTATTGGATAAAATATCTACATCTGGTATAGAGGCTTGCATCACAAAAAGCATGCACTCGACTTCTTCTTCTTCTTGGCCTTACTAACTTCTGTACTAGGTCACGCCGATCATCGAATTGCTTGCTAGACTTGCTGATATTAAGTAGTTTGATAGTCCACAGATTTTACCCCGGTTGATATTAAAATGATGTCTTGTGAGCAAATTTAGCAAATAATTTGACAGTTTAGGACCATTTCTTGTAGGACTTTATGTCATTTTGATAATGAAAATTACTCATACTTTAAGGTCTTGTCGGCTGTCGAATGGCGTGCTGATATCATGTAGTGGGATAGTCATTCCGCATTACGGGAGAACAGTTTGTGGGCCGCCCGGTGGTATAGTCGACAGCGGCGCCGGTCTTCAAACGGCAGATCCAAACCTTACCCCTGTATTGAGAAATGACTACTCAACTACGTGATATCGGCAAGTCTAGTGAGCCATTTCGATGGCCGACATGACTTTAGAGATCTTTAAGCTAAGAAGGAGAACAGTTCGGATGGGATTTGATCTCAGCTCCTTCCGTGTAAAGACTGGTGCCGCTTTTGCTCTATCACTCATTAATATACCCTCAAATCCCTACCCTGTTTCCTGTTTTAAATCAACACAAATTGCCGGATATTTCGTGCACGGAGAAACGCCACATTTGTTTCGCTTCTTCCATTTCCATATGGTAAGAGAATCAAAACAAAAGTCTCCTGACAAAACATAACCTTCCTCGTCATTTGGGTAGGGTGCCAACCATCTCTTGCCCTCGTTAAGGGTTCTGATTCGTCCACATGTTCTGATTTGGCCACCAAATTCCACCAAACGCCGAACCAAAGACATGCTGTGTTTTGTGAAACATTTGCCTCCCCAAACAGCTGGCAGTGATGATTTTTGGGACGCCTTTGGAATGGAATTTGTTCTTCATTTGAGTCAAGGCACCACCCGACTGCGTTGTCAATCCATTGCCACTGCCAGAGGCGACCGTACGCCGGCTATACTTGTTTCTTCCACTAGCCAAAAGTGGAAACAAATGTGCTCCTCACTATGACAACTCTAATGTATGCGTAAATAAACAAAAATCCACCCGACCGATTCCCCCGCATGCTTCTATTGCGTGCCCTCGTCGATGTTTACGGTGTTGGTGGGGTGTTGTTTTTTTCTACTTTCACGGGGGTACTTTTGCAAAACTCGGTGTGGTGTTTACACGTTTTCTTTCCATTACCACGTTTGCTCGTACACCAACACCTCAACATGTTGGCAGTATTTGCCCTCGGTGGATGCGTAGCGCTCTATTTTTCTTGCAAATGCTATCTAACGCACACACACACACACACGTTCCAAAGTATCTCGATCCTCCTATAGTAGAATGAAGAGCTCTCGCGATCGCAAATTCTTTACAACGCCAAATATCATGCACATTTGCGAATTGTAAACCGCGAGAGAGCAACCGAACGCGAGAGCTGGTGCTCAACATTGCCAAGAATATTTTCGCACAACTAACGGAACGGATCGAGGGCGATAAAACGCGGTTGATGAAGGGCCGGGGCGCCATGCAAGAGGCCAGCTCTGAGGGTGTATTGTTTGCTTTGCATCCGTAAGCGGGGAGCAAAACTGGCAAAATGTGGCAAACCCGCAGCCGCACAAACACATCCGCACAGTTTTTCATTCGTTTGTTACACATAAACGCCCAAAGAATGCTTGTGGTGCGTGCTGCTGGCTGGTGGATCGGTTCCCAGTGGCGCACCGGCTATTATTTTATCCGCACGAGATGCTCGATCGAACCGCCGCCACTTGCCAGACTGGTTCGTAATCCATTCAACCTTGAACGGGGTTGGGATGGTGCAAGTGTACGAAAAGGCACTTGCAGCAGGAAAGGTTCGATTTTCAACTGTCAAAATTCGTGACCACTCCATGCCGTTTGTTGGCTGCGAAGTGCAACTAAAGCACTAAAGGCGAATGTGGACGGAAAGCAAACCGCAACTGTTTGCGTGTGTCCCGGGTTTGGGTTCGTGGTCCGGTGTAAATAATCTAAGACGTGTTCCAAGTTTGGCTGTTTGGAAACAAAAAACAGTTGCGGTCACAATTGGAGTGAAGTTGTTGGGCAATTCCTGCCAAATTTTTTTGACGTCTCTTTACAGAGTTTATTGACGAGAAAGGAATTGTTGGATAGGAGGGAAAGGGACTTCAATCTTCAAACTTTTCTCCAAGAGTTTATTGGGGGAACCATAAAACTCTCCACATGGGGCAGGAATCGTTGGTTCAGCCAGAATTTATGTTCGTCCCTCAAATATAATCGATAAACAGCTTGATCTGATTGGTGTCCCCAGCGTACCAGCTAGAGTTTAGCCCGACGGGCGAGACTGCAAGATGGATGTGATTTCGTTGTAACACTTGGCACAGGAAAATGCTACCGAAGAAACAAGTGAGGTCCTCCTGATGGGAGGGACTGGGCTCTGTTCTGCTTTGCTTTTTACAAACATCACGACTGATTACATCATTAGGAGAATTATGTCGACATCAATTTCTTCCCGGAGCACAAGTGATAGCAGCAGAAGTAGTAAAGTACTGTTCATTTAGAATTTGGTCTCTCTATCTTATGTATGATAGAGCCCTCAGTGGTGCTATATGGAATTTTTTGACACCTATGAGTAGGTATTGGAGCACTCTTCCCTCTTATGGAGTGGTTTTGGACATTGTCGTGCTTGTTCCAGTTATTATTAACGATGGAGCTGCAACGAAGACAATTAATTGTGCACACCCACTTAGAAAATTCAACTTCATCCAGGAGAAAAATAGGAAAATTCCCTTAAAAAACGCGTCCTCTCCTGCCTAATGTTTTGAAACGGTTTCGGCAACGGCAAAGCGTGGCTAGAATGGTTCAACAAAATCATTGTTCAGGAACAGCAGATCGTCAGCTGAGCTGGAAGATGTTGAGAGCGTTACAGGCTAACGTTGGACATTCGGATGGGGATATTGCAAAAAACAAATACGGTGCAGCATAAGTACCGTCAGAAGAATCGGAATGAGTGCAGACTACCGCTCTTTTCGTGCCTCAAAGCTACCAAACAGAACTCTGAAGCATACTTATGGATGACGAGACGTACATGAAAAGAGATTGGAAGCAGAATTCTGGCCAGAAGATTTTTATTTTACATCGCTACAGTACGGGGCGATGTTCCCAACAAATATAAGTTCGTTTTTGCAGACAAATTTGCCCGCAAACTAATGGTATGGTAGCTATGGGGGCACAAAACACGGATTTTTATAACAAATCAATCTGAGAACTCAACAGTTTATAAAAATCAGCGCCTAGAAAAGTGTGTTTTGCTTTTTAATAAAGCTCATAAAGGCTCAATTAAGCTCTGGCCCGATTTGCCAACTGTCCAACATGCATATTATTGCAAAAAACAGCCACTGAAGTGGATATACCTTGTTGTGCGGCAGATTATGAGAGGTATCAAAAGAAAATTGCTTAAATTCATCCGTACATAAAGAAATAAATTTTTCTTGAATTTTGTCATAATAGAACAATAAAAAAAACCGTTCGTTTGATGTAGAAATTTTAATTCTACGTTAAAAGTATCTCGTTTTACAGCCTGTGATGAGTGACCGAATTCTAAATGATTGACACTTTAGTAGTAGTAATAGTGGGTAGCGTACACCTTTTTTTTATTTTTTCATGACCTCCACCAGTTTACTTCAGAAGTGGTCCGTAGTTGCCTTCAGAAAACCATGCCCAAAACTCTGCACAATAATGCAACACATGCAGCTTTGGAAGTTGGGGTTTGTTTATAGGGAATTTGATTTAAAATTCATCTCATTGGATGAATTCTTCGTTTACAGTGTTTTCTACCGTGAGGCAGACGAGTACTTCAAATGATTTGATTTTATCTTTCGATCATCAATTACACAAATGGACAGTTCGTGATACAGAACGTTTAGAATGGAACGGTGATGCAACAGCAAGCTGGCTACAGTTGATTATGCTCTTTGCTTTGTCTCCTTCCCAGAGCCAGCGCCTAAGGTGGGAAAGCCAATCTGTTACACCGGAACTATCCAGTTGCAACACCTAGGCTAACGAGTCGAGTTTTGTTTACCGCAAACTACTTGCAGCAAATTACCTCGAAACAGAAAACGTAACCACCTATGCTAGAAAAGGATATGGGTTCGGTGGAGGTTTATAGTAAAATGGAAAAAAAACGAAGCTTCCACTGAGAACACATTCCCATTTGTCGAATGTCCGGAACACTCCGGTTGGGAGTGTCTGAAGGTGTTTGTATTTTTAATTCAATCGCACCTCGAAGTGGGCATGGAAACGTACAAACCACTCACCCCCCTATTTTCCACCCAAATCCGCACCGGAACACACCGGAAATCCCCGGAAGCTGGAAACCAATTCAATCCAACTGATGAGCCCTGGCGCTACTCCTCGTTGTTGCTCGGTGCTTCGTCAGTGCACACAGTTTTACAGTGTCAATCCATGTCCGGATGGGGGAAACATTTGTCCCCTCCGGGGGGAGGACCTAATCCAGCAAAAAACGATGTGACTTCGTTGCGTAGAACTGACTGGCAAACGGGACATGGTTGTGTGTTGTCACAGCCAGACCCAGCCACATAACTTCTCACTTTTAATCGAATCAATGTGTAATGTCACACTCACCCACACAAGTGGACACCAAACCCATCGTCTCCATCCTGCCCCGCTGCTTCGGGCGGAAGGTTTCGAGTTGGTGTTTTGTGGTTTTTCCCTTGCAACCTTTCCTTCCGGCCATACACACACACACACACACACCTATGTGGGGAGCTTTCTTGTGAGGATGGTGATTGTAGAGCAGCTAGGGTTGTGTGCCCACAAGGAAAGCCGGAAAAGTGCAAAATTAGATTGCATCTGTTCACCGACGGCGGCCGAGTAGGAAACGTTCGCGATTTCTGCTGCAAGCAGTGTCTCTGTGTGTTACTGGAATGAAGTTGTGAGTGCTGTACTGCTTCCGGAGTGTAAAGTTGCTTTCCGAGGAAATCAACCGTAGCTGAAGGACTTCTATGGTTGGGTTGGAGGCTCTGCAAGCTTGCAATGCTTAACCTTTTTCGTCGTTATGTTAGAGAGGTGTTACAAATTGAGAAAAAACGCATGCAATGGGTATTACTATCAATAAAGACTCTGAAAATAAATACAAAGAAGGCTAATTTCCACGCTAGATCTACTGCCGGATATTCGTCAAACTTGTTCCCTGGCTGTTTCTTTAAAAAACTTAGGATTGTAATGGAATTTGTGGTTAAACAAAGGGACCCGGAAATTGTGCACTAGCTAAGATGCTTTAGCAAATTTTCCTACTAGAGAGGGAAGGAAAAATGAGCGATAAAAATGGGACACTTTTCATGCAAGCACATGGCACAAAACTTTTCGCCTGCTGAAAAAGTGTGGCCGGTAATGGGTCTTGAAGTGGTTTTTGAACAAAATTTCCCGTTTAAGTCGGTGTAACACTTAAGAGACAGCGTGTTTTGTTCCTCTTGTTTTTTTTTCTCTTTATTCATAGGGACGGCCAGGCCGTATTGCTTACAATAAACTTAAAAATAATATACTCCTTGCATCTTTGCTGGGAGACATTTCCTTCTCCGAGCTGTGAAAGGGCACCATATTCCGGGTGTGCTCGGTTGTTCCGTTGCGTAAGTTCCGTCATCCAAGGCCAAAGTCGTGTTCATAGCGAGGGTCTTACCGTGTGAGGGCACCTTATAACGGGGTGTGTACCGGCGTTTCCATGCTCGTAGTCCGGATGGTAGCGGGAGTCTTAATCCTCTCGTTTGTGTCCTCTTTCTGGTTTGTCAATCCATTCATACAAGAGAGGTACAACACATATAAGACAGACAAACAGTGGGAGTATATGGGGGGATCACACTAATCATCCGTTAGTACGGCAAAAAATGAAGATAGTTTTCTGGTAGACCTCGTCGTAGTCTCCCAGCAGGTCCCGTATCGGAATGTTTGGCATCTTTCCAATGCCCTGGACTGCGCCTAACAAACCGGGTCGACCAGCCTCGTTTTCCACATAGGACCATATAAGATGATCTATGTCGTGGTATCCGAGGCCGCAACCACATACTTTGGTGTCGACCTGTCCTATACGCTGGAGATGCGCGCCCAAAGCGAAATGATCCTGAGATGCCGTGGAACCAAGGCTTCAAGGGGGAGTGATCGAATATAGAAACCTCCCGAGGTCATCTGTGTCCCACAAACTCTGTCACCCAGCCATGCAGAGAGACTATGGGGCACGCATGTACTCGTGAGGTAGGATAGATAAGCCTGTCAAAAAAGGACGCTTCCGAAGTACCCTTTTTGCCCAATTGGTCTACCTTTTCATTGCCGGCAATACCCCAACGGGCAGGCAACCATACGAGAGATATACGGAATGATATCTCAAACAATGAGCTTAAGACCTTTAATATTTCTTTTACGAAGTAGTCCGGGCTCTTAACAGCCTTCACAGATTTGAATTCTTTGACAGCGATTAAACTGTCGGAGAATATAAAATATTCGTCTGAAGGGCAACCACTTATAACCTGCAAGGCGTAAAAGATTGCGACGAGCTCCGTTACACATATCGTGGCATGACTGGCGTAGTTTGGAAATATGCTTCGGATACAATGTTATATACGCCAAAATTGATGCCCTGCTCTGATGAGGATCCGTTAGAATAAAAATGGTTGCTGGTCGAATGGCTTTACCTTTCCACAAAAATGCTGGGAATTGCCGTCCTGCGAAGACTATCGGGGATAGACTTAGTCTGCTGTTCGTCTTACTAGATTATGTACCTTAATTTTATATATTTATATTTTTCATTTTCTTTTGATATTTACTGGTCCGTTTATTTATTTTTATTTTTAAAAATTTTTAAATTTATGTTATTTATTTTTTAAGAGAATTTTGTGTTTGTTTTGAATGTTGCTTAAGTCATTTAGTGTTGTTTGCTTCATTCTTCACGACAATGATAATGTTTATACTACTTGATTGTTGATTTGATGTGAGTTGAAATCGTAATTATTAACATTTTGTACTTTAAGTTTTTTTAAAATTTGTTTAATTTGGTTTGCTTCACTTTTCGTGTATTTATTTAATCTTCTTATTTTCTTTCTCTTTGTGTTTTCTAATTGTTCTTCTTATTCATGAATGGGGTGGCCCGGTGGTATAGGCGACAGCTTCGCCGGTCTTCAAACGGCAGGACCGAGGTTCAAAACGCCCCCCCCCCGATAAGATTTGTACCCCGGTCCTGCCAGATAAATAGAGAACTCTATTGGAAAGTTTTATAAAAAGTCTTTTAATTCTGAATTTGAATAATATCTTTCGACTATCTAATACTTATGGAATTACATAAAACAGTTCTTTAAACCGCTTTAGGTGATAGAAATTTATTATTGTTTGCCCGTTTTCGTGTGCATTTGTTCTGTTTCTTCACACGGAAAGCATTATCGTTATTACACCCCGCTGTTAATGGTGGCTGTAGATCGTTAGGCTGATTTATTGGCCACACTTTTATTTAGGCTTTAATCTATCGCATTACAGCATAAAAGTGTGAAACGGGTTGTATACCCGGCGGTACGCGAAAGCGATGCAGAAATTGAAGTTCTTGAAGGGCAGTTACAGGCTCTAAAATATACATCTTTGAACGTAACCACCTAGCGTCGAACTGGGCCGGGGTTCCGTGTGGGTGTGACTGACGGTTAAAGTGAACCATCGTGTAGGCAAACACTGCATTCCAGCGTAGTCCGCGCGGACGTCGTGGAGGCCGGTTGTTATCAGCGTGCCGTACATTTCCACCCACCCAGCTAATGTTATCGGTCGGTGGATATGGTACGCACACCACTTTCCTGCCTGGCTGCCGTATCGGTACGGACATTGATTGAAGTTTATCTGTTCCACTGGGTGTGTTGATGTTGTTGCCGCCCGTCTTGGGGTTGCGTTAATGGCGAGCGAAAGTTTTTGGAAAGAATTTTGAAACACACGTTGTGTACTCCAAAAGGGGAAGATGGTAGTAGAACAGATAGCTGGAGAATCCGTTCAATTTCCACACTTCCGGGTATGGTTGTGCGCGGGCGCCATCATGATGTTTGGTGTCTTAAGGGTTGCGAAGAACTTAAGGGGTTGTGGAAGCAATTATTTGGCGGGATTTCTCCGGTATAAATTGGAAATACTCGGCAAAAGTTGATAATTGATTATGAAAAATGATATTTTTGTTTTAATTTGGCATTAAACCATTCAAAATTTTTGCATTACTCGAAACCACCCACCGTCCCACGTGAGAGCATAAGCATGCACGCATGGGCGTGTGTTGGTGCGATAAACGTCACCACGGTGCTCATCTTCACCGTGTGACAGCTGTGTGAGCGCACTGCTCGAGCTGTCAGATGTTCGGTGCGTTACTCGTGCACGCCACTGAGCGCATCAACCGCGTGTTGTGGGTGTTTTTGAGCACCACGGTAACGGCCACTTGCCCTGTGCCGTGCATAGTTTTCCGCTTACTCACCCACTGCCCGCGATTTTGGTCTCTTCCTCTTATCTTGCGTGGTTTTGGAAGAGAAAGCTCTCTCTCTCTCTTTACTGCTCCGAATGTTCGAAGCCTTCTCGCGATGCAACGCGTGCACCCGCTTTGGCTCTCTCTCTAAGTGCAACGACATTCTCTCCCATTCTCTCTGTATGTCTCGGGAGGATGATGATTCCACCCTCACTTGGCATCAATTTAATTTCATCGCTATCGTAACGCACACCAGTAGAAGGGCGCTTGCGGGTCGGAAGTAAAATGTTCGCTCTGTGCCATTTTGATATTAAGAAAAAACCGGCCATTTATGTGTGTGGGGGTGTATGCGTGTTTACAGTGTAGGTGCGCCTCAGCATGTTTGAAGCAGCACAGACTGAGACTTATCTTGCTTACCACTGGTCTGATGCAAACGGCGCACGATCCAGCACCTACACAAACACACTTACAGTCAACAACAGAATCCATACGCTGTGGAAAGCCGTGGAAATTCTATCGCACTGGTGAGAGCGAAAGAAAACATTGTCTGTTTCCACCGTGCGTTAGCATTTTCTGTCAGCCTGCAATGGTAGTTGTGGTGTCTGGAAAATAATCAATAAATGGAAAAACTCGTCCAGCCCAACCACAGTGAGTGTGTTGTCGGGAAAGCCGCGTGCACAGTACGCTCACGTCACGAAATAGTCGCGAGTTTTCCCTCTCGATCTCTCTCTCTCTCTGTGGCTCTAGGAAATTGCTCTCGTGTCTTGTTTGGTGGCGTGAAAATTGGCCGAAAAATTTACCGGCCGTCAGAAAGTGTCCCGATTCGGTTGCCGGTGGTGTAGTGTGTGCGTTGCACCGTGTTATTTTTGCGATTCCCCTCCCCCGTGTTTCGCGTGCGTGTGTGTGTGTGTGTGTGTTTGTGCACGTGCCGTTTTACAACGTTCCCTTCGAACGCCATCGGTGGCTCTCTATAGTAAAGCGAGTGGAATGGTTTATTTTTGTAGCAAAATTTAGCATTCTTCCATGCAGCTTATTAAAGCATAATATGCCCATAAGCTACACACTGTGGGCTGTATTTCTTCCCTTCGTGATTAGATAAATGTGTGATGTTTTTCTCTTGTGACTGTCGCATGGAATATTCTTCCATTTTTTAATAACAATCTTCACAACCGAACGTCAATCAATAGGTGTTTCCGGCGGGTGAAATAGTTTAATTAACAATCTACACTCCCTAACAGTACACAATAGGAAGACACTCACACAGCCAAAGCACCCTTGTTTAATGCGAGGTTCATGTGTGTGAAAGGTGGTTTTTCTTTCATCTCGGTCTTGAATTTTCCCTCACGCATGGGAATTTGTGCAATGAATGCTGGGAAGAGATAATTTTTCCACCGAAAAAAAGTAGTTTTTTCCCAATTCAAAATTTGTGTGCCTCCGTGCTCCGGTGGAAGTGATGTTGCTGAGAAAGAGAAAAAAAAAACGAAAAGAAGCATACTCTGCTGCAAGCCACGTGCACGTGAATGAATGTTGTGTGAGTGTAGGAAGCGTTGCTATACGGACGCAATCAACCCGCGTATGTGAGTGTGTGTGAGTGTTCCACGGGAAAATGCGTGCTAAAAGATGCGTTCTTTCTAACCGGCGAATATTGGGAAAATTATTATTGTTTTCCTTTTAAAATCGAAATAAATCTATTCTCCAGTAAAACAATTTTCCATTATAAACAACAGAACAGCATAAGTGACTTTTCGAATTCGAGTTTAATTTTTTCGTCATTTAGCAGTTTAACCTTGTCCAATATTGATTTTCATTTTATTTAAAATTTTTATTGTCTGGTGCATTTCATGTGTCATGGTGCACAAATGGTTCGATGCGCCGTTATGCTGTCCGGTGAAATGCATTTCAGTGGTAAAAGTGTGTGTGTAACGGTTTGAATTTTCCTGAGCCTAATATTAACCGAAAAAAAATTGAATCATTTCCGAATTATTCGTTTCAGTAATTAAATGAGTTAAAAATATCGATAAAATAATTATAAATATCTTATTGTTTACTTGCTTTCTTTAGCATTAGTTGCAAAAAAGTAATAAAAGCTAAATTTCTTCCACTACTACCCACGCGTTGGGCAATTAGTAAGTGTTTTAAACTTTGAACAACGTCCGGTTGTATTGTGATCAAACACGTAACAAAGTGTGGTGAATATTCGTCTTGTTGCGGTCAAATAAAAATATTGTCTCCGAAAAACAATTCATCCCACAAAAGACGAAGAATAGCTTGCAAGTGTAGTGAGTTTTACGTGTAATGGTAGTACTGCTGGACGCAAATAGTATTAATTACAAGATGATGGTAAGTAGTTGGTCGATAATACCGTGCTGGGGAAAATAACCAGCTCTTCTTTTTGATACATTTATCAGCTTCCTAGCATTGTAAAACATTGTCAAAACTGTGCAGATGGCTTCTTCTACATCCCTTCTATGCGGTGATGATGAAAAAGAATTAAAAAAAGCTCTTTTCTACGAAAATAATGGGATGTCAATGAGAAAAGTCTTCATATCGCGATGGGCATTCAAAGTCGGACACCTTCAAATGTATTTGAAAACAGCTACATTAATATTTAGTAGCATTTCCATGAGCATCTACCACGGCTTGCAATCTTTTCGGCATGCTTTGGGCCAATTTCAAACAAAAATTTGCATTGATTATATGCCATTATTCGTTGATTATTTTTCCACCAACCTTTTCAAATTGGAAGGCCTGCGTTTTGCAACATTTTTTTATTTTAGTTGGATAGTTGTACAACAACCACATTCGTGTCGTCCATGCTTTATGTTTGGGATTATTGTCCTTATAGAACATACTGTGTCTTATAGATAGACTTATAGATATTACTGTGTCAGAAAAGTAAGGTAACATTGGATGTCAAATTTCGCGTACCAAAAGAAGCCCCTTGTTTGTATGTTCTTGACAGTTCTGCCACGTTTCAAGTCACAACATCAACCCGGCTAGGAGTGACAATTTGTTTTAGGAGCTGCGCCAAGTGTGTTTGTCCATATTAACCCTGTCCAAGTTTGTGGAGCAGCGCGCATTTGTCAAATTTTATTTGCGAAATTTATGAAATAAACGCTGAGGAAACATTGCAGATGTTACATAAAGCCTTCGAGGCAGAATCTATGTCGAAGAAAAATGTGTACAAATGTGTATAGTGATTTCAAGAATGGCCGTGAGAAGGTCGAAGACGAGGACCGTCTGGGGAGACCATCCACCGCGACTGACGACGCCCACGTCCAAATCAAAGTGTGTCGTCCAAAGAAAGTGTTGGGATTTCCAAAGCCTCGGTCAACACCATCCTGAAAGATGTTTTGGGGTTGAAGCGGGTGAAGTCTCGCCTGGTGCCTGGTCATGTTGAGTGAGTTTTTCGCAACAACTGGCACCCATAATGTTCCGCAACCGCCGTATTCGTCAGATATGGCCGACCAGCCGACTTCTGGCTGTTCAACAAGCTAAAACGACCGCTTCGGGGACACCGTTTTGACACTTTCGAGGAGATAGAAGCCGCAGCGACGGCAGAACTAAAGGACATCCCAGCATCCGCGTTTTCCATCTGCGTCGAGAAGTTGGAAAAGAGGTGGTAGAGGTCCATTGCATGAATTGCAAGTGCAACACTTGGCTGATCATTTGCCCTAAGATTTTCGATAGAATGCGTAGCATCCATGATTCTACGTATAACCTGTAATTTGCAAACGACTTTTTGGTGTCATTCAACCCCATAGCATTACCGTTGTAATGGTAAATTTGCCATTAAATTCTTCACTAGTTTTGCTCCACACGTAGCGACGAACATCAGATCCGTAGAGATTGAAACATACTTGTTCTACCAATCACTAAGTCGCTACTGAAAGTAGTGATACGTTTCTAGCTTGATCTTCACTTAAATTGTTCCTATCATACGAAAATTCAATGTAAATCAAAGTGTCCGATTTTACGAATACCCAGCACTGTACATTTAAAAATCAACCACCAATCTTCGGTAGACAATAATTTGAAACGTGTTGTTTAACCTCAAATACACCTTCTGCCGTTTGGATTGCTTGGTGTGTCGCGTACGCTTCGTTGCACTTCCGTTAATAATAGCTTCGAATCGATGTCAGTGCCAAGATTATCCGTCCATGCCCGTGTACTGCACAGCACTACCAGAGGAACGTTGAACTTGATACCGTTTCTTTCCCCTTGAAATCGCTATCGTCTTGTTGTTTTCTTTAAGACACCTCATGCCGTTTGCCGAAAAAATCTTCGCCTCCGAAAACAACAATACGTACCAGAACACAAAACAACACAACAAAATCCACAACCACTGCACGGCACTTTTAGCAATGCTTTACTTAGAATTCTCCCTCCTAAACCACTCGGGTGGTGAAAGTAAGGGCAACCACTTCCGCAAACGACTTCTGCTTCTCCCCGTTTTCCAGTGGAAAAAACGGCAGTGTTTCTGTAAAAAATTTTGGGAAATGTATCTTTTACTTTCCCATCGAAATACTATTTTGTTATTGCGTTCCTTTCCCGTGCCCACTCTCCTTGCGCCAGCCAGTGTGTGTGTGTGTGTACGGGGTTCCCGGAAAAGCCTTATTTTTTTAAGATTCAAGAAGAAAATCCACCCCAACTGCTCCTGCTCGGGGTGGGAATGTTCACAAGCCTTGGAAGGAAATTCTTTTACGTTGTTTTTTCGTCTTCCACTCTAAGCTGATGTTTCTCGCTGCATAACGACGCTGTGTATCGGTGTCGGTCCCTTCGATGCTCGGGTTCTGGGATTTGACATTTAACCGAGGGAGAGGGAAGAAAAATCGTCGGATGAAGATTTTCCCGCTTTCCGGCTAGATAGGTGGTGGGTGCTGCTTCCCGGAAGCAGCAAGCGAAGGGGTCGGAAAAGGTGGAAACTAAACTTTTAACAAGTTCCAGTACGAATTATTCTGCACCGGCATACCGATCGCGTGCTCGGTTTTCTCGGTGGATTTTTTTTGTTGTTCTCATTCTGTTTTCTTTTCTACTTTTGTCCGATTCGAAATCAAATTTGAATTCGGAAAAATCGATTGGAAGAAGTTTTGCTTTTCTTTTTTTGTTGTTGTTGTTATGGGGGTTTTGAGCTTGGTTGTTATTTACGGTATTTGTGAATTTGATTTAAATCTTGCCGTGGTCCAAAATTCTTCGAATGATCGGAGAAAGTATTTGCGACCAATCTGTTACCGGTGAGCTGTGTAGCTCATTATGTGCAGTTAGGATGGTTAAAAGTTTTTTTAAATACTATTCAGAGGACCTGGAGTTATAAGCCTTTGGGAGAGGACCCAATAGTTATAAGCCTTTAAAGGCTTATAACTATTGGGGATAGATTTTCTGCTTTTACAGTTAAAAATATTAGTATATGTATTTCTATATGGGATCAAGGTCTTCGGCAGAATTTTTGAACGGATATCTGTTGGCTGTTCGGTTCGAAACTTTAATCTTGTGATAATGGTGATTCGTCCAGCCAAAAAATCGTTATAGCTTTGTATTTGAAATTATGCTATAAATAATTTTATAGCACACTTAAGTACAACAGACACATTACACTGTATGTTGTCTGTACATTGAGATCTTCACTTTTATGCCGCTCCAAATCGTTCTATAGTGAAACTTACACCCAGAAATACATAACAAACGACTTATATCCAGAAATGAAGAAACGCTAAGAAGCATAAAGCAGTTTTACTACTATTTCCTTACAAATTTGTACACCCTTGCGCTCCGCATCCTCACGCGAAGGATATATGATCGACATGTACAGACAGTGTCACCAGACATTCCTGTATATGCATTGCCGAGCAAGAGTTTCGACTAGTGATGGGTAAATCCTCATTTTTCCTGAAGTGGGATTAATCCGACTCGACGGATCTTACTCCGGAATGAGTTCGGAGTTTATTCCGGAGTAATGAGGAGTTAAATCCGAATCAATCCGGAGTAATTATTCCCGAGTTTACTACGCAGTAATTTGGCGTAATTACTCCCGAGGAGTCAAGCAAGAACAAGTATTTGTTCTGTTGCAGAAACTTGATTATTTGTTGGTAACAAACTTTATTTGGGAAAATGAACAATTGCTCCGGAATCGCCAACGATTTAGATTTCGGTTTTGAATACTAAGTGAAATCAACAATTGACTCCAGAATAATCCGGAGTAAGCTGCAATTGATTCCGAAGTGCATTCCGGTGTTGAATACGGAGATAATATCGGAGATTACTCCGGATTACTACGAAGTAAGTTCGGGATTACTCCGGAGCAAACTTCGCATAAATTCGGAGTAATTACCCCAGAGTTGCCCTGGAGTAATTACTCCGGAGTTACTCGGAATAACTTCGGAATAACTCCGGATATTTTCCAGAGTATATTCCGGTTTTTTACTCGTCTGATTCAGACTGGATTCATAATTCCACTCCGGAGTTCCCATCACTAGCTTCGACACAACGTTAAATCTCCAGACGAGAAGCGAAAAGACTTTTCAAAAAATTAAAAAAATGTCTTCCCGCTTGGTTCCTATTTCCTTTCTCCCAGCGCTACAGAGTCTTCATATCCTCTGTAGCGTGTAGTACTTTTGAAGATGTTCGTCCCAATGTCCGAATCGGAAGACAAAGAACGCTTTAGTCTTGGTTCGTGTCGGGTGCAGGACTGCTTCCAGACACTGGAGAGAGAATCGTCAAACAGGATGTGGACCAAACGACGTTTTGGGAATTCGCTTAAAACTTGATGATGGTGGTGGTATTTGATTGGAAATTTATGATGGCCGCTTCTACCATACGATGCACACCAGCTGCACCGGGTTCAGTGGAGTTCACTGCGCGAGGTCATTGATTTCATTGATCCTTAAGTTGATTCGTTTGAGTGATTCTGCCATTGAGTTTGTCCTAAATTGTATTTTTAAATTTCGCACTTTTGCGAGTCACAGGACTAGACGGACACGAAATCAAAAAAAAAAAGGAAAGTTTAAAATAACAAAAACAAGAATTAATTACGTTATGTATGTAAAAGAGTCGTATCATGGTACGCGAAACTTTGCCACACTGGTATGACACGTACGTCCGTACCTACATCCAGATTTCTGGATGGCCTCCATAGTGGCGGGTGGCGCAAAATTCCCTCTCTAATTGCATCCTGCCCTGGCACGGGCTAGGAAAACGACATCGGAAAACCTCACCGTTTGCGCTTTTTGAAACGAGAAGTTTGGCGGAAGAGAAAACTAACGTCAAACATATGTGTCCCTTACCCTTGGACGACTCGTCGAGAACCAGCATCTAACTGGTCGCGATGGCATATGGGTGTCGGTTAGGCAAACTTTCCGGTCACCCCAATTAGTGTATTCAAATTTTTGGTTCTCCAACCGTTGCAGCCGAGCGCTCCGGTCCAATTTCGTATAGCCTTTGCCGCCGAAGTTTAGAAAGTTGCATAAACTTAATTTTCTTTTCGCCCGAAACACAATTATAACAAAATTCGTGTGTGTGTGTGTGTGTGTTTGTACATAAATTTTCGGTCGAGCGTTCGGCGGCGCTCGGTTCTCATTAGACCAGCCAGCAAATACATAAAGAACATTTGCATCGACGTGTCAGCATACGCCGAGGAAAGGACGTTTCTGCTTCGTTCGATTCCCCAGGTGCAAGGTTTGGCCCTGAATCTAAACAGAACGGTCCCACCACTGCTGCTGCTACACTTGTCGGATGAATAATCTATGCTGGAACGTTTTGTTTTCCTTTCTTTTGGTTTTGTATATACGTGTATGTGTGTGTCTGGTTTGTTGTTTTATTCCTGTACGTGGATAAAAGTCCTCTTATGCGCCCCTTTGGTGCATATTTTTTTTCTGCTCCCTTTTGAAAACGTTTCCTTGGCGTGGAACAGACACCTAGACACGGACAGGGCCATCAGGGAAAGATAGCATGGTTTATTTGTCAATGCAGCAGCCAGCCAACCCAGCCGGCGAACCATATCTTGGCGGCGCATATTTACAATTTCCTCCGTTCCGGCAGCATTTTTCCAGTTGCCCAGGACACGCTGCAGGGGCGAGATAGAGAGCCAATAGAAGTTGGTAGAAAATGCATATTGAAGGAGTACAGGAGTTGCATAATACATCATGACAGGTACGGGAGCGATGGGACCATAGGACACACGATGCTTATGATCACGAACCTCACCGTTGTCGTCGTCGTTCGGCAGTAATACAAATGATGCTAATGTTGCACTCTGCTTCCCATTTCCCTCGAAGTTGTCTACCACGACTTGTGCTCATCGCTTGCTGCTCACAATAGGTCCCGAGGTTAACAGTGGAACATCAGCGCAGCATGATGTTCGATCGGAATTTCCGAAGGGCATGATTATCTTGATGTTCCACAGCGCAGTAAAACGAGGGGCCCGGCCATAGGAAAATATGGAGCAGGTGTCCGTGGAAAATGTTTGTGCCCAAAACATTTTAATCGAACGGTCCAGGCGGAAATATCGATTAAATTTAGCATTTTAAGATTGACTTCCCTTAAAATAGGCGTTTGTTGATGTTTTGCTTCTTCTGTCTGTTTATCTGGTGTTGTTTATTGATCCGAAACTCCATTTAGAACGACCCCAAAACCGGTGTTTGGAAAATTTAATACCACTATCGTCCAGACTGTCCTGCTCGCCACACTTCAACTTAGGTGTGCTTTAGCTCGACGATGCATTTTTGATGTTTCCAATCAAAATTACTGTTCATTATTAATCATGGTAACTGGAACGAGGAGATCGGTTTGTGAAATGAGGAATGAGATCAATATTGATGTTCGAATTCCTACCTGTCAGCTGTGTGAAATTTTCATCGCCATCAATTTTAAGGGATGATTTTTTTTTTATCGGGGGTGACATTTGGGTGGCGCTGTTTGTCTGAAGGGGGAACCGGCAGGGGACAGGATGGTGACAGGAGCATGAGTGATTAAAGATGGAAAACCTCATCATAAGTAGCATGAGTTATGGTGGTTAACGTTTGGAGATTCATGTGGAAAATTGGGTCCGTTTGTGTGTGTATGTTGAAAGGGAAATTATAATCGTTAATTAATCAGTCTTTATGTCCTTGGAACTGATCCTTAATTTCGTTTTTTAAACATTTTCGTTTTGTTTAATTTCATCATCAATTATGTTGGCCTGCTCTTGTTGAAAGAGCACGTCGTGGTTACATGGCCTGATCAACAATAGATCTTTAGGAAACTCGATCCTTGGCTGCAGCTTCCCATCCATGTAGGTACCCGATCTCCGACAGGTCTCCCTTCACCTGTTTCAGCCAACGAACTCGCTGTGCTCCCCGACACCTCGTGCCGAACTGGGGGTCGCTGACGAATACCTTCTTGGCGGGGCCTCATTATATGCCCCAGCCATCGTATCCTGTCGGTATTTGCTACCGTCAGAATGTCCGGTTCTTCGTATGGTTCAGCAAGCTCGTCCACCCCCGTCAGCATGGTCCAAAACTCGTGGTCATGTAGGACCATCGGGCGCATCAGTGTGCGATATACTTCAGACGGTGAGGGCCGTAATAGGCACGATTCCCCTGCACAATGTGTCTCACCTTCGCTGTCGTCTTGCCAACGATATCAATGTCATCCGCGCCAAGCCAAGAAATTGAAAAGACCGATAGAGAATCGTGCCACGGATGTCGTTGCCCGGCCCGGCGCTTCATATGACACCTTCCAAAGCTATATTGAACAGTAGACTGGAGAGTCCGCCCTCTTGCCTCAGACCCGCATGAGATTCGAATGATTTTTAAATTTATTAAGCACAATCAGCAATGAAAAAGCAATCACAATTTGAGGGTACCATATGGTCGTTAGAAACCTCATAAAATGGGATACACACCGAAAACGCTCTTACTTTAACTGACCTCGACGGTCTGCCTGTTTCTGCTTCGTGTTTCCCAGGATTAGCGTGTCTGGTCTTTCCCTTATGCAAATGCAATGAAATGCAAATCGTGCACATTTGGTCCGTTAGTTGTTAGTCTAGCTTTTCCGGCTCTGTTTTGGCAGTAATTTTGGTTAGCTGTATTCCATTTACCACCTATGCACAACGCGTGCGTGCCCTATGCACAACTGGTAAAAAAATATTGCAAAAACAGATTGCCAGGCTACCGGGGTTTGGTTCCGTTTTGGGGTTTGTTTAATGGCCGTAACGGTAGGAAAAAAGTGAGCTATGTAAATGGGGAAATAAAAATTTACTCTAAACTGTCAGTGGGAAGTTAACGTGCAGCAAAAACTAAAACATCTTATCTACATCCAAAATCCATGAAGGGTAAATTGTGATTGCATTTTGATAGTGGCCTTTAAAGATTTAACCTTACTTTTAATGCAATAATGGCGGCCCGGTGGTTTGTGCGACTGCGGCCGGTCTTTAAACGGCAAGACCAGGGTTCAAATCCCATCCGGATCGTCCCCCCGTAGTAGCAACTTGACTATCCAACTACGTAGTATCGGGAAATCTAGAAAGCCTTTCGATGGCCGCGGCGTGACCTTAGAGGTTCAGCCAAGAAGAATGGTGCAGCCCCAACAAACCATTCGACCGGTTTCCAAGGGCTGGTTTTTATCTGATTTTAACAGTATTTCTTCTAATATTTGCTGTTAAATCCGTTCTAAAATTCCTATAACTTGCTCGAACCACGTTTCTTTTCGAGCACAAAAAAATGAGCAGCAATTTCATAATAATTAACAGCACTCATCAGGGCTAAACAAATTTTTCGAAACTTGCTCGAACCACACTTTATTTTGAGTCCGAAAAACGGTTCTGGGGCATGCTCAGCGAGCCTCGGACTGTGCTAAAATTGTTTATTGGACTAATTTGCAGAACAATCTCGACAAGTTTTTAACAAACTACGGGAAAACGGTTCCACACCCTCCGAGCGAGAATTGATACCGAATCCTTCGTGTTAGCAAAACGATACTGCTACCGTTGTACCATCGCGCCGACCCAATGTTCACCACACTAAACGGCTCTAAAGAGCGTTGTTAGATGTGATGGATTCGTTTGCTTTTTCCTCACGCGACATATTTCTCAATCGTTTTCCGCTTATTGTATGTGCTGTGCATTGCGGACTATTGATTTCGACATTTCATTAGTTTTATTTCACTCGCTCACCGCAGATTATTATTTACGAATTTAAATTTATCGATTCGATGATTTGCTGCGATGATGCTTTCAAGGGGAAAAAAAAGCCAGCCAGAAAGAATTCCATGCTTCAACTGATTGCAAAATTATTATGCTAACGAAGTGCCGTGTGCGGTGGAAGTACGGGCAGACCATTATACGACCAACTGTTTGCATCCTGTGCGCTCCGCTCCAATCGATACGCCTGGCGGGCGTTTCCGGGTTGCAGTAGAAGCAGCAGCATGACAGGTTTGGAGGAAAACCGGTCGAGCACGGATATACCAGGGAAAGCTGAATTCATTTTTCCAAAAATATCCTGGTACGTTTTTCTTCCGGCTCTTTTTTTTTTCGCAAGGATGGCACTTTGTTCCACCCTACTTCATGCGATTATTTTTAAAAATCATTACCTAGCTTCGTGTTTCAATAACTTTAATGCTTTTTTTTGTTGGTTTGTTTGTTTATTGATTTGTTTGAATAAAAATAGTGATCGTCGGTTACCTACTGCCGTCGTCACTGGTCAATCATGTAAATTGAGGGACAGTAAATATCGCTGGAAACGCGAATTTCACGCGCTGGAAAGCTTTTAACGTGAGGAAATTGTGGAAATGAACAGATGGAATAATATTTATCGCTACAGTACTATGATTACGAATAGCCAATTAGGTAATATTGTTCTTAGCATACTCTTTAAAGAGATACTTAGTGATCAATGTTGTATGCTACAAGCGTTACTTATTAACTTGTCGAATTGAATAAAACAAAAGCAATTGTGTCTAAACCATAACTTATGCACTTTGCATCAATTTGCTGCCAGTCAATTTATTTCAGTGTTTTCTGTCCAAAAAGCGAACGAAACAACCAGGCAACTGCAGTAGAATCCATTTACATATTTAGACGTTACCAGAGCAGAAGTTTTTTTTTATCCTCTCCCTTCTACCAAAACTGGTCCCGGGGTCTCGATTTGTAAAATCAAAATCCGCTTTTATCTACCCAACACCAAGGTAACCGTCAGAAACAGCGGCCATTGTTGTGGGTGGAAAGTTGAGCCTTTGCTTATACAGTTCCTTTTTTGTGTGTGTAATATCTGCTCGCAAACAAACGACCATGCTTGACCATCGTGTCCTGGGCTGGCTAGTTGACCAGGACTCTTTTCGCTTGCTTTCGCCTCAATTTTTTCCTGCATGCACAGCCATTTTTCACTCACCGCCATTCATCAATTGTGTTTGCACCATTTGACGGTACCGTGCCGAGTAATGTGGAAGAAGAAGTGTGTTGCGAAGGCACAAAATGGGTGGATAGTTTGGTTTTTGGTTTTTAACCCGCCGTTGGCAGGTGTGCATCGGTGGTGCTTCGGTCAATCGAAGGTATCCAGTAGTATCCACCAGGTGTCGGTTGCTGTTGTGTTCATCGTCGTGTGGCACGGTCCGGGCACGTCGTTTGATCTTTGGCTGCTTCTGTCAACGGGTACGTTATGGTGGTTTCGAAGGCTGTTGTCATGTGCTGCACGGAACGATGACGTATTGTGGAAGGTTACAGCACGTTGTTCGGTTGCGATGGTCATTTTTTAACATTTAATTCTTTCCTTTTTTTTTAACTGGCAAACTAATCTGTCCAGAATACAAGCCAGCCACTGTGGTAACTTCCGGAGCAGAGTTGAGATGGGCTTCAGAACTATGTAGCTAACAAAGTGAAGTTTTCATGAATAGTTTTGGATGGACAATGGAGTAATAGAAAGTACTTGACTTTCGGTTTACGTGTGATGCGAAGGATGATTTACTTGGGAGATTTTTCAGTCACTCACTCAGTGGGGTTCAGCTCTACCTATTTATTGTATGCTTGAGGCTCTTAATCGTTTGAACAAATTTCTTACAAACAGACTTGTTACTTCACAAGTATCCAAAAGAGTTCGGTACTGCTCACGGTCGCTAGTCCTTTCCGACGGATATTGTTAATCCATTTTCCAGTCTTTTTTGCATACGCATGAAAGCATCAGCTCAATTTTGGGCCCACTATGCCTTTCCTGTTTGTAAGGAGAGTTTTATAAAGCTTGATGGGTTTGGTTGGTTGCCCGGTACCATTTTAATGGCATGAAGAGCAAATTCGAGTCCTTGGGCTCGGATTTGATCCCATCCTGCCGTGTGAAGATCGACATCGCTATCGCCTCCGGACTCTCGACTTTAGAAGATTTAATTTGTTGCCGTGTTACGTTGCTTGAATCCTATAATGTGTTAGATATCTTCTTGTAGGTCTTCTCAGGGTAAGGCACTTCGTGATAACATGTCTAGGTCTCCAATCCGGTCCCAGGAAACTCGCCCCACACTCCTCAACCCACTTGATCCAGCCAACGAGCTTGCTGTGCTCCCGAGCGCCTTCCTGGTGGCATGCGGTCCTCATCACGTGCACCAATCATTGTATCCTACCGGTTTTAACATCCGTCAGGATAACTGCATCGCTAAATAACTCACCTAGCACGTGGTTCATTCTCCTTCTCCGCTCGCATTTGCCGTCCAAAAATGGCGAATGCATTGGCATCCTACGTCAGCATAGTACAGGATTTGTACCCATAGGAGGACTACTCTACTGGTCGTATCATTGTGCGTTATTTCGTGCTTTTTGTTGTGCTGTTGGAGTCTTCTGTGCTAGACATGTGGACGCTAGCTATAAGACGGAGAAAACCCCTGTAATATGCACCTTTATCACACTGCTCGCCATAGACATCAAATCTCTACTATGTTCTTTACTTTCAAAACCAAACCGATGCCGCACAGTTGATGAACAAGTAATATATGAAGAATTATTTAGCGAACCAACTTCACATTCAAGTACAAATTGCTACAAATGTGCCACCCAATAAATGAACAATCAACATCATCAGCAGAGCATCCCTTTGCAGGGCATGCAGATTACAATCGTGTACGATCGAGTGGCTTTTCGTTGGAAAAAGCTTCTCGATACACGTGCCGCTTACGATGGTAGTGATTTTTCTTGTCCTTACTACCTTTTTTTTTCCTCGCTTTCTGTTCCACCCCAGAAGGGAGGATTATGGAAATTTAGCAAATGAAGCGTGCGTCTCTTTGTCGAGAATGCGAGCTTGTCGTCGCGAAATCCCATTTGGGTGACCTCATTTTGCTGTTTCAATTTGGTAGATATGCATGCGCGCCTTCAAAGCAGCGAAATTGAAACGAACCATTGTGGAGACGGTAGTACCGCTGCGTTACCCCGGCAATCATGTAAAAATGTAAATGGTAAGAAAAATGTAAAACCCTCAAGGGAAAGAGCGAGTCGAGACGGTGAATCGCACACAGCCCGGGGAGCTATCGATGAGGATGAATTTGTTTATTTGTTTCGTGCACTGTAGAAAGGGATGTAGAAGGATTCAGGGGAGTATAACTGGACAAAAAAGACTGCGGGTTTGATTTGAGTGAGAATGATACTTTGCCAGGACATGGCTTTGGCTTTTTAATGTGAAAACGTTGCTTTAAGGAGTTCTTTCTGTTAAGGAATTAAGCAGTACTTACATTGGAAGAGCATCGTGAACCATACGTTCATCCCGCTTCCCGGAATCACAACATAAACTTGTGCTGCCTAAACATGTTATCTAGGAACTTTCGAGCTGTCGCACTTGCCCATCTTCGTTTCCCAGACAGTCTAACAATAACATTCCTAGTAGAAGCGTATCGGTGGCAACGATGTTCTGCCAACTTTGTCGACTGCGACAACAATGGGATATTAATTCTAATTTACACCACCCGTAGCACTAACCTAGCAAGAACCGATTCAAGTGGCCGCGCGACAGACGTGTGTGCGGATGTTATGCGCGCCTAATTGAATGATCGATCGATACACTTCGTCGAAGCGTCTGTTTGAGGGTACAGACTGTCCAATATTTGCTCGGGCGGTGGTGACAACGCCGAAGTATGATTTAATATCGATCGTCGCTTGTCTGGTGTTTGTTCCAGTGGTTGGCAAGCTGTTGATGCAGTTAGGGATTTCACCGATCAACACAAAGTTGTGGAGCATGGGAAGGACTTTGCGGATGTGTGGAGATATGAAAGTGTCCGATCATCTTCTCTGGACCTCCGATGATTCTAAGTCATAATTTGATAAACACAAAAAATCATTAAATAATTTAGACCAAGCGAGAATAAGAGTCTGATGATTAACTCTTATGTAGAAACTCTGATGTAGTTAGGTTTCGTTGTCGACAAGGAACTTATTCCAACGAACACAAAGTAACTGCTGAAATTTCGTCTACTTCGTTACAACCAGTTCATCCGTGGGACGTTAATGTAAGGATCTCTCACTCTCTGCTTATCAAATATTGACCACAAAAAACGATAGAAAAACGTCCTGTCCGCTCTTTTGCGAACGAATTCATTTTTTTCTCTCTCTTTCTGTTGTAATAAACCAAGTTCCAGTGTCGATTTGATTAATGGACTCCAAACGTGTGCCAACTAGTGATTTCAAGACACTGGCAAACGATGAAGAGACTGATTGATCGATGGGGAGTCCGTCGATAAACCGAACCCCAGCACATTCTTGGAATGAATTTGTCTTCTTTGCTGCTGCTCTTCCCTTTTCGAAACAAATCAATACCGGTTGTTGGATGCACCATTCCCGTTTTCGATGTCCGCGCAAGTGTCCGTGGAAGTGTTCCAAATAAATTTGCATAATTCGGTGTCAAATTGTGACAGTTTTTTGACACCATCGTGGGTGGCACAGTTGCGAGAGGTGTAAAGGAACGAACAAAAAAGATTGTTTTGGTTTTTGTTTTCTCGCAAGACGCCCGCTTCCTTCGGGGATAATTCGGTCCATTACAACGTGTCGACACCTGGACGGGGCGAAGGTTATGCTAATGTCTCTGTTGTATTTTGTTACTCTTCTAGGTGTGGCTTTGTCGACCGGATGCAAGATGTTGGGAACGCGATTGTGGTGAAGGTTCTATGTTGGGTTTTTTCTCCACCAAGTGAAAAGTTATCTTCCAAAACTTCATCTAGTCGGGTTTTGGGGTATTTTGTTTGCCTCGGATGTCCTCCTACTGCTGGGAAGCATCTCCCGAAGTCATTGAAGGTGCCTAATGATCTGCAAAATGCTCGCCGTGTAATTTTAACCATTCGAAACGTTCTGTTTTCTAAATTAGCATTTTTTTTTTTTGTTCTGCACAGCTTCTCGCACGGTGAAAGGAAAAACATTTTCCCATTCCACGATGCATGGGTTATCAGTGTCTATTTGTATTCGCTAGAGACATCCACACTCAGCTGATGAGCTACTCGTCGGAGACGCTGTCGGGTAACACCTTTGAGGTCGATTAAAATAATCGTTTTCGCTTGTCGCTTGGTTTGTTTCACTTCTTCTGTCGCATGATGTCATCGCTGACAGGCTTCGTCATATCAATCCACCCACGTCCGGTTGGGAGTAATGTGTGGACGCGCTGGATGGAAGTCTCGCGAGAGACGGCCAGCGATACATGATGACAGTTTAGGTGCCCTGGTTTAAACGCAAGATCGCTCGGGAGCGTTGACACCTTTGTGTGGCGTTCAGAGCCGGATCAGATGTCTTGCTTGGGTTTCGTCGTATTGTGTTTCAGCATTGGTTTTTTTTTCGGGCTAAACCATTCGCGAATTTTCGAAGATTTAGATGGCGAAAAAAGATACTTGAATGCGCAATGGCGGCTCCAAAGTTGTAATGTTTTCAATCAAAAAACGCCATGTTATACATATTTTTATCGACAATCTCTCTAGGATACGCGCTTAAATATCTCACTCGAAGTAGTCGTAATGAATTGGTTTATATATTTTTTTCCTTTTCCGACACGTATTCGACATGCTGAAGGACATATCCAGTTTACAGGGTCGAGCATTCGTGAAGATGCTACGATAAACGTACCAAACTCAAGATTGCGAATCACCACGACCCCACGGCCAGTAAACACGTAAATTTCCCCCAAGGAGCACACCACATCATCGTGAGGGAAAATTTAAAACAAAATTTAAAAAAAACCCCCCGAAATCCAGCAGCAAGCGCACTTTGGGCCTGGTTTAAAGGGATGCGGGAGCATGGGAGTTATGGTTTTAAGACCCGCGCGCGATTTCCACCTACCACCGACAAACACGGAGGGAAACATCGCTCGGATCGCTGGCACGCGTAATCGTGGCGCATATTTTATGATGACCTTTTATCGACGCTAATAAAAATCAAATTAAAAACAAACAACCCCACCCGCAGGGTTAGCTTGTTTTGGCGTTTTTTGGTTTTCATTCAGCCGAAACAAAAAAAATCGGAACCGTCTTGTGGCTAAAGTTGCGTGTGTGTGTGTGTGTGCGCACGCGGCTGTATATTTTTCTTTTGGTGTCTGTTATTTTGTTTGCCCACTCTGGTGGGGTGGTTTGGGTGGAAGTTTTTTTTTTCCTGCGGAGTTACGAGCCCTTTTCTGGAAGCTTTTTGTGGATGACTGGAGGAGCCGAGCGAGCCCGCTGATGTATGCATGTGACCGAATGAGCCCCTGTTCAAGAGTCCTTGAAGGAGGTTTACGAGCATTATGTGCTGTGTCCAACAGTAGCAGTGGAGGGGGGGGACCATATTTTACAGTTGCTTGGTTGCTGGGAGGCAAAATCACCACCACCGGCTAAGGGCTGTATTATTTCTTTATTCCTTGGTGTGCTTTTCCAGCACAGGAGTATTAGGGGTCAACGCCAAAGGGGGGGTTGGCGTTTGGTATGGGGAAGACAGTGTTGTGCTTTTTCCCCGTGTTTTCCACACTATTAAAGTGATCGAAACGGCGGCTCCTGCCGGTCCCGGGCTGGCTTCGTTTGACGTTCGAATTGTGGAGTAGCTTGAAAGCAAAACCAACACTCTACTTGTGAGTTGTGAAGTTGTACCGAACCGCTGTACCACAGTTACATTCTTGTCAGGATTGCCGATCTGGTTGCAAAACAAAGGGCAAAAGAGGGACAAAACGCCACCGGTTTGGGTGTGTGAATTATTTTGGTTGATAAATTATCGTAAATATTGAAGCGGGAATAAATTCCGAAATTCTGACGGCACGTATAAAGTATCAGAGCGAACACACAACCCGGAGAACACGTGAAGCTCAAATATGGTGGCCACTTTTTCGGTCGGGTGTGTGTGTGTGTGCGTGCGCCGTAGAACTAGCAACTATAGCCGAATAGAGGATGAGTTGCTTGAAAGCACGAACAAAACAAGTGAAAGGGGTTCAATCGTAAAACTTTCAACAATCTATCCTTCCTCGACCTCTGACCAAGACGGCGCGAAACCGACGCTTATGGCCCAGAACCAAATGAGTCCTTTTTAGTGTTTCATTTAACCGTTTTCCATTGCATGTGTCGGCCATATTGGCAATAGTAAAGTTCAGCGGCGGGCGGTGTGGTGGTGTTTTTAATATTTCCTGCATCGCTTTGGTACGCTGGCCGGATATTGAATTTTGTGGGTTGTGCTGTGCACGATTCATAAGTAGCAGTGACCGTTTTACTGTTGGAGAGAAATTTAGATTTTTACTGCTTTGCGTAGAAGCATGTAGGTTCGAGTATGTCGGTTCAACCGCTTACTGTCTAGCCCGGCTCGTATCCCAGTCTCAACAGTACTCGAATTCGGAAACATTTTCATTATAGAAAGGAGAATCCTTGCACGAGTACTAAAGTTCTTGGTGGAGATGATATCTTACCCTTGGACTGCACACTAAACAGTGGTAGGGAACTTTTTCTTTCCCAGCCTGCAACACGAACGAAAGAGGAGAAACAGTACATTGAAAAATGTTAACTCTGTGAGGAACGATGCTGCTCCTTCTAGTGCTTCTCAGAGTTATTATTAGTGCTCAGGGACAATACAATCTTTGGGAAAGCACGCGGATCGCGTTTGTGATTGAAATCCGAAGCAGGGATTGTATGAAAAATTATGCATAACAAGGATGCGCTCAGATAACGACACGATTGCAGGAACCAAAACGGTGAGTTGGATAAGCACACCCTCACTGTTGTACCGGGGGGGAAAAATGCTGTAATATCAGCATGTTGCGCATTCCAGCATGTCCGTGGAAATGGCTGTTGACTGTCGCGAAACAGGAGCAGCCATTTGATGTGAACTTCCCCGCTGAACAGAACGCTAGACAAACAAACTATTTGGTGGCTGGCGATGCTATGGTGTCATTACAACAACTCTGTCCCAATCTAAGGACATCATAAATAAGTTTGATTTAAGTTCGTCTGCTGGTTCTTCTGGCCGTGCATGGTTTGGGTTCAGGATTTCATAGCTCAGACATGCAACGGTCGTTTAAGTCTTCAAAACTAGTTGCAAGTGGATGGAGCCAATGGTACAGAAACAGTTTGAGAATAGTTACAGAACTCAGACAAGTTTTTGTGGGCGACAAACGCATGCTTGCTCGAGGGGCAACTGGTTGGAGCAGCTACTCCATCCTCACTCCGCTTTTTTGATGCCATCCCTTTTGAGAATTAGATTTATTGTAATGGCAGTAATCGTTCAATGGTTGGCCGTCGTCTCTATTCGAGTGAATTGGTTGCCTCCGAAAGCATTTTATTTTACAATTACTAGACCAGTCTTTGAAGTTAAATGTCCGGCAGAATATAGACGAAAAGGTCGTAAATATTGATAGAAATATAGCTGTATTTGCTGTTTGATCTCTTGTTTACGATGCAGGGAAGATTCGTAGTCTGTTACTTCGTTATGTCTATCCGTTTTGCGCCTTATGATTGAATGGTCAATTATCCTGGCTAGAAAGGGTGATGATGTGTCTGTCTCGACGATTTCGGGTGTCGAGACAGAACGCTGTATCAGGATGTCATACTCTAGCTATATCTTCTCGTGCTTGGCTCAACGACTTGGCTTATTTATACTTGTTTTTGGATAGTATCTCCTCGTTCTCTGAGGTCTCTTCGGGCTCTAACTTTTAAACAAAAATCTTCATTATGAGCAAATATTGTACTTAACTTCCAATTCTGTACTTCTATCGTTGCATCAGCCAGTCAATGAAGTTCTCGTTATCAGAAGAGCTCTGGAAGAATTTGCTGTCTTCAATTATTTTAAAGTAAAAGCAACAACCTTTACTATTATCGTCACTCAATCTTGTAAACAGTGAGCTCCAATGACACTGCAAACAGCAAAACTTCAATCACCAAAAGTGTAACCGGGTGCTTGGTGCCCGCTCTCCCACAGACTAGCTTTATTGTCGTACCTTCTCGCCGTAAAAACTGGAATCGGTGCTTGCATGTAATGTTTCGTAAATATTTAATACCAACAGCTCGCGCTTAAGTGCGTCCATTTACTTACATTTCATTTTCTTTGTGCTCTCTTTCACAGGTAAGTGAACCGTGCATCATTTCCAACTACCGGCGACCACCACCAACCGCGTGGCAAACTCTGCCAATCCATTCTTGGTGAGGTTCTCTAGCGGAGGTCGGTTGGTAAGTTGTACACTCGCACACTACTATCCCGGGTACACAGACACACAAGCAAACATATGCTACTACAGTTCTCACAACGATCGTCCTAAATGGAACGCAACGAAGTCATTAAAATTCCCTTCGGCGCGTGTAATTCGCGAGGCGAAGAGGCGCGCGCGCGCGCCCGACAACATTGTCACCGTTTGCGAGCCGAAGTGTCGGCTGGGAAACAGTTGAAATCACGTGCCAGAGCCCTATGGGGTGTGTGTTATTGTACCTACAGCACCCGGCAGCAACTGAGACAGCTACACATGCCCAACGCGGTTGTTGGTAGGGCTGTGTTCCGGACGAAACGGCGACTTAGTAGATGGTACTTCGGTTTGAAGTGCGAACATTTCGCAGAAATTGCCACCAAGACTATGACGACTGTCGTGCCAATTGCGATGGTTGTGTGGACCGGTGCTGATGATGATGATGATGATGGCGATCCACGCAATCACTGGGTGTCACTTTCTTCGTAATCGTTATCGCGGGCGTAAAAGTTAGCTTGCTGCAATTGGCGCAACTCTTTGCGATGCTTGGCAGTGTTGTTGGTCCGTCCATTGCATTTGGGGCAGCTTCCAGCTCACTTAGCATTGCTTCTTGGTAATTATTCGACATGCAACACCGCCCTGTGCACTGCCAGCGAACATACCAAGACATTTTATGTGTTTGCTGTCCTTTTTTTTTTGTTGTTGGCGAATCTGATTTTATTGTTAGAACATTTTCCCAAGAAAGAGGTTGCGGTTTTAAAATTCTGTTCCCTCAATAGCAGACCACACTTCCGTTGTGAGTAAGTTGTGCTAATGCTTGCGGTTGCTTTCTCTTGTGCCCGTAGTGATCCAGTGTCCCACCGAGAAGTAGCGTAGCTTCCACACTCTGAACTTTTTTTGCATAATCCTATTGCGAAGCACATCAGCAAGCGTTAATGTGCTTTCCCGTACCATCGTGTGATGAGTTTTTGCCTGCTGTTGCTGCCGGTGCCCGTAGAAGAAGTCACTTTGCCAACGATGGGGATTTGGGGGCGCTGTTGCCTGGACCAGGACCAGGACCTCAAGAAAGTTTCAGCAAGGAAAAGGAAAATTAGACAACTTCTTTTCGCCCGCCGACCGAACACCGAAACTTTGTACCTCCGGTGCAACCGAGCGCCTCGGCCAGGACATATCAGGGAACTCTATGCCGTATGCTTCATCGCGCACACAGCTCCCGCTCCTGACCGATCATCATTCCGAGACCGGGCTTAGTTACGCTTCAGAGGAGGCGCTCAAAGTTGTCGACAGGCAATGTTTCTCGGCCGGGTTTAGGTTCCTCTACCGTCGGAGTAGTGGCCTCGAACGTCAGCATCCCAGCAGAGGGTACAAGTTTGCCTTCCATTCCTGCCAGCTCTCTTCAACCCCTGTGACCTCTTAGGGTGGATGGACGGGTTCGTTGTTGTCATGGTGCGCCTTTATTTTTTCTCTCTCTCTTTCCTGATGTTCTCGGACGGAATTGGACGTTGTCGCCCCCGATACGCTACGCGGCACATAATTAACAGTGTAATTATCTTATGAAATATTTGTTCTGATAATGAAACAAGCTAATTATGCTTGGCGATTGCCAACTGCGGCGAGAAGGCATGGAAAACGGGTCGTAAAAAACAAAAAGGAAAGTGAGAAGATGAAGTGTGTGTTATCAATGGAATGGTCACCGTTAGTTGTGGCTTTTCGCGGAACTGTTCACTATCTTAATCGGACTTTTTGCATCATGAAAAAAAAGTGTTACATTTTGTAGGTTGTTTCGCTACCGTCGTTATCACCGCTCGATTTCTGTGTGTTAGTTTTATCGTTTGCAATTTTCAACGCTCGCGCCGGGTGACAGTTTGCTTGTTCTGTATTTTATGTGGAGTTTTTTCTTCTATTTTGTGCCTAAACCAGCAATGGGAATGAGCGTGCGTGCGTTCAGGGTGCGAACGGTTGCTGCAATGGGTGAGGGAAAGCTAATTTTCAGGATATATGAATGATTTATGACCGCACAGGCTTTGGGGGGTTGGATTGCTGAGTCTATCCCCACATAATTGAGATGATAAATGTTTTTTTACTTTTTTTGTGAGCACAGTGAAAGCTTGTTATTTCGAAGCTGTATAAATTTTCCCAGAATGTTCGTCCTAATATGCCAATCCTTGCCATCTCGACCAGCTTTCGGTGCCAAATGTTATTGCTTTTCGTTTTTGTAGGTTCGAAACTAGTCGGCAATTTCAGTAGAAAATTTTTACTTTTCCGTTCTTTGGTTCTTCGAGTACAGGGGAGGGCGGGCGAGCACATGCGATCGATGCAACCGGTCGAGCAGTTTAAGGCGTTCGAAATAATATTTCTCATTATCGGAGCAGCTAACAGCGTCCGAACCAATTAACTACGGCTCTAGAAAACCTGAAACCAGGCAAGCGCGTGTGTGTGGAACCATTTGTGCTTGCGTAGTGTAACATTCGGTAGGTTATTAACATTTTTATTGGCAATTTCGTGCCTACTTGTACTGCCGATTGGTGTGGCCTTCTGCCATCGGTTGTTGTTGGTTTTTTATGTGTAGCTGGTTTTAGATTTGCACTCGGGACAAGGCCGTGAGATTTTGTGACTATTTTTGTTGCACTGTAAAGGGATGTTACAGTTTTGTACAATGTTTAATAGGTTTACAACCAATAGTTGTAGCAAAAGTATGTTTGTCTTTTTAAATTTTTCATATAGTGGGATACTTTCAATAAGAGCATTGAGTTTTTTATTATTAATATTTATTGAGAATAATTTGTTTCTACCTTTGTGGTCTACACAAATATCTTAATTCCAACTTACACGTAACTATGAGACAACAATTTACTTGTTATGCGTGACGGTACAGGGGAAAATCCTTATTTTAAACTAGTCAAGGACTCTCTGGTCTCAACTCTGAGATACTTTTATTCGATTGACAGTAGGATCGTATTGCTATTAATTAAAGATAGCAATTTTTAACATTCTCATTGGTTAGAAAATGGTCGTGAAATGGCACCTTTGCCCGGTTGTAGTTTTAGATTTCTTCATGTCCTTTTCATATTTTCGTTAACGTTGTTAATTCACTTTTCCTAACTCCTTTTTGTCTGTTTATGTGTATCTTCCCCGTGAGTTGCACGCCGCCCTGGTCAGAAATATCCTATTTTTCTCGAGCTAGCTTAGAATTATGTTAAAAATTAGTGTGAAGGAATTATTGTATAACCTCAGTGGAAAGCTAAGAAATAAAAATAATAATTTTGAATATAATTAAAGGTGTGCCAACACAGTTCGAAATGCATTCCAATTCAATACTTATGTCTCCTTGATGCAATCACGTCTTCGCTTCAATTTCTACTCTTTCTGGCATTTTGTGAAGAATCGCAAAAATTCACATCACATTCCCTCCTACATGTCCCTTGGAGCGATTATTGCTTCGCTCCGAAGTATATGACCTTTTTGGCTGAACATTAAGCCAGTTTGTTTGCGGCTTCTGCAGTGCAGTTTTGGGTCTCAAGTACCTGTTCCTTCTCCTGCGCAGTTAAATACCTTTGGCTGTCATTGCATCCCTCTGAGCATACCGATTGTTCAATCTTAAGCCCTTTTTATCGCTTGGTCCTATGGGTATTCGCTCATCTATCCCAGATCCGGATCTTCCTATGAACGGACTGATTGGCGGACATCAGGTGTTTCCCTAGTCAGCTTCACGTTGGATGATACCTCAGTAATTTGGTCCTCCTCTGGCGAGGGAGCTGTAGCAATGGTGGAGCGGATTCAGAGGACTTTCACTCGCTTTGTCATGCGCAATGCATTTGGCACACCGTCCTCCCTTTGCGATTGCATCAAGAATATCTTCTGTTGGTGCGACTGACCATTTCCTTATCTTCCTTCTGAGCTCGTCTTCGTGCACGTTCTCTCTATCTAGCTCCCCTCCTTGAACCATTTCCTTGATCCAATTAAAAAAATTGTAATTTGTTCTAGTAATGCTATAGTCCATATAATTTTGACAATCTGGAATCGAGCAATCTAGTGCTGGTCGGAGGAAGGAATTCCCGCCTTGTTTTCCCTGCCTTTCTTCGCTCGGTGTTGCTAAGCTACGACGATGACGAAGTTGTTTCGAGTGCGTCACGCGCTCGGGCGTTATCCTTACGATCTTTTATACATAGAGATAATAAGAGACAAGTTATGCGTTATACACTTGCTAACCTTATTTAAAGCGCACTGAGGTAGAAGTTTCTCATTTTAATGAAGCATAAAAGTAATTTATTACTTTACTTTTACAGGCTTTGACCAATTCAAATTGTAGTGTTTTAATTTTATATTCTAAATATGATTATCATTTTGAGTCTTCTTTTTCTTGCCCTGTTCATGGTTGGGCTCGTCGCGCTCATTGCTAGGTCGCCAATCCGTTTCCAGAAAATTCGATCTATGATTGCAGTCCTCCATCCACGGTTGCATCCGATCTCCGACAGGTTTGACTCCATTTGATCCAGCCAACGTGCTCGCTGTGGTCCTCTACGCCGCGTGCCGAACGCTGACGAGCACCTTCTTGGTCCGGCATCCTCATCACGTGCCCCAGCCAACGTATACTACCGGCTTTGACTACCGTCAGGATATCAGGCACCGTCAAACGGCTCAGCTAGCTCGTGGTTCATTCTCCTTCGCCACACGCACTGCTCGCACACACCGCCATAGATAGTCCTTAGCACCCTCCGCTCGTAAATAGCGAGAGTTCATTGGCGTCCTCCGTCAGCTTAGTCCAGGACTCGTACCCTGTAGAGGTCCACCGGACGTACCAAGGTGCGGTAAATCGTGCATTTCGTGTGTTGTTAGAGTCTTCTGAATCGCAGGAGTTTGTGGAGTCTGTTGTAGACACTCAATTAGAGTACCATCAAGCTATCAAACATTTGTGCTTTTTGCAGTGTCTCGCAATTTGACACATAGAGGGCTACTTTGAATTATAGTGTTGTGGTTCAGTTTTTTCACTAGACAAAGCGTATGTTTATGTTTTGCACTAGTAATAAATATTTTTATTTTATTTAAGAAGGACTAAGCTCACAGTTTCTCATTTTAATGCATTTAAAATTGCATAGCAGCAATTTACTATTTTCATTTTACTGTTTTTTAACCAACAAAACTAGTTTGTTTTGTTCGATGATTATCAGCATGCTTTTCAGCTATAAATTAGTTTCACAGTATTCTAACACTACCAAGACCTTTGTTTTTAATATTTATACTTTCAAAAGAACCTTGCCCATTTTCCAAAAACGAAATCGAAACAGATTTCGATTAAATAACGAGCCCTTCTTTGCGAGTTAATGCAACGAAACGGTCATGCTTATGGGCACGACAGGCCGTGCGATCCTTTATTTATCCTGCCTAACGGGGGAGAAAATTCGATGGTAAAAGGTTTTTGCGCCCATTCGGCTGGAGCATGATTTTTCTTATTTTCCACTCATGCCGCCGTCTCCTTTTTTCCCACTGTTACCTTCCTGCTGACCAGTTCGTCTTTGATGCTGTGTTCACGTTTCGTAGGTAGCATATCGATAGCTTATTGCCCTGTCTGTGTGTTGTATTTTTGCTTCTTGTACACTGCTTTAAGGGGGAAGCATTACGATTAACAGCATGCTCTGACCTCCGGAAATAGGCTGACCCAACTTCCAGGATTTATGCGGGTTCGTCGCTGGCCTAAGGCCATGTGTGTCTGTGTTTGTGAAGCACGATTGCGCTTGACGGGTACGGGTAAAGTTCCTGTTCCGTTAAGGAAGCTTACGGTAGCTGTTTTGTGTTGTGGCTTGGTTCTGAAAGCCAATGCAATTGGCTTTTCGATCGATTCTTCGCTACCCCTCTTAAGTAAGGCTTGGTAAGTCTTGCTGTGGCTAAAAAAAAACAACCAACGATTCATTCTTTCGCTTACGGTTGCGTCCCAGACATGGGTGAAAATCGTTTCAAATATGTTACCTTTTGCTTTACATAGATTTTATGATACCTGAGCCAGCTGGGTTAGTGTATCGATTCGGTATCGTTTTTGGTGAATAATTTCTAAACAAACGGCAAAAAAATAAAAAAATCCGTCTGTTCTCAGCTGATTTTTTATTTGAAGCGTGTTTTATGATCAAAAAGTTGTTTACAAACCAGGATATCCTGGTGGAACTAAACTTGCACTGCATTCAAGCGTACAGAAATGATTTGCAATTTGTACGAACCAATCATTTTGCGTTCTGGAAAACTCATAACTAGGTACTGTGTAATGAGAAAGATCAACAGATTTCTGAAAACCTGCCGTACCGGAGTGCCGGTGTTTTCCATATTCTACGCCAGCAGAATACTTCCGGGTTTTCTTCATTTATGTATTAGCCCGCAAAGCGATAATCTAGTGCTTACGCTTCCGACGTACCATTTTCCTTTCCATTTCCCCTTTTGCTTCAGCTTCAAAGCAGAAAAATCAATAGAGCTTTCTCAACCTCCACTACAGGCAACTTGCTTTGCACCCAGTCCCAAACCACAAATTCGTAGCAAAACTGTCCGGAGAAAGCTTCGGAGAACGGAACATCTTTTTCCCCGCCGGCCGCCGGGTTGTGTGAAACATGGGGGCGTTTGCTTATTTCCCAAATCGAACGCTAATCGACTGGAAACGGAAAATGTTCATCAGCCACTCAGCCACGCGGCGCAATCCTTTCGGAGTCGGTCGGAGGAGGAAGGAGTAAAAGAGTTTACTGCGCGGTTCGAATGGTTTTCGGTGAAAGGAACGTTAACTTTGCATCCGGGAATTCCTTAACCTCGATACCCGCCTTTCCCGATGGGAAGAAATTTTGGGCAATTCTGTAGAAAAATCCGATCCGTGTGCGGCTTGCTTTCGATCATTAGCAGAAGCGTAATCTTTCGACGAGCAATTAAAATTCAAATGTTCGGCAGCCGCAATGCGCGTTTTGCTTCGGTTGTTTGATTCAATTACACTACGGGGCTGCAATTGATGGAAGTTAATAGCTGTGAGCCGTAAAATGAGTGTAAAGTGGTTGGTTTGAACGATCTGCGGAAAGGAATAATGCAAGGAGCATTATGTTAGGGGAAATGCTATAATTTTTATAGCAGAATACTTAGAGGAGTAAAAGGATACTAAGTGTTTGGATTATCACTTTATTGTACTTTTTTCGGACATGTTTTCATTTTAATTCGACATTTTGTAAGGTAAGGCAAATTGGGGCGAGCATTTATTGAAATATTTTGCTGTAATATAGAAAGCATTTTACATCTGTTTTTACGTGCTTTATTTTATGCCATAAATATGTATCTGTACTGTTTGTTTTTTCCCTCTAAACGTGAATTGCTTGTACGGAAAGCTGTGCTCCCGACAGGCAAGATTTCTGATACCCTTATTACAATATCTATTCACGTACTGAACCTTTTTCCTGCAAATTCATACAAACCCCTTTCATATGCCTCTGATTTTTGAGCGCAGGACGCCCCTTAATGCATCCCTGCACCCCTTTAGCTTTCTTCCTTACACCCACTGCCTGTCCTAATCTTGTCAACGGTTTAGGTTGCAAACACAGATGTAAAGTAGAATGCATTTTGCGCCGTCCAATTTAGCGTCACCGCCATAATCTGCATCGTAATCCACTAAGACACACGCTCGGTAGCCCAGTAGCTTGCATTCGGGTAGTGCATTTTTATCATCACATCTTTCGTGGCACGGATATCTCAATGATGGAAAGCTTTTAAGGGAAAGCTCGTTGTCCCGGGGTTGGACATTTCCACTACCCGGGATCCCCCAAAAGGGTTAGCGATACGAATCTCCACTACGTGACATGGAATGCAATTGCATTCGGAACTAAACCTACAGAGAAGGAGACTGAACAGTTGCAGTAGAAGCGGCCCAGAAATGCAGTGCTGGTGAATCAATCCTTCAGCAAAGAAAAGTGTGTCCATTTCTTGTTCGCTTCCCACCCGTGTTCTACGGGGTTTTCTGTTGAATATTTTCTTTTTCCCTAGCTCTCTTACCCTTTTGTTTTCCCTCGGCACGGTTTCTGTTTTATCACTGAAGGGACAGAAAGGGATTTGTCGTTTGCTTGTTCGCTTTTCGTGTACTGGTTGGGGTTTGCCTAGCGAGTAAAACTGTTAAGGGATTTGTACTTTCATGCATGTGAAGTGAAGCCTACGGAGAAGGGAGGGTTGGATAGTTTGGATGATCACATTTTCCAACTGATGAAATGATTGTGAACTGTGTGCACTTTTGGAGAGCAGTTGACACTGTAAAAAAAAGGTGGAGGTTGGAATATAGCAAAAGTTGATGCGGATAACGATTAATAATGAAGGATTATTGAAACATAAAAAAAACACTGCTTTTCAATTACCGATTGTAATGTTTACCTTTACAATTTACTCGGCAACATTGATGGTCATGTGATGCAGAGTTTTTTTTTCTTATGTTTCCTTTTTTGCGATGAATAGTGAAATATTATTAAAACCAGGCACGTTCCGGTGGAGGTTCAAACATGTGACATAAATGGAAAAGTACCGATTCTCTACAAACGATGTTTTGTGGTTTGAAAGTTGACAGACAGAGGGCCCCGGGTACCTTCATTCAGGGTATGGAAGTTTTGAAATAACTGAGTGTATAGTTTTATTTATTTTTCAATTAAATAATGTAATATTGCACGCTTCTTATTTTTACGAAATTTGACAGATAGAGGGCTAACTTAATAAGCGTATTAGAGCATTAAACGTAGATTTTTCGTTGGATGAATTGGTCCGGTAATGGCTATTCAACCGTTTCTTAAACCAAAATTGTAGTATCGCAACGTATCACGAACAATTGGAGCACATTAAAATCATTAAAAAGAAAGTATTTATTATTTATTTATTTATATTAGCCTGACGGCTCTACGCCGTATGGTCAACAGCGCTTGTGATGACTACGTCATAAACAAACAAAAAATAAAAAATGTCACAAAGCATTTCCTTCCTGTCGTTTGTTTTATGCCGGGGATGCTCGTTTATCATAGAAAGAAGGTAGATGTTTTACCTTTTCAAGCTTAAAATGCAATCATTTTTGCAAAAATGAGGAAGAAATTTTTCGAAACTATAATTAAAGTGATCGATCTACTTCCTGACCATCCTAGATCTACTTTGCAGCAAAATGGGGTTTAATATAATTGATAAACGCTTGTTTTATGTTGCATTAGTTCGAATTGCACGATAATTCCTATCTCGAATCTCATTTGGGTAATTTTCAACGAACTTCAAGCCGAGAAGCGGTTTATTGTTTTTTTTTTTCACAACAAAGTACATCCTTTTAATTTCATCCAAAGCTCTTAGTTTTTTGTTGTTGTTGTTGTTGTAATTTTTAAATCCGACAATCTTGCCCCAAGTACAGTGCTGCCTCAACGGTCGTTTCGAAGCAGAAGCACGTTTCAATTTAATCGACACTTCGTACCCTTCGTAGCGTTGCCGCTGGGGGTGGTGTAAAGGTGTACAAAGTTTTTTTCCCCCCTTTTTTTGTGCCCGGTTGCTTTTTCTTTTTCGAAGAAAATTCCTCCCCCGGGGCGGGGCGTACTCCGGTAGGTTCTATCCGGTTGGTTGTGTAGCCTATCCACTTCAGACTCATCATCATCGTCGTCATGACGGGCGTAATGATTTTGGACATCCTTTTTTCTTTTTTCTTTTGCATACCCACCAGTTGGTAGGCTTTCCTAACGCCCAAGAATCCCAGCTTGACCGTAAAGGCAGTAAGGATGGAGCAACCATTTATCCCGTGGGAGAGCCAAGAGCTTTGGGACCAGGGAAAAGTGGTGGAACATATTGAAAAAAGATAGAAGTCCCGGTTTTCTGGTGGAAAAGCCTGCCATACTACGGCGCTTAATGAGCTAACGATAACGATGGGAAAATTTTCCACTCCCTCTCTCGACGGTCAGCATCCCTCCGGATACACAGGGTTTGGCTGAGCGGGAGATAGGATTTTTCCTAACCAACCCTAATCATCTTTTGAGCGTGACCCAAGCTGTATGGGTGGGTCGTAAAAAAAGTCCTCCCAAAGGTCTTGAATCCTTGGACGGACCAGCATGGATGGATGGATGGATGGTGTGAGCCTGGTTTTCTGTGTGTGTGTGTATTCTACCTCCATTTTTTATTTTACTCAGTCAGTTCTGATGACTTCAAGGGGGAACATTTTACGATGGTTTTTGTGTGTCTGTTTCTGTGCGTGTGTGTGTCCTTCTTCCTTTCGGACAAACTTCGTATTTTGCGCACACATCCGCTGTACCGTTTGTAAGCTGTTTAACCTAATTTTCCCTTTTTCTGAGTGTGGAGGCTGGGAGTTTGGTGGCTTGGAGGTTTTTTTTCTCTCTTTTGCATGACAACGCATAGTAAAAGAGCAAAAAAAAAGCGCTTCATCTTTATCTTTCGGCCTCCCCATTTTAGCCCCCTTTTCTTTTGTTATTATTAGGTGTATTAAGATCACAATCACGTTGTACTTCAATGCGGCTTTCATTGTTTTTTTTTTCGTCCTTAAGTCCTCAAGATCAACAAATTTAAATTTCGTCAAATATTCAATGCCCGTCCCACAATCGGGGTGTTGTTTTGGGTGCCAGGGGTTTGGTTTCATGTCACAAGTGTGGTACCGGCTAACAGGATGCTGTCCTTCGTCATGGGGCTGTTCATCTGTCTGTCAGGACACAGTTTTCGGTCCAGAAACGTCAAAGTTTTTCAATAATCCAGCTTTCATCGCCACTAACGCGCACGGCGCGCCAGCTTGTGCAGATCGTTGCGCGAATGTGAACGGGAAAAAAGTTTGAGGTTTACGAGTGGTATGTGTGTGTGTATATGTGCCGTGGAAAATAGTACTTCCGCTTAAGTGTGTGCTATAAAACAGGCGGATGCGTTTTATTGGCGTTTTTCGCGTAGGGTTATCTGTGTTTGCAATTATTTTCTTATGAAGGATAATGTGGATATAGCTTTTACGGAAGGTTTAATGAAAAACGATTTTTACAGAAGCTAGACAAATCTATATCTATATAATCTATCTAGACAAATCATATAATTTTCAAATGAAACAATCAAATAATAAATTAGAATAAGTAAGCCAACTCAATGTGTTTTATCTGTCATTTTGTTCAGTGATTTAAAAGCTAATTTCATTCTGTTTTAAACTAGCCTTTAAAGTTTAGAAAAACAAACTCCTTCTTCTCAAGAATGTATTCAAAAAGCATCAAAAGGATACAATCTACATACGCACACTCGCTCCTTCCCTACATATCGTTCTACTTGAATGACTAAAACAAACCATCTCTGTGTCTTAGTGGTAGAACTACCACTACCCTCCTTTTGCTCCGTCACACCCAGGCTAATGGTGAAAAATGACCGGGCAAAGGAAAACTCTCGCTCATTTATTCAAACGCAGATCACACGTACACGCCTGCTTGCATGCCCGTTGCTTCCCCGGGAATTACGACTCGAAATTAAACAAACACAACCAGCACGAGCAGCAACGTGTCTTGTGCAGTTTTGTCGAGTCGGCTCAACAAGCCTTGTTTGAGCGAATGCCTGCCCTGTACAGCCCCCCTGTTCAACGCCCGTGAATAGCGTGAGAAAAGAGGAAGGCGTTTTTGCGTACGGTGACTGCTGCCTTTCTCAAGGGTCGTCAGTGTTTCACCGCTCGGCTTGGTAATGATGTAGTGTGCCAACTATAAAATGAACTGTGTTTTTGTTTAAATTTTCCATTGGTTTATTATGTTAGAGCGCTGGAAGGGGGGCGTACAGCGCTCATTATCCGGCAGCAATGATACGATGCTGTTGTGTGTGGAGAGAAAGGGGACTTCAAGGAGCGGGAGGTGAAGCGCTACAGCAAACCATTGAAATTTGTATTCGCTTTAGCTTTAGAGAAGCTGAAAGAAATGACTTTTTTGGGGGAAGAATTTGCTTTTTTTTTGCTGTTGTTGTCTAGAAACCATTCAAAGGACACTTGTAAGCTTCAAAAGGATTTAAGATAGAAAGAGCAAATATAGCAAGCATTATAAAAATGGAGCGATGAAAAAATAGTACAAAAAAGTTGAAAACAAATGTTGAGAAAATGTTATTCATCAACATAATTTCAAATGTACAGTTGAAGATGAAAGAGGACTGGTCTTATTTTGACATATTTTGACACATTTTATTTTGAGTTTAGATTGGATTTGACTCACAAACTGTACTGACTTTACAGACTGTAAATAAACAAAAAATCTCAAGTGTCAAACATATCATTTTTGGATTAAAAATAAAATTTTACTTAAGTGAAATTCGAGTCATTGAATACTAAAGCCATTTTTTGTAGGTATCTTGACATTTCGAGGCTAACATGCTGCTTGCTCTCCATACAAACTAACAGATCGAGCCATCTAGCCAGTGCCAAGAGCGTTTGATTTTTTTTTCAAGCATACAATAAAAAGCCTAGAGTCGGGCAGATGTACGAAAAATCGTTTGTTTTAAGAATTTTGGAGCTTCTTTTGCAACCTCAGCTCTTGTTAATATTTAGTCGTACTGTCGTCCTGCTTCATCTGTCAAATTCCTTACAAAAATTTGAAGTCATGTGCGATGGAGGAATGCCACCAGCCTTACTACTAATGAGTGTTCAATTGTTTGCTGAAGTTATCATACAGCTCATTCTCATTTCTGGATACTAATCCTGATGATATTTGATCCCTAGGCTGACGTGGTAGCAATTGGCTCCTTTGCCACTGAACCAATGAGTCACTTTGTGTCAGGTTTAATTCAGAACCAATATAGGGTCTATCTAGAGTCTCAGGGACGTCCCGTTGGTTAGGCAACAGCAGCGCCGGTCTTCATACGACAGGACCGGGGTTGAAATCCAATCCAAACCGCCAATCCGGTAGTGGTTTCCGCTAGTCTTAGCAAGCCATTCGATGGCCGGCGTGACCTTAGAGGTCGTTAATCCAAGAAGAAGTATTTATAAGATGGTTCAACATGCCTGAAATGCATTTACATACATCCCAATGCAACCATTCTAAGCGGCAAGAAAGCGTACATATTGGAAACGGCATGTTATCTTCCTTTCTTGTGAAAAGCTAACAAACGCCTCAACGTGGCTTTTTTTTTAAATCCACTCACTTCCAAGATAGAAGGTTAAACCGTATTCCAACTTTTCCCTCCCTATTTGCTGCAGTTTTCCTTTTCTGCCAGAGTACTAAGTCATGTGCTTTCTTGGCCGCCTGTCCAGGTTATTGCCGCGTATAGGTTCGTTTCTCTTTCCCTAAAGCTTCTTGGATTGAACAAGAAAAAAAATGGAAAAAGCGTCTTTTGCAGGCACTTACACTCACAACCACACTTCTAATATCGGGCTAGCGATGGGTAGGATTTGATGAACATAGGAAAACCCCTGAAGCGGCGGGGAAAGACCCAGAAACCGGAACCGGAACAAAAATAGACAGAAATCTTCATGCTATTCAGTCGAGCACGATTCTCACTCCTCCCAAAAGCGAGCTCCGTACGCCTGCCAGGCAAGGGCGGCAAAAATAACGAAATGTCTTCGCTTGTGCAGAGCAGCAGAGACACCAGTCATTGCAGTAGTCGCTAGCAGTCGGCGATGGCGACGATGCATTTTGCTAGTTTGTGGAGGCGTACGTACAAACAAAATACCCTTTTTGCATCCTCCGGACACACCGCTCCTCACGCTGACAGTGGACCGCATTGGTTGCAGTTGCGTGCTAGGCCCAAGCGAAAACGTGCCCAGGTTTGTTGGGACACTATTTGCACTGTGTGCCAGCGTAGAGCGCATTTTCCGGGCAGAGTGGCCGTATTTGCAAGGCGGCAGTCAGGCAAGCTCGTTGCTGGAGCTGCTGGAGAGATTCTTTGCATGGTTTTCTATTTCTTTTTCATTTTCTTGGTGCGTCTATTGAAGGAAATATTGCACCGTGTGCACCTCGGGTCCAAACCGATGGAGACGGAGGACTAGATAATGGACAAACAAGGAGCTTCTTTTTTTTTTTTGATCATCGTCGTTGTTTGTAGCAGTGGCAAAAGAGGAAGCATCAAAATCAGAAGAAAAGCGGTAAAATATACATCCTGGCCGAGTTTTGAACGATGCCAAATGTTGGGAGTTTATGTGCGCGGCGTTCGGAACTGCAGGAAATCAAACTATTTTCTGGTAATAAATTTAATTTCAAACGATCCATCCCTATCCAGCCTCACTCATGGCGGCATAGATGGCTCCTTTCAGGTCCTCGTTTGTGCGTCCATTTTGTACTTATCAAGCGCATTCTTCTCCCAGCGTGTCCTCCTTAGGCAAGGGAGAAACTTCCCCGTCCAAGAGCTCATTAATTGCCTCATCGTTTGTTTGGCAAGGCGAGCGAAGCCGTGAGCACAGAAAACTTAAAACACTCCACCCAAAGCGCGTCTCTGGCCGACGCGACGGACAAAACTTATCAAGGCGACCATCCGAACCGCGACGGTATTGATTTTGTTGTGTGGGTGGGTGGGTATGTCTTTTTTCAATTTTCCACCCTACACTACAAATAATTACTTTCACACAATCAACGTGGTAGTGGCGCGTTTTACCCAGCGTTCCTTTCGGACGTTCGCCGGTCGGATGCTTTAGTCCACTTGTCCAGTGTTGTGGCGTGCTGGGTTTCCGAACCGCTTTTCGTCCACTTTTCCTAGGGTAAAATTTCGCAACAAATGGTGCTTCCGATGGGTTTTCTATGGTATGGATGCGAGATGATTATCGAGCGGATTCGCTAGGAAAGTAAGCTGAAATTGAGAATAGCAAATGATGTTGCCGGTGAGGGATGTGTAGGATGAAGTCTTGGGCGTAACGTTGTTGCTCGAGCGGAGGAAGCTTCTTTTTCGCATAATCCTTACGCCCTGGTATGAATTGTGTAAAGCGATCCGTTTGGTAAGGTGGGTTAAAAATTCAGGTTTTGTAGTAAAGTTTAAGGGAATTCAATGAGGTGTTTGGATAAGAACAGATGAGACCTCAAGAGCGAAATGGTTCGTCAGGTACAGAGATCGTAGATAGGCGTTTTTGTTGCAGACTTTCTGGTGATTTTCTATATTTTTGATGACACTTTACTAGCCGAAGTTATTTTACGTTTGCCAAGAATTAATGCTGTCAGTTTCAGTTAACAGATAATGCTTCGAAAAATCTGAAATCCAAGATACTATTTCCGCAATCCCTTTGGTGCTTATTTGAGAATAAATCAGTGTGATGGAAAATGAGTTTCATTTCCACCTAATACCAACCATCATGCAAAACACAATCCATTTTTGTACGGTGGCGCCGAACGATGGTCAGCACAAAATGTGTTTTTTTTTCCCCATATTGAACGAAACATTCAGCGTTTAGATCTAATTTACGGAAAAAAAGTAAACCACCATGCTCGTCGGGACGAGAGCATCCTGATGAGCTTTCAGTGGCTAGCCTTGAAGATAGGAAGCTTAAATCCGGCTGGCGGTTCAACTTTTCCCCGTTCCGTGGGTTAGCTGATGCGCGCGGCACAAGACGGCGGCTCCCATTAGCTTCACGGCGCACAGAATTTAATCCCCAAATGCTTGCCTGCCCGAGGTTTCTCATTCTGTGACTCTGGGATTCTCTTTCTGCCACAATTTGTTTTCGGGTGGGTGGTCCTTTCCCTTTGCATGTCCTTTCGGTTTGGAGCGACGCTCGTCAGCTTCACCTGGGTGAAGCGTTGAGAGGATGTACGAGTCGCCTTTTTGTGGAGAAGAATCGGGTAGGCTTTTGAAGAATTTGCTCTAATTCTTCATTCCATGATCCCTTTAATCTTCGGTGTTATGTTGTGCTGCTTGCTTCGTCTGCCTGAGCGAGGAGCTAGGCTTGGTTGTTTTAAGGGAAAATTCATCGGAAAATGGAAAATTTAGAGAATTTCTAGCAGTTGCTTGCTTTTTGTAGGACTTTTTTGAAGTCACAGTTATGTAGACAAGTATTCAAAATTGCTTACCCGCTAGAAAAACCTTGTGAAGATTGTATCATTTTAATATCAAAATATTTCTTACATAAACCATACTAATTGTGCTTTTCAGAGTCGTCATCATGAAATGTAGAAGTTGAAAGCCGAATTCTAGACAAAGTTCTGTTTGATATCATCCACGTTGAATGTCCTGACATCAATCTTTGACCATTGCGCTGACGTATGCATTGCTCATGTGGTGGTGTCTCGGATCGAAAAGATGGTTTGCATGAATGATTTTTTGTTATAGTCTACTCTTTCCCATAATTTCCATGTTCGTTCCATGTTCCCTTAGCAAACCATCTCAAATGTTCGTTTGCGTATCATTCTTTTGTTTCTCGGGCGGTTGGTGCGTCTCCGGCTTCAATGGACATCTTTAAATGGCGTTCATTTTACCATCGTACCGCGCAATGAATTTCTTTTTCCCCTTTTACGCCAAGATGTCGCCAGCAGCAGTCGCATCGGATAAGTAAAGGGACCTGCTGGACCACACACACTTGCTACTGCTGGCGCGGACATGGTTTATCCCTCCCGGCCAGAGACACATACACGCTTAACATTCTCTTTATGCTGTCGTTTGCCATATCGGGGGACGGAAGAAATGCTGCCGCTGTTGTAACATGCTCCGTGTACAACCCTAACACAGCACAATAGATGCAAGACATTCGGTGTTTTCTTGTACCAGAATAGTTGTGTTTTCTCGATCGTACTAGACGCAAGAATTGAGTTTTTTTTGGAATCTGGAATCTCAGACGGCTGCCAGTGTTTCAGTAATGGTTGTTTCCAAGATGAAGAATTTCTTTGCGAGAAGTTTTGCGAAGAGGAGACTCTCCGGCCGAGTGGTTTGGGTGGAGGGATAAGACGATGCTAAAAACACTGGATAAATTAGTAAGGAATAGTAAACTAAGAGTTGTTGTCCTGGATCGGGGGAAAACAGCGAAGAAAGTCAAATGAAGGCGCTGCATAATTAACAGAATTAGTTAAGATTCGGTTAGTGCGAAAGCAGGCGGTTCAAGCTTCTCGGTAGGACAAAGGTACATTTGTCTTCACCAAGCGACACAGTAAGTAGCGTTTTGCCATTAGCGGGAGCTCTTGGAATGGTTTGATCACTTGAATAAACAATGCATAGCGCATGGTAGAGAGGAGTCCAGTAGTAGTGAGATATATGTATAAGGTAATGGTGAATTTGTCCAAACTGATAAAAGAACTTTGTTTTTGTATTATTCTGAGGAATCTTGTTTCTTTTCTACCTTTCATCTGGTTTGGCAAACTGATTTGATCAAGCGTTAACGAAAAACGGCTTTGGAACTTTCGAATTGCCGAAAATGTAACATATTTTAATAGGGGTTAGATCCCAGGACGAGCGTTACATAGGGTAAGGTGAGTTGTCATTGAGGTCTATGATGACTGCAGGCTCGTTGCTAAACGAATAATTCGGACTCTTGTTTTCGATCCCAATTTAGACTCGGAATCCAGGCGATCCAAGATTTGGGATTGAATCCGGATTGGTCCAGAATTCGATCCGGATCCCATTGCCCAACATTACTTTGATCCTCGGTCCTATCGTTTGAAGACTAGCGGTGCTTCCACCTCTACCGCTGAACCGCAACCCTAGCTACTTTCCCCTCTTTCCGCTAGGAGTTCCTAACTATCTTTATTTAAGTCTTCCTTTTGAGGAACGCTCGTCGGATAGTAATTATCATAGTTAGTTAGTTCAATTATGTAGCTACTCTTGTCATACTGCAAATCCTCGTAACAAAAAAAAGCAACAAAACAGCCTCAAGCGATAAATGATGTAAATAAATAATAAATTCCATTACAGTGTGAAACAGCGAAATTGCTTCCAACGACCATCAAAATCCTTAATAAAATTCCTAAAACTATTGGTCGTTTAGTGTGGTTGGCAAATCTCTAACTCTCTAACAAAAGCGCAAACCTTCCCGTTTACCTTTCCTGCCACTTTCCACCTACCGCCCCCCCCCCCCCCCTCCCCCATCCCCCAACTGTGTGCTAATTGGTGGCGCATGCCCGCACAAAGCTTTTTGGCAAGCAGGGCTGCCCACTACTTCGCTAAATTGTCCACCAGCCAAAGCTTGAAATGAGCTTTCCACTAATGGTTCACCGCAGTGCACATTACAGCAATTAACCAGCACATTCGCGCAGTCCCGATAAAGCTGCGTGGTGGTGAGTTTCTTGTTGGGGGGGTGGTACTAGTTGCAGCATGGCAAACGGATTTCCTGCTGCGATGCCTCTCGGCACCACAACACCCGATGTCTGTTCGAAACACGAAAAACTGATGTATCAGAAATGTGTTGCAAACGGTGCAACAATGTACGATAGAACGTCAGGCTCTCGTGGGTGAGCCTTTTTGCTTCTTTGCTGCAGTGAAGTTATAGTTTGTGGTGTCAAATTCTGATAGTTTGAACGCAAGGACTAAGGAGAGTGTGAGGCAGGGCGGCACAGGTGGTCAAAGTGGCCAGCCGCAGTTAATTGTCCCCGGGAGCTAGTTTATTAGAGGGAGGAGATATGAAGTAGCAGGGGTGGCGTGTAACTCGGGCGAACTACACACAGTACAAGCAACCGCAGAACATGGCATTTATGTGGCCGAGTTCTGTACCGTCGGACACGTCGTGTGTACGCTACTAACCGGGACACAATTCCGTTTTATGTGTGCGTCTCCACCAACCTCACCCTTGTCGGGGGTGCAAGTGTCGCTGTACCGAGCAGAGCTGCTTGTGTTGCAATTGTAACACGTTTTGAGCGGGGGCAAAAGTAAGAAAAAACTCCCTAAAAATGGAGATTCACGTGGCAAGAAGCACTTACGGGCATGTTCGGGAGGGAGAAGGATAAAATGCTGGAACAAATAAAATTGGCTCCATTACGCGCCATAAAACAGTTGTGTATGTGCGAACGCGATGAAGAAGAGATAAACTTGGCTCCCGGCGTGTGGCGGGCGTTAAGAAGCTCGTACTCGTAAATTAGCGCGAAAGTTTCGCCCGTGCCGGTACGGGTTTTCTTGAATCCTTGGTCCTTGCGCGGGCAATTACCTTCCAAGCACGTGTGTGTGGGCGAGAAAAAAGTGAAACTCATGAATTTTGTCGTCCTAAAGGAGGAGCTTAGGAGCTCCAATGAAGCGACATCACAAACGCCACACTGTAAGAAGCTTCTCCACAGCTTCCATCAGGCAGCTGTCTGTCTAAGATTAGTTTTGGTCCCTTCCCTGGTCCCACTGTTTTTTTTTGCCAAGAAAGTCAAAGTACACACATAAACACTGCTCTCTGTGTGCGTGAAGGTACGAAAGGATAACAACAAACGCTCTCCAAATGGCTTAAGGCTTCAAGTCACTTCGGCGTCCAACGTTTTGCGTCCTCCTGCCAACACCATTACGCCCGGAAACATTTTGCCTACAGCTTCGTTGTGTCTTTTTTTCGGTCTATCTCTCTGTCTCTCTCCGTTCCACCCGGAAATAAACTGCTGCAGCAGTGACCGAAAATGGCACCATAATTCATTCATATGACGCAGTATATCTCCCACCACTAGCATCCGCTTGCAATGCGTTCCGGTTGCTGTGTGGCCTGCGCCCTATGCTATTGAGAGTGCAGTTTTTTTTTCTTGTTCTTTGTGTTGTTGACTGTCCACGAACAAGCGAGCTGCAGTTTTGGGGGAAAAGAATGGGCGCAAAAACGCACATCCTTTCTTGTGCCGGTACGGGGAATGCTTTTGAAGTTGCAACAAAATGCGGGATCTCGCAACAACTGCGCTTAGTTTCCACAAACGCTTTGGGAAGCCATTTTGTTTTCGGTCCGTCGGTGTGCGCAAGTGGCGCTTTGCAAAATGTGTACCCGTGCGCCCACTTATTGGCATTGAATTTATTATTAATTTATGTAATCTTCATCGTGTGTATGTGCCCATGACCGTTACACAGCTTCATGATTATCCCGATATTCTGTCGCCATCTGTGGAAACGTGCGACGGAAAGAATTGGTGACGAAAATTCGTTCCGGACGATAATGGAACGTCCCTCCATTCCGGGTACCGTGGATCCCCCAGAGTGGCGTGCGGCGCGATTCGTGGTAAACGCTTATCTTTTATGTATGGAGCCGTGCGTACACATGACGAATTTTGCTAGCTCACGCTAGTTAATGCACTTTTTTGTCTGTTGGTGTACGGTTGCTGCTGCTGCAGCTAGCCAGTAACTCGGGACCGGGATGTAATACGTAAAAAGGTACGGACGTCATTTGATTCGGAATAATGAAATTACTAGAACTAGGTTGGACGGTTTTTGTGTTTGCTAGCAAGAATTATCATGTCATTAGAATAGTTTTACATCTATGCTGAGCACACTCGTGCGCTTGTTTTATTGTTATCACAAATCTGCTTTTTGCCTAGAACCGTTGCTATGGACTCTCGGGGTTTTTGTGTGTGCTAGAGGAACAATTTGTCTGCGGACAACTTTAGCTGCATGATTGGATGATTTTATTCTACAGCCGTTTCAGCCTGTCTTGAACTCAATCCTTTAGCCGTATGCATACTTCTGTCTGGAGTAGTTCCTGCAGTACGAAAAAAATACTTCACAACAATATTGTCGAGTCCTTAGAGTGACTGTCACCATTTCGTTTTGTTTTCATTCGCTCTGGGGCAGTTCCTGAGCTACATTACACCAGGGTTGCATCAAATAGTAGAATTTTATGTTTTTCTTTTGCCTACTCTACTTCCAACTCCAAATCCCGTGTTGCCCCGTCCCGATACGTCCGCAATATGGAGTAGCGAAATCCCTTGACACAGTACCTTGTTGAATTTAACCTCGAACCAGTGGAATTCGCCGAATGAAATCCAACCACCGGTCCCGCAAAAGTGAGTGCTCGAACCGGGGAAGGATAGTTTGGACCAGTTGGACGAATAAACTGGATAATATTGGACCACTGGCAAACAAAGTTTGCCGAACGATAGCCATGCCATGACTCGTTGACATTCGAAAGCGATGAGGTTATATCGCCGAAGTGTATAGATTTTCGATTACCACTGTTCGGTTGTGCATCATGCGGCCCCACAGAGTACGTCGCTGTTTGTTTGCTTCCGTTTTCATGCTTGCTCTACCTTACGAGTGGTTCTGTGAATGGGGGTAAGGTTTAATGCTTGTGTGGGATTTTTTTTGTTCGTTTCTCGTTTTTATTTTCGCTTCTGGTTAATTCTACCACCAACAATCGAAGAAGATGATGATGATCCCAAACACTCTAACCCTTCACGGACAATTATTTGCTGAGTGGTGTGGTGGCTGTGTTGGAGTTGTTGACCATTTTCCGAGAGATTGCCTTCCCATAGGGGAAGAGCGAACCTTGTGGACCACCGGGTTCCGACGATGGTTCTGAAATGCCCTACGGTTACGCCGGATCACAAACGGGAGCGAGGGCTGTGTATTTTCAACGAGGTTTTCCGCAATGTGTTTGCTACTTGACCGACCCGGAGAGCTGGCGGTTTTGCTGTGCGTGCTCCAGCCGGCCATCTTTTCGATTGCTAAACAAAACAAAAAAATGGAAAAGCGGTACTGACGTTTTCCTATCTGCTAATCCTCTCGAAACCATCGAGTTTTGTGGCTATTGTTTGCATTCACGTTATGCAGAATTATATTGCAAACATACATCTTTGGTGAATCAAAACATACAGAAGATCGGATCGGATCCCGGGGTTTGTTGTTTTGATAGAGGTTTTAGTAAAGCAACGGGAACGGTCAATCGTCCATGGAATCGTGCTGGATGCTGGTTGCTTCGGTTCAATTATGCTACCTTTGTGGGTAAAGCATGTATCTGGATTGAAGTGTGTATTTGAAAGCGAAAAGAGAGACTTCTGTAGTGGTTCTCCAGTAGTATACAATACTAGAGAGGACCTTCTAGAGGACCTGAAGCATTTGATTAACGATTCAATAGATCGAATAATAAAATTTGCGGTAAATTATTCGTCAAAATGTTTACAAAACATAAATTGTTACACCGATTGCATAACAACAGGCGCATTCAAAATTTTGAACAGTCATTATTGCAAGTAATACAGAGTGGAAAAGCTTTAAAAATACGATTTAGAATGAAAACATCCTTTTTAAAGCTATTAAACACCTTCTTAGTTGAGCCTCAACCTTCAACCTGTTCACTAAGTCATGTTTTTGGTTTAAAAATCTCTCAAACCCCCACTGTAAACTCATTACAAAGAGCTGCTTGTTTGGATCCTTACTCTATTATGCATAAACAAAAGTCTTTATCATTCCGTGGCAGCAAGAATATTTCCATTTCCGATGATTTCGCAGCAACATCGCGGTGGTTCGAAAGAAAAACCACCCACAGGTCGGCTGTGTTCGCTTCTCACTACACTACGGTTTTTGTTCGCCACAGACAACCAATCCAAAGCGACGAGAGACTTTCGCTTGTACTTCAATCAAATGCCAAATAATTCGTCAAGTATCTAACCGCCACCCCCGTGCTGGCGATGGGCTGCCGAATGTGTGAGAAGTGAGGGTTGTGAAAAACGTGGTCGTCTCCCGCTTTTGTGCCATATTACAAGCAGGATCAAGCTTATCTTGTTTGCACAATCTTCGGTCGGTTAGTCAGGCGCGTTTGCTTAATGGCGAATAAAAAAGGGGAGCTCAATACCCCGCACGGAACTACATTCCTGAGCAACTCTGCACAGCAGTAATACCCCTGCAAAAACCGGTGTCGGTGTGGCAGGACGAGCTAACGATAAAGAGCAAAATGATGAACTGTGCCGTTGTCCTTCAATTCAATTTCGCGTTCGAATTCTCCATCCATCCGTCCCACGCGGATCCTGTAAAGAATGGAGCAAGTATCTTGAAAATACTTCTCCGCTACTGGCATCCTGTCCTGTTTGGAACAATGTCTAAGCTTCTCAACGCGCGCGCGTGCTGGTGTTAGGGTTTTGACACAAAAAAAGCGAAGAGTTGTGGTCCGGTTAGGGCGAGCGTTCCATGGTGACAGTGCGGACTCTCGATTTACTCTCTGTCTGCCACGCATAAACGCGGTGTGTCCTTATTTTTCTTTCGCTTCGCACGGCAGCTACACTTCTTCGAGGGAAATCTCATTTCAACTTCATGATCCTAAAACAAGTCAACGATTACCTTTCACCACAAATTGGCATTCTTTTGGAGCGTCGCCTCCACCACCACGGGCTGTTAGCTGGAAGGTTTGCGCCATGTCAGTTAAGGACTGGGCTGGGCGCGTTGTCCTTTTGTTGGAGTAGAAAAGGGAGCAGATAATATTGTGTCCGAAATGTCTTTGTGAGATTTTCAGGTTTTTTGTTATTGGGTTTGTTCTTCGAACTAAATTCATACATAGAAATTCCATTTGAACTGAGTGGCCTTTACGGGTTGGCGTGGCTATGCCCCCATGCTGCTACAGAAGCTAGTGGACCAGAGGTTGAGATATGTCTTGCGGTGTTTGTCATCCAGTTTTGGTACGTTGGCGTTGGGTGTCATCGGTGACATTGGGTTTTGACGAAAGTTTCTGAGCGTGTCTCTTCTTCGAAAAGTGCCCCTTACCGGATTTTCCTGCACTTCTTTTGCGCAGCGTGTAACGTCCACCAGGCGCTCCTCTGACAACGGTTGGGACATGAATCACATCCGGATTTTTGTTTTTTTCTTGGTCTTCTTTCTCTGTTTTTGCTGGTCAAGATTTTCACAGGACATCCCAGAGAGCGCAGAAAAGCTCCTGCTTTGCCCTATTACAACTTTGGTCTTGTGATGCTGATGGTTCTTTTATTCTTTTCGCAAGCGGACTTGCCCGCCATCGCAATATCTCGCACCGATTTGCGAGGATTTCCAGTTTACGAATTGGAGAAGCGAGCTGTAATGGAATGGAATGCCATTATTCGTGTCCAGGGGTTGATCCTGAGATCTCTTTCGGTTACGTGGGTGGTTTCCGGTTGTGTGGTTTTCCGTTTTCCCTGCTGCTACCTCTGAACGGTGGACATCAGCGGAAATCCTAACGCTTCGCAGGCTTGGATGCAACATGAATGTCAGAAGTTCCTGTAGAAGAGGAACTTGTTTTCCCCGATATATATCCCCTTGGGGAAGGTAGGTCGGAAGAGTCGGAAATCAATTTCAAGTTCACACTTCCACTGCTCCACAGCGAGTGGCAGCCGGATTGTACCCAGATTGTCTTGTAAATGGGAATTCCTTTGCCCGACCTATCGATGATGTGCGGACGACACTCGTTTCAAATGTGGGGCAAGCACGGTCCGACGGACGGACGGTGGCCGTAAGCGAGGTTTCCCGATATTCGAAGCTGTCTTAGGATGACTGATATTATTCCACATTGGTGGTACTTGACGTCCAGTAAAGAATGGTCGTTCTGCGGGCAGTCCATTGTGGTCCATCAAACAAATTGATTTTCCATCGGTGTACTCCAAGGCCTCGCTCTCCGAGTCAGCGCCAACTATAGGGGTTTTTTGGTACAATTCAATGGAAGTAAATTGTTTTGAAAAATGTGGTAAACTAGCACAGTCAACCCTCCACCAAAAGAAGGGAGGAGACTACGGTGGAATGTGTAGTCTTCGGATGCAAAATCTTCGCCCATTTTCCGGTGGTGCCAAACGGACAAGGATCCTCTTTAAGTGTGTATGTGTGCGTCTCGCCTTTGTGAGCGCCAATCTCCTCGTCACTGACAGTGGAATTTTCTCATCATCATGCTTTCACTCGTTTGCGTTTCCTCCTGTCCAGTTGCTTACTTGCGTTCGCCATTTCTGTCTCTCCGTTGTTGTCGTCCTTCTTTTTTTCCCCCCACTGTGCCCTCCCCCGCCACGTCAGGATTGCGTCATGGGTTGAACTATTCTTTAGCAGCACGTTTCTCAGCAGCTATTGTTGTTCGGCTTCGGTGGTGGTGAAAACCGTCCCGACCCCCTTACGTCCGCGGGATGGGAATTGTGCGTCATGACAGATATTTCTTTTATGCAAATGAACTTCGGTCGGTGTACACCCGAATCTCTCACCCGCACCCGGATGCTGTGGAGGAGCTTTTCGCTTCTTTTGAATTTCCCAAACGCACCAACGTGGACGTGTGGAGCATCCTTGGGGTATGGTTTGTTCACTTTTTTTTCATTTGTCGAGGGAAAACTGAAACGACCGGTTGCCCTCGAACGGAAGGAAGCATACATTACGACCGCCACCGTAAGTCACTGACGACGGTTAGCAAGGGTAAAGGATTATTTTTGAAATGCCGCCATTAATGTGGTGTGGTTGCTAGCGGCACAGCTGGGAATGGAGCCGCGCTGGGGAAATGTAGAGTGCTTGGAAATGTCCATTTACTTCCTGCACGTGTTTGTTTTTTCCCGGTTCGTGCTTTCTTTTGCTGGTTCACGAATTTGTAATACTCAATGCCAAATATTGAACAGGAAATGACTTGAATTACTTTTTCCGGCGAAAAGAATGCTAAATTGAGCGTGTGTTTGTATTTGTCTTGTTTCTCGGGGAAATATTTCAAGCACAAATGATTATTTGGTAAATAATTCTCTAAATGTTCAACATCGAGTTGAACATTTTTTAAATGAGTTTTTGGGAATAACTTTCGGAAAACAAGAGCCAGGAAACGCTGCTCTACAATTTACACGCAAGATACGTAATTCTATCGGTACTGTACGCTTAGGTTGAACAATTTTCTCAGTTTGATAATCCTTCAACACCTTGCACTTCTTCTTGGCTTAATTTCGGAGGTCACGCCAGCCAGCGAATTGCTTATTAGACTTGCTGATACATCGTAGTTGGATAAACAGTCCTCACAATGAGGTTTAGGATTCGGATTAGATTTTAAACCTCGGTCCTGCCGTTTGTCGCCTCTTTCTCCGAAATGCTCCAGTACCTTTTGATATAAATTAAAACTTAAAACATTATTTCATTTTGTTCTGCATTTAAATGTGACATATTTTTGAGGTTCTATATCTGTTGCTGAATTGAATGGCCAAAATTATGAAATTATTTAATTAACTGTTTTTACCTCAGGTGTAGCGTAATTAAAGTGCGCTTAAGGCACAATAAATGCTAAGAGACAAAAAAAAGGAAATGAAGCTAATTTACTAACTCATTTTCTTTCACTTCAGAAGCTGCATTGCTCAATTACACAATCAAGCGTTATTAATTTTACTTTCGGCTGGCTTTCTGGGACCTATTTCGCTTTCAAGTGCGCTAATGATCCATCGCTTAATCTGATTCAATTACGTTAAAGGAAAAGTTTTCATGCGCCATTAAACGCTCCCCCACCCAAACGCGATGGCAGGCCGAAATCCTACCAGGGAAATCAGTTTTTTCCGGATGACAGATGCACTAGGAAAAATTAAATTTAAACAATAACTTTAGATCTGCTGGCAAAGCTCGCTTTCGTACAACGCTGAATAGATTTAATGTGCAAGTCGTCTGTGCAGTCGCTTCCAGGTTCAATTACATCTTCAAAAGTTGTGCAAACTTGCAGCCAGTTGTCGTAGGAGTGAACCGGCGTACAACACACACACACCGTTTAATTATATAGTGCTCGAGACATCGTGCATCGCGCTTCTAGAGATGGCTGGAAGATATATATACACACAACATGAGCCGGTACATTCGCTCACCCGATGCACAGCAGCTTGAAGCTTGAACGATAAGAGCACTGTGACACGTACATCCGGCTGGTAGTTGGGATTTAATTGTGTTTACTGCAAGAAGGGGAACGGCACAGGTGCGGATGGTGAGGTGCGAATTATGAAATTAATAGCGCAACACACGACTGTTACTGCTCTGCATCATCTTCACCTTCACCTAGGTGCCCAAGATGCAGGAGCTGCAATTTTCCATCGGGATAGTTTAAACACACGACGATCTTGCTGACAGATAGGACCTCCTTTTTTATTCATTTGGTACGTTTCGCATGGTGACTAATTTGGCGTACATATGCCGTTTGCCGGAAGCTCGTCACCAGCTGCCGTGCGTTACGTGAAGCAGCAGGTCTCTACAGTGCCATCAGGCCACCGCATAAAAAAAAAAAAACGGAGCGAAACGTGGCGATGTTTCACGAGACCAAGCGTACAGAAATGATTTAATTTATTGCCCCCACTGTGCTTTCCTGGCGCTGGGTTATTCTGTTAGAAAGAGAATCCGATCGAGCAACGGTGTGTGAGGTTTGTCACTGTCGTATGTCATTGACACCCTCGTCAGTGCAGAAGAGACGCTGCCACACATGTGGCGTGCGTGTGTTAAGCTTGAAAAGAAGAAAAACTTTTGCCTCACGCGTCTTGTGCGTGGTTGAGGGACTGGAAGGAACGGCGTGGTGGGGTGTATTTATTATTGGCAACCAACATTTGACGAGCGTGACAATGCTACAAACCGCCCGTACGGAAACCCGGAACCTACATTGGGGAAGAATGTTTCATTCCTTTGCAAGATTGGAAAGTGGGAAAATGAAATTTAGCCCCCAGCCTGTGGGGACGTGACGGAGTTCGTTTTGGTTGTCGGTGTGCTGTGAAGAAGGGGCAACCTTTAGGCGGGATTCGTAGAACTCCATTTAGTTGAATTTGGTCATCTCTACGACGTGCAACGTGCTAGTGAAGCGATGGGGTATTAGTCACATTTACTGTACGTGCGAAACGGCACTCTTTGGGAATCTGCGAATGGTATGATGGTAGAGATAGGAGTGATATTGAATTTGCTGGCCTAGAGATACAGCCTAGAAAGAATGATAGCAATAAAGATTTCTTGTTAAACTCAACGACTCAACGAAAAATAGAGTCTTGTTCTTACTATATGGACCTTCCTGTCAGATAAAAATACTTCCTCCTAGCTGCTTTCTTTTTAAGAGCCTTATTAGCCAAAGCTTTATGGTTGGTCCAATAGCCGAGACGATAGCGGCGCCAGTCTTCAAATGGAAGGGCCGGGGATAAAGTACCATCCTGATCGTTAGCTCGTCCTGTCTACAGACTTTCATTCAATTATTAGTATAGTAAGCCATTCTATGGCCGGCATGGTCGATTTTTAAGCCAGGAAGAAGAGAAACTGGCCTTAGATTGTGCCCGCGCATTAGCACGGAATTAGCCTGAGTATTAGCATGGATATTAGTTGACGGAGACGATCTCGAAGTTGGTACAGGAAGTACTGATATCATAGTATGATCGTAACTTCGGACATCAACGTACAACGCACTTCTTAGATTCATTCGAAGACTCCAATAAAACAGAAAATGCTCTCGGTATACTATGCGGCATACTATGGCCTATGCAGAAAACGCCAAAGCTCTCGCTATTTACGAACTGCGAATGTTAAGGAGGAGGGTAAACCACGAGTTAGCTGAGCTGTATATAATATCCTGGCGGTAGTCTGGGCCTGAAGTCTGAAGTCTGAATGAGGATGTCGGACTCCTGTCCCACTAGGAAGGTTACCGTTCAGCTGGAGGTGTAGAGGTGCATTGCGAGCTTGTTGGGATTGGAGGACTTCAGTCCTAGCTTGAGTTTTTTCTGGACCCTGACCCTGATGTGATCACAATGTGCTCAACGCTGAACCGAGATGAGGAAGAATACCAGAAAAATGAGTGTTTTCTAATAGAGATACTGGGCTGGTCGAGGTGAGATTCGATACATATAGTCCTTGATGTCCTTAAAGCAGCACGCCACACCAGAATGCCATTTGTTTGTGCTATGAGCTTAGCTTTTTCAATCAGGGTCCATTAATAACACAAGAAGCGACGAATGAAGTTCAAATGATTCTAAGCCTCTCTAAACTAAACAACCAACCAACTGTCCTATGCAATCGTCAATAAAGACTTAATTGATTTACTAGCTAATTTGATTTGAATCATACAAAATGCCTTACGATTTAGCAAACAACCATTCATTTCAAGCTTGATGATTGATGATAGGTACAGAATGATGTCCAAAAATCTAACCATTTTAAGCACTCAATTTATTTTTGGAACCATCTCTCACGCCCACAACAAAAGCATTCACAAAATATCAACCAACCGAATCCTCGTCGACAGCCTGAGAATTCTGCAACCTTAATAATCATGCGTTTGCTAACATTTTCGCCCTCAATATCTGTCCCGCTCGTTCGTCTATTCTTAGCATTTCGATTTTATTTCTCTATAAGTCGAATGTGTCCGTTTTGGAGGCAGCGGAAGTTTAGTGTGGGCTGGTTGGAAAGGACACGTGCACAGGACGTGCCATTTGGAGCCGCTTTCCTCAACCCCAGTCGCGTTTCGCCGTGCTTGGATGCGATGACGAAAAATAGTGCAGCATCACAGTGCTATCCGGCTAACATGCCTAACATAATCATTTTTCCACCATTCCACTGCACACAACTTCCAGCATGGGAATTAACTAACCGGACGGGACCGGTAGGTACACAGCTTCTGTCGTACCTGTGTGCCGAAACGTGCCGGCTGCAATGACCGTTTTGCTAGCTTGCTCTGCTGCAATTGAATTCCTGTTCCACCGGGTGGTGAAAGGTTTGAGATCGTTTGCCGCTAAGGCTCGCCTTTTTTTCCCCTTCCCCCGATTTGCAAGATTTTTTCTTTACATCGGAACCGAAAGAGTTCCACTCGCTTTCGCAAGGAATAATACACATTCCAACCGGGGTCACATGTTCTTTCACCGATCGTGCCCGGGCAGGGTTTTATTCGCTTAGAATTGTTAATAATCTGTCCGGTCGGTTGCACAGGAACCAAACGATCGGGGCGGGGAAGCATGGCATGCTGTTACCGAGCTCATTTTTTTTTTTGGTTGGTTCCGTTTTCCGATCTCTTACTAGTTGACCCAGAGACACCAGGAACGTGATTGTTTCGCTCATTGACTCTATTGCGCTGGAGTCAGAGTCCTACCGATTCGGGCATTTGTTCGCTCCATAATCGAACTTTGTCGACAAAAATGGGCTGTTTTGTGTAGCGATCTCATCCCGCACATACTCGACATACATCAACGACATCTAAAAAAAAAAAACCGACCATCACAGGGACACGATATGCAAAGTGTAATGGTTACGATTATTGGTCTGCCTATTCGAGATTGTGGAACCGTTGATAAAAAGGACCCACCCTCGATGGGGTGGGCTATCTGCATGCTCGAGCTCGGCATGTTTACAAATTTGTCGATAAAGATGTGTGCCTTCTCGGGTAGGGAAATTTTTGGTTGAGCAATTTTCCGCCCTACAGCCGGTAGTACGGTAACGATCCAGACGAATTGCGCATGCTTATCTAGGCGCACTTATCTCGGGGAGGCCTTTATCATAGTGCAATATCGAGGCACGTCGGGTGTAATTGGTAGTTTACACTTTGGAAAAATTGATAAGAACAAGCTTGTTTAAAGAGGGTAACAAATTCTTTTGTAGAAAACATACTTATGGTTTGGTGAGAAAATGTTCATCAGATTGAAGTTTTAGATCGGAAGTACCTTGATGTGGTCTTTCTACTCCATTTTTTTTTTTTTGGGTTGACGTCTAACAATAGCTCGAGACATTCCATTGCTAAAGCGCTCACATGTAACGAAGTGCACGGAACGCCAATCTACAGAACGCTGATACAATATCGATGTAACACATTGTTCTCAGCTGAATGGTGCTGTTTGAGCGCACGAAATGCATACTTAATTTTACTGACATCTTTGGAATTAGTTATTGGCGCTCGTTGTACTATGGGCAGGTTTTGTTGCTCATTGTGCTGCTAACCAACCGCCCCATATCGAAGAATGCATCTCTTTGTAAGCGATTTGGAAGATTGGTTACCGTCGGTTGATTAGCATGCATATTGAATGAATTCAACACAATAAGTCTGTCGGGGTCGGTCCTCCCATTTTGCAGTACGGGGGCCCAGTGTTGGTATTGCAATCGTTACAACCGGCGCGCACTCAACCACCGTGGTTCTAGGAATTTATCCTGAGAAATTTAAACATAATCTCGCACCCGGGATACATTGCCAAACAGCGCCTGGAAGGGTAGCAGCGCATTGCGGCACTTGGTGGTTCATTTAATCTGTTCGGCAGAACTGAACCTCGTTTAACCTTAGCTCGTGTCCACACGTACCATGGCGGATGATATACTGACTTCACATAAGTTTGTAGCTTCAGGGAAGTACGATGCACAACCGTATCTTTCGGTGCTGATAGTGTTTGTGTGTGTGTGTGTGTGTGATCATCCAGTATGGATGGGAAGTCATCTGATTTACGGACGCCCAGCAGCCCTGAAGCAGCTGCTCACCTCCATGAAAATAGTGCTGAAACGTTACTTCACTTATGATGAGTGAAATAACTGGTTTTAGCACATCGTGTAACACCGTTGAGATGCGGAAGACGGAATTTTGTTCTACGCCCCTGCCCAGCCCGAACCACCGACCGACCGATCATCAGCTGCTACTGCTGCACGGCGCCCAAACAGTTGCCATTCATATTTGAAAGCTTTTTCTCCGGAAAGATTTCCGTCCAGCCAAGGGCTGTAAAGTGTTTCGTCACGAAACACTCGGCTCGAGGGGACAGATCAATTCTCATGCAATATTCAAACGAACCCGAAAGCGGTGGGAAAAGCATTCCAGCAGTTGCAAGCAGCAGGTTGCAGCTTTGCTTTTCTGCACTGGCGTAGTGAAGAATGTGCCGTTGTCAACACTTCAATCCCGAGCGCGCATCCCAAACAATCTCACTCTGGAGTACCTGGTGGAGTTTAACGCGGCACTGGACCATCTCACGGTTGTTAATAAGCGACAGCTCGTGCAAGGTGGCGATATGTTTCCGTCGGCTTGAGTCCCTGTGCGCTGATCAACAGATTACCAACGCCCCGGGAGTGCAAGTCGCCGCTGCCTGACCTACGATAACAAACAACAATGTTGTGCCCCTTGTGCGCGTGTAAACTTGCCTGCAGCGTGTTCTGCATACACCGATAATGTGGTAGCTTTTCTCGTGCGTTGCTAAACACGGGGCCTAGCCACTCGTTTGGGTGTGGTGGCTTTTCTAAGGATTTTTGTTGCCCTTGCTGTGACGGCAGTGTTGATAGGCTGGATTGCTATTTGTAGAAGTACCGGGAAGGCATTACAGCGTGTACGGACGTGAAGCTACTTTGGGGTAGGAAGAATTCTCGAAGCTTTTGCTGCGAGACCACTGATGTGGTGGTTTTTCTGCGCCCTCATAGATAGTGGATGCAGTGGCTAAGAGCAATGCTTATTGTTCTGGTAGTCGCTTGGAAAGACGCTGATAAACAGCCTGTCAGAGCGTGTGTGTGGCTGTGTGTGTTTGGTTGTAAGATTCCTTACAAGTGATAAAACGAGCTGCAACCGTTCTTTGAGCTACAGCACCCCTCCAGCAATAGAGATAGGGTTGAGTCATTCCGCGTGTTTCCCCCAAACGAAAGGTGTCTGCTCAAGGTACTATTTTTTTAAGGCCAACCCCTACAGGCAAGTTAAAATTTATTTCGAAAATTTGCTAATCATCACATTAAACAGGGGCAATCTGTTTTCACTCGGGACTGTCAGAAGACAGCAGACACCACATCCCTTATCATCAGGTCAGGTGTTGTTAGGTTGTTGCTAAACCCTTGGCAAGATGTTCTCGGAACTGGGCAGGAGCTTACCAAAAAAAAAAAAAAATCTAAAGAAGAAGGTCAAAACCAAACCAGCGTAACAGTAAAAGAGAGAGGGTGTTGGTACGACAAATTTAGGGGAACCTGGGGTGCGTCTTAAATTAGCATTGCAAATTGGTTGGAGTGGCCGTGGTGGCCTTGCCTTGTAGACGACATTGCAAAGGCACATTCAGCTTAGTTCGAATGCAATTTTCGGTGCAGCTCGCTCAAGTGCAAAACTTAAGCTGGAAAATGGTTGGATATTGTGCTTGTAGAATGCTAGATTTGTGCTTCAGACTGATCCATATCAGCAGTTAGGTTATAATTCAAGTTTGGGATAATGTCAGCTGGGTTAAGTTCGTTCTACGGTTTTGAAAGGCAAACTGCTGATGTGTGTTTGGATTATTTTAAGGTTTTTGTATTCCGACGACCCCAATAGTAAATTTTAAAAGTTTGCTTGTTTTACATTTCATAATTATGATTAGTAAGAGACAGCATGATGTCAAGGTAGGGCGCTGGCTCGTTGGTAGAGACAACAGCGGGGCTGGTCTCCTACGACAGGACTGGAATCCAATCCCATATGGACTGTTCTCTCGTAGTAAGGAATGAGTATCCAACTATATGCTATAAACAAGTCTAGTAAACCCATTCGATGGGCGAAGTGACCTAGCAGATCGTTACATCAAATAAAAAGAAGGTTTTCTGAGGTTTACAGAGATCAAGTTTGCAAGGTCTTAAGAGTCCAGAAAAATTTCATAACGAAATTCAACGAGATCGACACGTTCGATGAATCCGGAACTGAACCATGTATTCTTTAAATGAACTCTAGACATTTTTTCATCGCCGGAAAATCGACAGCTGTCGCTGACTCCCCAGTAAAGATATTTATTTAGACATCACAAACATTACAACAACACTTATGAAGCGTCATGATGAATGCGAATGGAGAATCTCTCATCACGTTCCACGTTCTTATCCTTTTCCCTCTCACTGCCGTTGTCGTGTCAATCCATTTTCAAAAGCGACCTAATTTCAACAAGAAAACTAATTATGTTTTTAATTTTCTCCTCTCTTCCAACAGGTAAGCGCCCTCCAAGATGATTAAGCTCTTGCTTGATAAGAATTTACAACGTCTAGCACAGCCTTGGATGAATCTTGGTCATAATATTGGGTCTACTGAAGGTTTGATGAACAAAGCTAGGGCTTAAGAAGTTAGGCTGCACATTGATTTAAATGTGTTTATAAATTTTTATAAATAACCGACAATATTAAGAACTTTATAAGCCCTTGCTTCTGCCTACGAATCGTCGCACTCTCGACGCACAATCATGCTGACGTTATCTGACGAACCATTCGACAGAGCACAAAATATGCAGATAGCAATGCGATGAAAACGGCGCTGCGCCGTAATCTGCACTCTCGGCATACACGCCACAACCACACGCGTTCCCCGGATTGCTGGTGGAAACTTCACTCGCAATGACGTCAGGAAGTTCTTGCGTCGCTTTCCATAATGGTGTGGAGAATGGGCATGGAACAAAACGGGCAACGCCTAAAACGCCTACCCCATTCTAAATGGGGTCCGAGCATAAGCTTTTCGAAGGAGAACCATCGTAAGCTGCAATCCAGGGCTAACGCTTTTAATGGAACGCCACAGTGTTCACGCCGCTTAAGAGATTTGCCTGATGTTCATTTGTTTTCACGGTATGACACCATCGGTGCCGGGTTGGTTATTATTATTTGTAATGAAGGAGTTCGCCACAATGCTGGCGATCGAAACTGTCTCCTTTGGGTGAGGGTGTTCAGCTTGGGTGTACAAATTATCATTTTATTTGCACCCCAAAACCTTCACAATCAATTAGAGTGTGTAAACAAGGTGCCGATATTGCTTGCAGGGTGGTCGTGGACACCGCACAGTTGCCAAAGCTCATCTAATTAAGCCCAAACAATTGTGGACGATTTTTTATTTATTTACATGTTTTAAGGTGATAATATTTAACATTTTACTAATTTTCGTACGTAATGTTTACTGTTTGGATGGAAATGATGGTGGTGAATCCACTCATCGTTCCCCGTACATCTTCGAAGTTCCGATTATATTAATCAATGTTTACCCCGGGTGTTTATGTAATCGGTGCTGGAATGCTGTGGCCTGGCAGGGCTCGAAGCGCGTTTCGATTGATAGATAGATTAATCAATGTTTGCTTTTCCCTTCAGCGAACGCGCCGCAGTTTGTTTGGTTACGATTAATTCCGATGAATCATACCGAATGGGTGTTTATTGGCAGGAAACGCGGAGGCGAGAGCGTTGTGCGGTAGAATCAGCTGGTGCCGATTCGTACGCGGATCTTGTACGCAACGTTTGTTGAATTCGCTGTACGAATATCGGATGGATATCGGAGAGCGAACATTGATGCTTGGAGAGGCAGTATTTTGATGTTTCACCAGCTTTTTGCAAAGTGGAATAAATACAATAAAAGATTGCGCAATTTTTGTTTGCTCTGTTAACACATTCATTTTCTCATCAATAATTGCCAATGACAGTTTTTTTAATACATTTTAATAACTATTTTAAATTTTATTGTTTTATTTGTGACAATATATATTATAATGCAATTTACACTTTTCTTAAATGGCTTATATATTCAAGAAACTAATTTTTCGTAAAATTCTCAAAAAAAATATCATTAAAAAAATGCAATGTTCTATCCTTTTTCGAAAGCGATGCTAATAAATCCCAAATTGATGCTGTTCTACCAGCAAAGCATGGGATACGGTCGTACAAGTTTATTTCCGGTAGCAAACGACTGTCGATTGCGTATTTTGGACGGATATTACGAGGGCCTACCATCGCATCCTCGCTCACTCACTCACCAACTCACACTCGCACTCTCTTTCACTCACTCTCTCTCACTATTTTTATGCTCCAATCGGTGGATGAGCATGCGTTGCTGCAGTCAAGCATGTATGGCTGCATTCGTCCTTGTACTACGGTCAAGGGAAGCGAAGAAACCGGAAGAACATTCGCAATCCGGTGGAGGGGATCGGTGGAGAGTCGGTAACACGGGATGGTGAGAGGTTGATTCGCCAAGTGCCGATACACCCAAGCCACGCGGCGACGCACTAACGTTGCCGACACGGGAAACACCCGTTCTTTCACTGTCGCTGTATGCGTTTCCTGAGCGAAAAACCGGTGAACGAACGGGAAACGGTCACCACTACCGATGGAGCTTGGAGGGTTGAATTCATCTCACGCGCTCTCACTCTCTCACTGTGTGTTGTTGTTTTCCAATGCTCTCGGGCAACAACGGTACCACCGTGTTGTACCATCTAACGCCCATTTTTCTCTCCCCCCCCCTACTCCTCCCCTGGGTAGGGGGATGAGTTGAAGAAAAAATGGTGTGGAGCAATGCGAAGAGCTTAAGGAAAAAAAAGCTTACCAGAACTCAAGCGTGTTTGCGTGTGGTAGTGGTATGGCAATTTTCCTCCACTGGTGTGTACTCGGTGGGTAGTTAGTTCGCCGGCCGCAAAGCATGAATCCTCCCACCCGTGAACAATTGGGAGGACACTCGCCAGATCAGATGTTGGGGGCGATGAGAGCGAACCCGGTGAGCATTTCTTCGCGATAAGGAAGAGATGAGAGCAAAGTGTGTGCCACAACATCAAACCACCAGCTGCTGCTGCTGCTGCATGGGATGACACCACCCTTGTTTGGCATTCGTGAACGTTAGATGGGGTTTGTGTTGTATTCGGGGGTGGCGTGTGTGGCAATGATTCCAGTGGGATAAAATGGACGCGAGCGCAGCTATTTTTCCATTCCTTAAACCTTGAGAGGAGAACCCAACGCAACGAAGAGAGCGCGTGAGCGCTTTCGTGAAGATATAATACGGGTCCGGCACACGTCCGCACTACCACAGCGGTTTAGTACGACGTGAACGTTCGCCTCAAACGCATTGACACGACGGAAACCACACCGTGATACGTGGGTTCTTGCAGTGCGGTGCAACTAGAGTTTTCGCCCTCGCTCCGTTTTTACTACAGCACGCACTGTTCGGCATTCAGCACGACGACAACGCTCACAGTGTTGCGAGAAGATTGCGTTCGTACTTCTCCCGAGCAACGTACACAACCGGTACAGTGCGTTCTTCTCCTGCTTTTTGAAAGCTCCGCTTTTCAGATTCGCGCAATAGCCGTAGTTGACACATCGACAGTTTCGGGTGAATAGAAAAGAAACCTCCGCAGACGATGCAGTGCCGACGTGGACAGTGAATGTGAAGCTTAAACGTAAGGAATCGTTGTGGCGCATCCAACGACTTAAGGGAACACAAAACTGGCAGAACTTGAAATTGATTTCAAGGCCTTTCTTGGTTTTTGAGGAGGAGTGGCTCTAGTGGTGATTTAAGGGAGGAAAAAAAAAGCTTCAACTTAAGCTAACATATGCCACAGCGAATGAGGTGTATCATCACGCTTCCCTCTAAAGTTTCCTAATTGTGGCGGAAGTGAATTGTAAGAACCGGAAACTACGGCCAGTAGTACGGTGGCCGTTCGTCCCGTGCGGGGTGGCCCAGACTGCAACGGGGCATATTGCCACTTCGTCGTCTTCTCGCAGTCTTGGAGCTAGTGTGTGTGTGTGCACGAAACGCCGCTACAATGAACCGGTCATTACAATCCAGCGATGTTGTGTGATCATGTTTTGGGGCGAGTGTGTATCTTCGCGTAGTAGTTGTACTTATGCTAGTTGGCGATTTGTTGTTGGTGGGCTTCCGATGACGACAGCGCACCAAAGAGAGAGAGAGAGAGAGAAACCTAGGAGTGTATCGAATTAACTACAATATGGCAAGAGTGCTTCGCCTAGTGCATGTGATCGAGCGAAAGAGAGAATTTTAAATGAGATTTCGTGCGATTGTTGTATGTATTTGTTTTGTGGTACATGTTTAAAAGAAGAAAAAAATGGCTGTGAGTTTAAAACGAAGTAAAAGAGAGAACAACCCTCCCAATGGGGGATGCAAGGAAAGGCGCTTTTAAGGGGACGAAACAGAGTGAGAGCGGGAGATACATGGAGCGGCTCAAGTGTCCAAATAGAAGAAGATTTGCAATCAAATCCCACACCGAATACCAACCCCCCAAACCGGTTCATGTGATTTTTCTCGTATTTGTTTGTGTGCGTGTGTGTGTGTGTGTACCTTGTCGGCCTTTTTTTTTGAAACGGGAAAAGGAAGAAGCAATTTGTTGCAGTTTTTTTGCTGTGAACAAAAAAAGAAATTGGAAAGATTATCCAGTCACGAATTTTTCAAACCATCCCCCTTCTTGCGCGCATCGGTAGTGGTGCAGAAATATCTTGACGCTTGCAGTGGTGTGGATGTTGTTGACGGTCATAATAAATGACGTGACACTGAACTAGCTGGAATGCAAAACAAACTACAAACTGATGTGCGTGAGCGATCGACATTCTGCTCTGGAACTGGAACATGAAACAGTGTGTGAGAGAGAGAGCTGACGTGAGGGTGCAAGAGAGTACCAAGGGTCATCGCTGTCCATGGACACAACTGTGGGGCTGGGTGTTGTGGGTTTCGAGATGATCCGTTGATCTGCTTCAGCTCGTTGGAATTTACTCTCGAGTGAGTGCTTGGCTTTCAGATGAGTTCCTTTCTGCGAAAAAAAATTCTTCGAAGTGAGATTTTGTAAAATTCCGACTGACACTCACTATTGTTTTTGAGTTCTCACCTCGCTCCTCCTCACCTCACAGGAAAAGGGATGAAGTTTTCCCCGTTACCGGTCAGCATGTGTTTGTTGACTGGAAAAACGTGCTATGGCAGACATTTCTTGATTTTTCACTTAATTTCAACTGGGCCTAAACATGACTAGTTGTGATGGATTGTAATCTCTCTTGTAGTACCCTCACCTTCCATAAATCGCAATTTTCAACGGGCAATGAACCTTCCCCCAACTCCCCCAAATCTCCCTACTTTTTGAAGGAATCACTTCCGGTTCTTCGCACTCATTCCCGATCATTCTTTTCCCAAACCCCCCTTCTTGTTAGACGAATGAATGGATGCGCCTGCGTGCAATGGTGTATGTGCTCTCTTGCACATGTGTTGGTGCACACCACTCCTCAGCCGCATACACCGATGGTGAAATGGCTAAAGGACATCCGCCCTGAGTATTGGAAAAGATGCATCCTTCTGCACAAACACACCTTTAGTGATGCAATTTCAACAACTACAACTGCCCTGCAGTTGTATGTGTGTGTGCATGGATTAGTCCACCGGAAGTTTGCAAAGGCGTCTCCTTCCGTTTGTGTCCCCGCTAGCAAGAGGGTGGGGAGCAAGATCTCTCCCAAGCTGTGTGACGCACGCCGAGCTTTAGTTTTTCATCGCTCTTATTTTCCCTACCCTTTTCTGCCCATCTCATTTCCCACTTTTCTTGTGCATGCTCTCTCGCTCTCGGTCTCTCTCTCTCGCTAGTTCCATTTCTAACACACATTCACAGATCACCGAGCCACTGTGGCAAAATAGGCTCTTTGCTGAGTACCGTCAGACAGTCTTACGGTGGACGTCTTACCGGTCGGCAAAACTCTCCCAAAGTCTGCGTGCGTTTTCGCGTGTACCAACAGGCTTCCTTACCACGGGGTTTCCCTTGCCGTTGGCTTACAAATTTTCATCAAAACGTGGCAGCAAACGGTTTGTGTGGTGTTGCTCGAATCGCTTTTATTTTGGGGTTTGAAGTTGAGGATTTCTGTGTACGTCCAGAGTCCCACAGACGATTGGACGAAGTAATTGAACTCCGGTCGGTGCATTTGTGGTTGCATTTTTACGAATGCATTTTGTGAGTGTTTGTGTGCGTGTGTTATTATGTGACCGGTGTCCAGCTTTTATGTGTGTGTACATACTCCGGAAGTAACGATTAATACATTAATCTGGCATTGATCTTTGTACCGAACAGTTCTTTTCCCTTTTTTCTTCTTCTGAATTGACTCTCGTCTCTCCATTTCTCTCTCTCTCTCTCTCTCTCTCTCTCTCTCTCTCTCATTCCTAGCTTTTCTTTACCCTTTTTTCAAATACCTTCGTTCGCCAGTGTTTCTCACGCAAGTCTCGTGTACGTGTGCGTACGCCGATTTGTTGCCCGTATTTGTTTCATGCTTTCGAGCAGCTTTTCCTTCGCCGAGGGGGGGGGGGGGGGGGTGAGGGAGGAAGGTATATGCATGGCGGCTCTTAGTTTTACCGGTTGAAGAAGCATTTGCTACGTTGACGAACCAACGAACCAACGTGCTGCAAGTGCATCCTCTGTCTGTGACTATTGCGAACCCATCGTTGTTCGTGTGACACCAACGTGAATAAATACACCAGAAAAGGGGGTGCGAGAGCAAACAACAGTGTGATAAGAATTGTGTTTTATCGATGTGTATGTGTGTGATGTTTTGTGGTTTTAAAACATAAAATGAAAACGTTAAATTGCATGTTAAATATTTTCATCCACCTTTTTGCCTGGTTACGTTTCTCTTGCCTCACGTTTTAATAGCGCTTTTTTTTATGTTCTCCCCCGGGATCCCAAAGGCTTAGAGATCCGTATAGAAGAAAGGGGTTGGTAAAGGTTACGGTTAAAAGAAACCCCGGAAAACCGGAAGTAAGCGTGCCGCGAGGCAAGAAGCAGCACAGCCCCATTTCCGTTTTGCCGGTGTTTCCTCTCCCGGGTGTGTGTGTACGTGTCGTGTGCGCATTGTTGTGCATGTGTTTGTGCGTTTGGTGTAAAGTGTGTGTGTGTGTGTTTTGTGTAGGAGTGTGCGTTGGTGTGTGAGAAAGCGAGAGAGAGAGAGAGAGAGAGAGAGAGAGATCAAAGAGAAGAAAGCTAATTTATAAGTGGGAATAGAAAAGTTCCTCGTGCACACCCCGGCAACATTGTTTGAAAGCGGTTGTTAAGCAGAACGAAGAAAAGAGCTAAAGAAAAAGAGAAGGAATTGCTGCACCACATACTAGCATTCAAGCGTCCGGTTTGTTCTTTTTTTTTTGGTGTTAGTTGTGTGCTAGTGCAATAGTGTTTCCCGCACCGCAGACCAAACCAGCAGAGTACGACACAACAGTTTGCAGTGCTTGGACGTTGCTCCACGCAAACCGGTAGAGCAGCAGCAGAGTTTTCCCCCAAGCCTGTAGCTGACAGCCCAGAAGCTCTTCACACAACCGGAAAGATACTTCTGCTAAGAGTAAGCATCGTCTAATAGTTCTCTTGGGATCGTTAGTAAGATTATAAATAATTTTTCGTAAGTAATGAAAATGCATTTATTTATCATCAACAAGAGTTTTATTCTTGTTCAAAGTATTCTTCAGCATTATTAATACACTTTTGCATGCGTTCAAACCGATTGTCGAACATTGGGTGCCAAGTCAGGGCTGTAGGGCGGATGACCCATCAATTCGATTTTGTTTTGGCCTGTCAAATAAGCGATGGTTTGATCCGTCTTGTGTTGTTCGTTTTTCGAATTGCTCCGAACACTTCAGCTTTTTTTGCGGCCAGGTGTTTGTTGCTAAATAGTGTTTATGCTGGTGGAAAAAATACCCAATAATGCATCAATCTCGCAGTATGCCACATGACGATCTTGTGCAATAAGATCTCGAACGGGATCAATGGTGTCCTGAGGCACAACGGCTGTTTTTTGTATGACCTTCTCGAAATCCGTCAGTAAGCAAGCGTCGGCCACAAATATATTCATTATACCAGTTTTTCACAGTGCTATAAGATGGTGCTTCCTCGCCATACAAAGATTTGAGTTCTTCAAGTTCCAAAATGTTAAACTTTCGAATAAAAATATCAGATTGCATCTGGCAACACTTCTGGTGGCTTAGGCCAGAAAGCATATGTAGCAGCCCATAAAGATGCAATAGTCTTGTTGTTTCCCTGCCGCAAATAACAAGCATCGTTTTGTTGAACTTCAAATCCGTTGTCCAGCAAATCGACGAGTTTAATAATCGATTGCATCGTCTAGAACATACGCTACTGTCGACTCATTCCGGGCACACGTTCTGGTCGAATGATTTTGTGTTCTCTCCATCTGCTTCCACCATAAAGTTAGCCATACTTTGCTGGCATTGATTTAAAACTTGACCACTTTTCCGAGAGACAGCAATGTGTAGGAAGAATCTCAAATCCCACCGCGAACGAGCTACGAAAAAAATGTTCACTGGACCGAAAGACGCACGCTGCTCTGCGTGTTTTCTCAGACCTCCATCGTGAGGTCCGGCAGAACCCTCGGTTCATCGCTAATAATCAACATCAGATCGTTTAAAGTTGTGTGGCTGCTCTCCCCATCGGCAGCAGCAGCAGGTCGCTTGCATCATCACTCTGCTCGCAAATGCGCCATGCACAGAGTTAGTCAAGCATGTCCGGTTGTTGGATTTAGTACTCCTCGATACGAAGATGCAGGAGGGACCAGAAACCGTGGTCCCTGGTATACCGAGATCCGGTGGTATAATTAAGAAACGCAGCCTATTTTCTAACGTCTCCAATTCTGTTTTTGGGTTGCGTTAGAACACAAGAGATGGACGGGGAGAAGCAGAAAACAATTAAAAGCTTCCGTCAGCCGTTGAAGTTGAAGTTGTAGATGTCCATAAAGTGAGGCTTTTGGGATCTCTCGAAATTGCACCAGAAGGTGTGTAATTGCGATTTATTTCCCCATGTACCGATAGACTAATATCCAACGAGAGTTCGTTGATCCTGCCCCACGTCCTCAGAGGTTCTAATTAAAAGCACAACCAATGCTGCCACCTTGCAGCACTCAACTGATACGCCAAACACACACACGTTGAAAGCCGTGTCTCTGTCACGCTTCTGACGGCTGACAACCGCAAGTGACAGGTGTACATTGATTCGTTGAAGAAGTGGTCAACGCATCCGAAACTTCTTCACGACAGTGACACCGGCCGAGCGTACGTAACGGAATTAGAGTTGACATTTTAACGGTAGGTCAGCAAGACTGTAGTGTCGGCAATGCTGGACGGCGGGTTCTGCAGCTCAGCACTGAGTTCTTGCAAGAATTATGTGCAACGCAAAATTTGCATACGAAACACAGAGAAACAGAGAAATGCATAGAGAAACGAGTTAGCGGAGGAATCATCCAGACAAATCAGTCAAAAGGTGGAACACACAATGAATCGAGATGGGTAAACTGGGTCCCTCTTCCCCGGCTTGCTAGACTTGCATCAGAAATTGCATCCATAATTGATGGCATTGAACTTCGGACATTTACAATTCTTGTGTCTCCTGCACGTTTTGCACGTTTAGCGCGGGCTATGATAATGCGGTATGTTAATGCTTACACCACTCTTGTGGGATCCGGAGCTTTCCTTGGCCTCCAAAAAGAGCGTGAGAAAGAGATGCAAAGCAATCAAATAATTTATCAGTTGATAGTTCATCTGTTTGATGGTCGTTTTTTTTCTTTAATTACTCTGCATCATTTCCATTTCCGATTTTTCAACTCCAAACACAAAAAAAAAACAGTCACCACTCACGAGATGGATCATTAAAAGCCGTTTCACTGTTGAACACTATAGAAGCATGTTTTTTTGTGCTGTCTGGTGTGAAATACATATCGTTCGAAACGCTTTCCTTTCATAAATATTAAACACACTTCACTACAGTGCCACTGCAGCGTGTGCGAGGCGAACATTAATCTCTTATTCGTTTGCTGCGACGAGCATATTTGCGGTTAAATGTACGGGTCGCACCCGACCTGGCGTACTGGATGCTGGTGTAGCGCTGGTTTAATTTTTAATGAATTTGATGCAAATTAATTTGATCCAGCGGAAAAAATATGTTGCTCGTGTGGCACTTTTGCGCTGACTTGGCAATATTTTGCTTTACAAGCGCATATCTACGAGACAAAATAAAACTCATCTGATGGGTGCCGGTGGTGGATTTGTTTCCATTTACAGTCCATCTGTCAAATGCACCACAATGAAGTTAAAGAATTATTGTGCACTGTTCTCATCCGCGTTCCAGCGCTCTATTCGCGCGAGAGCACATCAATGAAGAGACTGCTCCCCGGTGTATAATCAACGACTATTTATTCATCGGAATTAAATTACATCCGTCATCGTTCGGTGGAGAATGTCTGATCCCGCACGGAAATGGCTGATCGGCGAGTTTTCTGATCTCACAAGACGATCGATTCAATTCGCGTCCGACCATGCTAATGGGGCCTGGGAGGCCAAATTATTCTCTGTCATAATTTATTTCCTATATCCGATCTGAAGTATCTCATAAAGTTGTATTTTTGTATTAGTTGAAGCTTCTAATTAATGGTCTAAAGCCAACAAGCTCGCTGATGCCTCATGTCGAACGCTGACGAGCACCTTCTTCGTAGGGTATGAGTCCAGCATCCTCATCACGTGCCCCAGGCAACGTATACTACCGGCTTTGAATACCGTCAGGATATCAGCACCGTCAAACGGCTCAGCTCGTGGTTCATTCTCCTTCGCCACTCGCCTTGTTTGCACACACCGCCAAAGATAGTCCTGAGGACCCACCGTTCGAAAATGGCAAGAGTGCATTGACGTCCTCCGTCAGCATAGTCCGAAGTAACGGTCTTACCATGGTAGCAGAACTCCTCTACCACCACGAGATCGTCGCCGTCAACTGATACTCTGCTTCCGAATCGGGCTCTGTCTCAGCCAGAGCCTCCGTCAAGCACGTATTTTGTCTTCGTCGCATTGATCCTCAATCCAATCGCGTTTCATTCCACCAGAGTTTTCCGTTCGGTGATGTCGATGTCATCCGCAAAGCCTAGGAATTGGAGAGTTCGTCCCCAGATGCCTCAGATCCCGGTGAGATTCGAATCATTAAACCTATTGCATCTGTATCAAGTCGTAAAACGATGTATAAATGCGTATTTCCGGCAATGTATGCTTCAGCTTCCTCTACAACAAAACTGGTCGTTACGCATTCGCTGTATCGCGTGCTTAGTAATGAATTTTACAGATGTGCCGCTGTCCGCATAGAATTCTAGAATAAGCTGCCTGGGACCGTCGTTGTGAGAGAGAAAGAGGAGAAAAAGCAGTCTTTCAGTAAGAGCGCTCCAAGCAATGGGCCGAATTAACTTGCGTGTGACAGTAAATCTGACATGCAAGGTTTTCTAATTTTTGTGTGGACTTCATGAGATAATTTGGTACGGAAAATGTTTGAGATTATGCTGTGCTTAATAGCAGGTAGTTTGCAAAGAATCATCCTCCCCAAAGCTGCTTACCAGTGAACTGCGAGCTGTCACCTAGTGGTTGCTGCGAAAACGCATAACTCATTTCACAATTACGGAGCTAAAAAGGACATAGAGTTACAAAAAAAAATGGCGAACTGTGTTCATCAGGAAATGTCAAACTCGGCTCGGCCGATACAATGCTCCAATTGACCTTGTACTTTGTGGGAAAATGCTCTGATCCGACACACACACATACAGACAATCTTCTAAACAACTCACATGGGGGAATTCATGATGGTTCCTGATGTCACTTCCTGCCCCGTTTGCTAACCACACACACACACACACACACCGTCAGTAGTAACACGAGTGCCAAATAATCGCAATCGTCTTAAGATTTACCAGTCATGGTCCGTGGGGAGCTTTTGTAGGCCGGTGTGTCTGTCTGTTTCGGTTGGGTGGAGTCCCATCAAATGGGCCTCCGCAGCTAGCGAAGGAAGCTGTTCAGAAGAAACATTTTTTGGCACAATTCGTTTGTTTGTGTGCTGTTGAATGAGGAACGACTCGTTGGAGAGGGTCAAACCATACGCAGAAGAACAACAAAAACCACGAACGCAAAGAATATATAACGTCATCATGTAATGAAGGAAAATCCCAACCATTTCTGTCTGTTCGTTTCTTGATCGGCTTTTCCTTTACTGTAGGTTATACACCTCCCCCCTTCCCTTCCCTTTGCTGCCAGCATCTATCGGTGGAGGTAGTCAACCTTCCTCTTCTGGTGTGAGAGCACAAAACGATGAAAAACGGTCCCCGGGGTGATTAGAGATGGATTTGAAGTAACAGAAAGCAAGGAACGGATGAGAGCAGCAAAACGATAGAATGAAGTAAAACCTCCCAAAAAAACACGAATACTGGAGCTTTTTTTTTTCTTCGTGGTGCATACTTCCTGCCTGGCCTAGTCGTTCTATGATCTATTTTTCTCTCTCGCGTTTTTTTTCCCCGTACCAAGAATTCATTTGTTCCCTCACGCGGGTAGACCTTCGCCACGGAGGAAGATTAATCTTCTTTCGTGTCGTTGCTATTGTCGTTTGGGTTTTTGGGGATCTTTTGGCTCACGGAAGCTTCGGTGGGAAGACCGAATCACACTCCTGCCTGTCCCCACTTTCCATGGTCTAAGATGGCACAACGCGCAGAGACATCCGCACAAACGCGGTTTGAAAAGAAGATGGAGCAGGTCAGAGCAGGTCGGAAATGTCTGCGAGTGTGAATATATTTCGCCGGGATATTAAACCTCCAGCCATCACCCAACTCTCATCAAACCACAACTACTCCCTCCCTAACTTCCTCACACATACACACACACACACACACACACACACACATATTGTTAATGATCTTAGCACATGATGTCTCCACCGTATGGAGGGTTCGGTCGCGCTCTGCCTTGTGTCCCGATTCCCTTCATCGATTCGGCTTCGCCTGTGGTCTAGAATCCGGTTCGTTCCAGTCACTTGAAACCGAGGACCGGCAAGATATTTCAATGGATCAACTTTTTTTCCTCTTACCTGAAAGGTTCAGAGATCGATCGAAAGATGCACACCGGGTAGGAAATGGCGGGCAATGTATAAAACCTTACCCACACCAAGGGTTGTAGTTGTAGGTAGGCTGCCCCAAGATATCTCCAGAGCAAATGATTTTTACTCTCCCCAGTCCTGTAATGCGGTCCGGGTTTCTGTGGTCACGCGATAGATTTGTGGCGGAATGGATAGATCTGAACTGTTTGCTTGATGATATCTTCGATCTTGATGCTACAATTACGATGCAATTGCTAGGCAGCAATTAAAACCATCAAAGAGATGAGTTTAAAGCCTTTTTTTGTTGATATTAACAATCCAAATCACTCCCAAAATTTTTCGTTAGCACTTTAGCTATCAGAAACTGCTATCAAAATCATGTTGTCAGGTCTCCGATAAATTAACGCCCTAGTATCCAAGAATACTATCTTGTTTCATCAGTAATTGTAATGAGTTGCATGATTGAATCTCAGTTTGAATTTTACAATGAAATTGCCAAAAAACAAAACACACGTAGACTATCTACGTGATGTAATCTTCAAATGACTTCGTTAGATTACTGTTCACTGTCAAGAGAGAAAGAAATCTTAACTTTATATGCATTAAAATCCACAAACTGTCCAACAAAGGTATTATCTTAAATCTTCGAATCTTCCCTGCCTCACATAAAATCAATCAGAGATGCACATCAAATTAAAACTTGCCAATCTCGTTTAAAAAAATCGTACGACACAATCGCAACTGTGTCCAGGTTCTGATATTACACGAGCTCGCATTGATTACATTCATTACAACAAGCGTGTTAAGGATGTGATTTGTGCGGATAGGTTCGGCAAGCACTCACCTACCATTCGCGGCACTTAAACTATCAGCTTTTAGACGATCACTTTATGGCTTCACCTCGTTAGGAAGGCCCTTGGAAGGGAGTGGTGTGAATGTGTGGACGATGCGAGAGACTAGTTCAATTGTCGATTGCTGCAAGGCTCGTGCTGCTGACCATAAATCACGAACTCAACCAACCTTTTCGAGTGTGGGGTATGGTTGTGTGTGCATGTTCACTTTCCGGTTCTATACGGTCGTGAGTCAGCGCCAGTAATTTTACCATCTAAGGGGTAGGTCTGTGTGGTTGTGTTTGTGTAGCCAGGAATTTCTTCCACCGACGCGAAATACCTTCTGCCCGTAATTGGTTTTGCGTGTACCGAATTCGACAGTTTAATAGCACCTACGGCCCAGGCGGATGGAATCTCTTGGGAGCGTACGGGACCATGCAGTTCTCTCGGCATGGAAGAAAGCACAAGCACAAAAGGGTGTCATTTCCAACTGGGCGGCACGCAGAGTAGCGTTAACGGTGCGTCGCCGGGATTGCATCGTTTAGTGGAAGCTAACAGATGTGATGCGCGTGATGTGAGATGTTGAATAGAAATTGGAAATCTTTTGGAACTTGCACATGCCGGGAAGCTGTAAGATTTGAATTGAAGTGATTTTGATGCGTATTGATTATGTAAATCAATGGAGAAGAACCTGCCAAGTTCAGATGTAATTCTAGACAACTGTCCACAGTCCACTCTATTACTGACATCCAGTTGTAGGCGAATGCTTTCTCTTGCAATGCATCGATTGCATACATTAAGCCAATGAACGACCATTTTGACAAGGAAGACACACTCCAAGATCCTCGAGCAGGAAGGGTCAACTTTCGCGTTCTGCTAATTAAGTTTCACCAAACGTCAAAAGCCATCCCTCCCGTACCTCTAACGTCAAAGGGGCAAGGAATCGACCTGCCCTGCTTTCTATTTTTAATTTACCATTTTATCCTGCCGCCGGAAGCAGCCCTCGTTTCTGCCATTATGCTGTGTGCTTGCTTTCTGCTTCGCCAGATCTAGAAGAGATCTTAGAAACTGGTGAACTCACCAGTCCACCATTGACCCCTGCCCGAACCATTTCGCAACCCAACGCGGCTCCTTCGTTTCCCAGTCCCCGAAAAAAAAGGGTTGATCGTAAATTGCAGGTATCGAAATTGGTTTTCCCCGCTCTTGGACAAAAACCTTCCAAACTTACAGCATCAGCAACGAGCCCAGGAACAAGGCAGTACGGCTTGTACATTAATTTAAAGCTATTTCCTCCAGAGCGAGCAGCAAACGGAAGACTGCATTGGACTACTTCGAATTCGAAAGCACTCCCCCTCCCCTACCGTGGAATGGTTAGATGGGAAAGAGCCTTTCGTTTAATTTCTTTCCGACGAATTCGTTAATTACTACCATCACCGGTGCGGAGTGGAACGTGCACCCTCCCTCCCGTCCCGTAGGTCGGTGTAAGATGGTTAGAAATGGTTCGAGAGCAATGGGAAAGCGGTGGTGCATCGATTGCACTTTATAGCATCCCCTGCGGCATTGTGCAAGATAGTGCTTGTTTTATTGTTACCTTTTGCTGTGATAAATTCTACTCCATACACTGTTTGGGACCTCAACAGTGTGCGGAGGGTTCAATGTCTCGAGGTGTGGTGCGTTTTATTGGAGTATCGGTCGTTCGTTCGCGTGAAATATGGACCGTTGTTCAGATTTGAAGAAAAAATGCAACGGTTCAGTGAGTTTCTTTCGATTCTGTTTCTTCTACTGCGGTAAGCACCGTGGGCCTTAACTTGCGCCAGAGGTCTAGCGCCAGAGGGGCTGCTAGTGGAGAAAATTACTGGGCATGACGTTTTTCGTGCACTGGCTAGACGTTCCTACTACTGAAAGCTAAACCCCATTCCATGGAGGGACAAGGATGAAAGAGGGTAGTAAATATTGAACCTGTGGTCGATGGTACATTTTCACATTGAAGAGAAATGAGAACTAGTAATTGATCGTTTGGTGGACTGAACAGCGGTTAGGGGGGTGTGCTGAGACAAGTAGATCCCCTTTCTAGTTTCACATAGTAATTACACTGGTAGTTCCTTCTCGTGAAAGCGATCGATAACAATGGTGTGCAGTGAAAATGTTTATGATCAGGAATGATAGCTAGAATTTAAGGAACCGTACAATTGCAATAAAACATTAATGAGATGGGATAGTCTTTTCAATAATTAGATATCTGTAGGCTTGGAATTTGGTAACGAGCTAGTCAATCGGAAGATTGTGCATCATTTTGCTTATGGTTCATTAATTTCTTTAGAGCAGCTGTGAAATTATTGCCTTTTTGATAGAAGTACTTCCGAGTAAAAACCATACTTCACTGCTGTCTTTGAATGAAACCTAATGTAATTAATATTTACGATGGTTTAACGTACTATTCTACTACTGTCATGACTCAGACAAGTCTGTAGTCATGAATAATCGCATACAAACTCACGGTATGGAACTGAGGCTCTTGTTCTTCTGTCTGGCTTAACGACCTACTCGGTTACGCAGGCTATATCGAATAGCTAACGAGACATATTAATTTCCTACAAACAATATTTTTAATATCTTAACTATCAGAGGATAACCTGACGTCATCGATAGCCCTCGGGCAGTATAGATGTATCACCAAACTATATACTGAAGGGAAAATTTAGAACTCACGTTCAGAACGAATCAAAGAATTGTTGGAGAAGACATTAGAAATTCTCAGAAGAAAGATTCGAATTGAACAGATGACAAGTGTTGCTAAACGCCTGAAAACGTTGAAGTAGAGGATCTCTGCAATCATGCCTCGAAGGAATAAAGCAAAATGTGCTACCGTTTGAACAGGAGATGGAGCGTACGTAGGAATTTTGGATCAAAGTTAAGGTGAGCTAATATCGTTACCGGGCAAACCTCTTATACAAAAATGCTTGACAGAAAGGCAAATGCAGACATTAAACGAAGTGAAATTTCGCTGTAGCAACGAAGTAAATGCTCACATATTCGAGAATAAGCCGAACCAAGCTGTAATACAAAGCTTTGAGACAAAGTGGATCCCGAACATTCTTGGCCATCGCACAAATTCTAATCTCTGTGCTCTCTGATAGGTAATAACTGATAAATTAATATGTAATTCTTCTTCTTGGCTTAACGACGCCAAGATCACATCGTCCATCAAATGGCTTACAAGACTTATTGACACCTCGTAGATGGATGGTAAGTCTTTACTACAGGGGAGTATTTTGAATGGGATTTGAACCACGGAACTGTCGTCGGTAGGCCGGCGCCGCCATCACCTCTACTAGACATCGTAGTAGCTAGCGGTCGAAAGTGTCTCCAATTTCTTGTTCCTTTCTTAAATTACCTAAATATTGCTATCCCGACTAAATATTATGTATAACAAGATATCCATTACAAGCACTGCTATTCAGTTTTATACCAATTTGCGCATAAAATCTCGTCAGTTATCTTGGAATTGGAACATCTGCCCACCACCTGGAACGTTTCCAAACATCTTGAAGAAGAAAAACACTATCAAGATTCAATCACCCGATGCAGATTTGCTCGTCGAATTGTTCCATCGAATTGACGGTAAAAGCATATTGCCTGTGCTGCTTCTTCACCGTCAGTACAAGTCACTTCGGTCGGTCTTTTAGTCGTTTCTTTTGCCTCATTTTCATGCCATAAAACGTACTAAAATGTCATCATCGTTGTTCGTCAGCGACGCATTTTAACATTCATACGGCTTCCCTTCAACAGTACGAATCAACGCACACACTGTTGTTTTGTTGCATTCCTAGCAGCAGGCGGAACATTAAAAATCGTTTGATTTTTCATTCGTGAAATTGCGCTCGCTCGGTGAACAGAAGAAAAAAAAAACTGGCCCCAATGTGTGTTCTCAGTGAAGATGAATCGTCGTTAGAACCTTGGGAACACGCTAAAGATGCTGCTTGGCAAACAGCGCGTGTGCATCGTTTTTGGGTGTGTACAAGCTTCCGGTTGTGTTGACGTACTGTCGCGATGGCTTTAAGTATCGAAAGCTTCTTTTCACTTCAGACAGCAACGCGCGTGTGTGGTGCGGAGCTCTTTCTGACACCTGTCAGGGTTAGTACCGTAAAGGAAAGTTGCGTGTGTGAGGCACACTTTACATGCTTGCGAATATATTATAAAAAAATCACACAAATACACAAAAAACAATCAGAAAAGAGTTGAAACAGAGACCCTTTTTTTGTTGCTACCAACTCCAGTTTTCTGGAGGCACGAATCCACGTTCCATCATCTCTTCCGTGCGTCTCCTCCGATGCTGCTGGCGTGACATTTATGATGATTTCAAATTCATGCTACCTTTTTCCCAGCTGCCTGTCTGGTGAACTACGGCTGAAAGATGATTCATGAGCTACGCATTTTAAGCGTGGCAGCTGCCAACAGTGTCATCAGCATTAGCCGCCCCTGTGCCGGTGGGAGCTTTCATAACCAAACACGATCGACACAAGAAGAACAAACAAAACACACAAAAACGCTCTCCCCCCCAAAACTTATTGCAGATGTTGATTTTAACCTCATCTGCCACACTTTCTCTGCCTTTTGGTGTCTGTGCTTCGGAAGAGAGTAGCTTCGTGTAGCTCCAGCAAGTAGATTTGATGTACGAGGTACGCGGTTGCGGCAACATCTTCCTGTGACGCCATACAGCCAAAGCACACCCGGCAGAATCTCAGAACATTGGAGCATGCATGGTATGTGGGCATCCGGAGGAGTTAACGAAGCGTGACCTTTTTATTTCGGTTCCTTCTGCGCGCTGTTTTGCGATTTTTTATTCCATTTCGTCGAACAGCTACCGCAATCACAAGTAAGCCAGGCCTGAGTGCTGATGTCGCGTGCGGGTACACCATCCCTGGATCGGGAAACGATTTTCTACGGTGTGATGTTCGTCGTTCTATCATCGTCTTTATAGGCTTGATATGTCAGTCGCCGCGGTTAAGAATCGCGCTGTCTCTGCTTCATGTCTGCTCCGGAATGAGGTCACAAAAATTCGGTGTTCGGCTTTAGTTTTTGTGTGCGACTATTGCACAGATCTAATCCATCTAATGTGATTCCGGAACAGCACCGTACATAGACGAGAGAGTCGGTGTGTGGTGCGGCAAGTCGTCGGATGCTCTCTGCCGAGCGTGTCATCAAATATAACATTATGCTTTGATTACATTTGCTGTGTTGTATGCTGCCATGCCGTGAAGCGCATACCCTCTTCTTCTTCCCTCACTAAATATTGATTCTCATTTTTCTTTTTTCTTCTCTCTCTCTCCCTCTGTCTATTTTTAGGTAAGTTGTTCCTCAATCCAATCAACTGGCGTTTCAACTGGCATTCCCGATGTAGGACGACGACATTGGATGGTAAAACAGTGATCAGCAAACATGCACATAGAGAGAGAGAGAGAGGGTCACAACATCATAGAAAACGCTCGCAAGCAGTTCCAAAGAACCTAGTGAAGTTATTCCACACTAATGAAGCACAGCGAGCATGGTTGGGCTGGGCGATTTATGATTCTTTCGGAGTATTTTTTTGCTAGGTTAATCCACCCAATCCGGGGAGCATTCATAATGGACTAAGACTTTGGCTCCCATCACCAACATTTGTGGACACACGTGGCATAAATGCGTGGTTCCAATTTTTTTTTGCTTGTTCTTCGGAGTTCTTTTTGAGCGTCCTTTTTCCCTACTGATTTGAAGAAAATTTGGCTTCTTTGGACTATCAGAACCCATGGGGCCAATGTTAGAGAATGAGGTTACGGAGGAAAGACGGGATGGCAGACAGAAATCGCCTTCCGTAAGGGATAAAAAAGCACTTACCAAGGCATGAATCTTCTACCGGTAACCAACCGTACCTTAAGTAGCTTATTTTTCCAACGCCCCCGTCTGAATCCTCACCCACCAAGTCGAAAAAAAAGCCAACGTCTTCGATGTGCGCTGACCGTAACGAAACGAGGCAAACGCTTAAGAGCCCACCAAGAAGTGGTTGACAAGTCTCGCACCTTGCTCTGCGTGTCCGCAAGCCTGCATCCACTTGCCACGGTCCGCTCAGAGCTTTCAAAGGGGTTTTCCGTGTCTTTATTATTTTTTTTTTTTTTGGCGCACGAGAACTTCCCTCATATTGCTGCTCTTTTTGACGCGCTGGCGCAATATCAAACACGTATCCCGAAACGATTCCCGAGACATTACAGTGTTCTGGCTTACGGGTTCCTCTTTTCGCGGTAAGGGCCTTCCACCAGCTTTTTTTTTGTTTTACTCCATTTTGAACGTACATTTAGATGTCATCTTTTTAGCTTTGGTAGACATTCATCTGATCTCTTGTGCTGGATTTTGATTTGTAGCTGGAATGGAGGGCTTTTCCCCCTCCACAGCCCATCCTACGCCACGTTACTTGATGCAGGGAATGGTGGGAATAACACCACAGAGATTAAGTGAGTGAAATTCCGGCGCGCGTTCTGTGTGCGTGTGTCTTCCGTTGGACGGGAACACCCTAATGTTAACCTAATGTTTAAAGACTCGCCCCGGTGACGGTAACGACCGGGCGTAGAAGTTTAAGCGAAGCGATGATTTAATGTGCCATTTTTTACGCCTTGCATATCTTCAAAAAAAGAAAAAAGGTCGGTTCGCTTAGGCCACAGCAGGCCTCACAACACCTTGGTGTGGCGCGGTTGACAAAAGTGCGTCGTTACTGAGGACCTGAGAACAAAATCGTCCAAACATTACGTATTTAGATTAATTATCTCTATCTCCGTGCCCTTGTTCGCGTGTAGGTGGCAGATGGTTGGGAGCTTTCTTGAAGCGTTCGTATGCTGATGCGGCTGTGTGTGGCATCCGTTTTTATGCTACCACCATTCTCGGGCACCCGAGACGTGATGACTGATGTTATTCGGGCGCAAAAAAGTCCTGAAAAAAAAGAACCTTTAAGACGCATCGGAGCGTCCTTAGGTGTTCCTGGTGAGGAGAAATAATAACAAACTCATAAGGCGTCCCGCAACGTGACGATAACGTGTATACGTGTGTAGAGATCGGAAAAAACGGGAAAATGAGTACCAAAAGAGAGAAAAAAAACCATCCTCCGAAACATGATGATCGTAGGCGGGGACCCAAAATCGTCTCCAACGGCCTTCGCCGTCGATCTGTCATGCTTACCGCGCAAAGTTCTTTCCACAATTCGCCATCTGTCATGTTTTATGGGTGTCGTCTTGCGAAACGGTTGGAATGGACCATTGTCTAGCATCAGCTGTGTCTTCCCGGGGCCCCTTACGATGGGGACACTTCGATGACAAGAAAATTGCGTAAACGGACACGTGAAACGATAGTCTTCCGATGTCGGAGGGTGGTGAGACGGCTTAGTGGGACGAAGATGATGGGTACCATTTTTCAGCAGAAAATTAAAAAAATTGAAGCACACGACAGGCCAATCCGCTCACATGGCTCACCATTCCTTGTGGTACCAGTATGAGCTAGAGGAAGTTTTTAATGAGTCATTTTTCACGAACCCACCATCGCAGGGTGACTTCGTGACTTGGAAGTACAAAGGAACCGGGACTATTATTGGTGGTCTTTGATGTAGAAGATGTGCAAACTTAGACCTGCAATTCGACATTTGCTCTAAATATTATGGAAAAGGAAAAAAAGTATACACAATCTACGTTGGAAAAGCTCCAAAACTTACTGCTCTGCTCAACTATCTGTACTATCAAACTCCGGAAAGCAAACGATATAATTACGCTCCGAGCGTTCCGAATCCAGCGCTTTACATAATTCAGTTAGGCATTTCGTACCGCGGTCCCCAACGCCTCCGACACCGACTCCGTCGGTTTCAATTTAAGTGTCAGATTTTAGGTCCAAATTGTGTCCTATTCATTTGGCAAATTGCTTTAAACGCCTTGCCGTGTAATATTCTGGACGGTCGGTTTTAGCTTCATTCTTGAATCTGTTCTGTGCATAAATTTTGAAAACCTCGGCCTCGAGTTTGGTAGCGAGCTTACTACGTGATTGCGAGCGGGCAACTTTGGCAGTACTGCAGAGCAGTGTGCCATTCGTGCAATGAGTTTATCTTTTTTATGACGCGCCCATGGAAGTGTGGACAGCCGTTGAATTGAAAATTTAAATGACAATTCTCCACGTTGGATGGAGCGTCATGCCGTGTTTTTATCTAGGAGGATTTAGAAGGGACACTAGGAGCGTTACAGGGAGAGAAATTAGAGAATGAATGTAACAATCTAGAGCTGGAATTGAGGGTATTTAACAAACGAGATTTCAAAGGGGTTCATTTTAATTGAAGTATTTCTGTGTATTCTCTAGTTGGTTGGAAGACCAACAGGACTTTTACTTTTACAGTTTTTGAGAGTTGAGAGTTCACAGTAAAAGGACCGGGATTCAAATCCGATTCAAACCGTTCTCCCGTAGTGAGGACTTCCAACTACGAGGTAACGGCAAGCTTAGTAAGCCTGATACCTAGTAGGTCATATCAGGAACTCCTGAAGTTCCGAATGGGAATTTAAATGACTTTCCATGATTTTTTTCCTGCTTTTCGAAATGACTCCCCTCTAAACAAGAGAACCAAACCAAATCTATATTTGCGGTTAAATTCGACGATTCTTCAGTGGTGCCTTCGTATGCGCCATCTTAACTTGAAAGCGTTTGTGGTTAGATCGGTGCTTAGGCAAGGGTCCTGTATAAGCTCTCTTCATTAATACTAACTAAGGTCAACAGTAATCTAATCGAAAAGAAATATTTTTTACACTTTCTTTCGCTTGTTGTCACACTCTCGCTAAAATTCCTCAAAGAATTCTTTGATTTGCTGAATCAGACTTCCAAAGCCAGGATCGCTACAACCAAGCATTTCTTGAATAAACTAATCGAGAACGTGGCACTATTGCCAAGTGCTTGCCCGTTCCAAATGCTCAATCATGCTCCACTACCCTTGTGTATGTGTGCTACGCTAACCAACAAACGTACCACTCCAATGTTTCTAGCATGTCGTCTGCCGTAAAGCCATTTGGCTGGTGTTGGAAAATTAAACTAAATGAAATCACCCTCGAGCGAGTGCTCGCAACTTTCATCGACAAATCGGGCTAGCAAAAAAAAAGGGGGACTACTGCTTCTTCTTCTTCGCCCGCTAAAACGAAACAATCCCCTTGTAAATGTTCCGATTGTCGTCGTCGTCGTCGTCGTCGTTGGCTCCCCGCTGTCATGGTTCCTACGGCTGGTAGAAGTGTAGTAGTATTGTGCGGAAAATGTTGGGGAAACAATTTTTGTTTCCTCTCGCTGTCTTCTTCTGCCTTGCTCGCTACGTCCCCGGCCGGTGTAGCAAAACTAACTCACTCCTCATGTGTTGTAAAGTTATCAAAATCCCAACCCTGAAAAGCTGCTGCGCCCCTTACTTACACCACCCGGGGAAAAGGGGAAAACGATTTTCCTACATCGTTGCCCAAGAATATTCAGACGTGCGACGAAAGCTCTGTTGTAAGCCCGCGGAATCGAGGACGGTGGCATGCTGGTTGAATTATTATTCAAATTTAATGAAGCCCTTTTACTTACAGCTTGCTCTTGCTCTCTTGGAGTTTGGGTGTTGTTCGCCTGCGGTGTGAACATGCCTGCCCCAGTGTAAATGTTTTTCCTCCGAGAGGCAGAGGAAGCGCTTGTCGTGAAAAGCGTCATTGAAATCGAGCAGTCACCCAGTCGAGTAATTTTTCTAACTGTGCTAGAAATGTGAAAGTCACCAAAACTTTGGCTTAGACGACGGCGTGGAGAGCAATGTGGGGGAGGTGAGAATGGGTCCCCTCATCGGGTGAATGATGGAGCTCTTTTGACCTACTTGAGGATTAGATTTTGGGAAGTTTTCCATTTTAGCTGTAATGAAACTAATGAATTGCTTGATCGTGGCTCACTTCCTCCTCCGCTGTTGTCTAGAATATTCTCGGCAAAATTGCAGAATTGCTTCAATCCAATCAAACTATGGCAAATAATTGGCGTTCGGCGAACGATTCGGAGTACATATAAATGTGCTCAAGAGTACAAGTTGCCTACAGTGATTCAGTTTTCTGCAAGATGCACTTTCCAATCCACCAATGTATCCGGTGTGTCATTACAAATAATTAATTGCACGTGTATTTATACAATAAATCATTATTTACTTCCATTTATAAAGCCAATCTATATAAATTTCGATTTTCAACTTAATTGCGGAACAAATAAACGTCATCATTATGAGGTTCACCGATAGCATGCTATTCAGGATCAAATAAAACAATCATACTATTAACTCCTGAGTACCGTAAAGCCCACAATTGCTGGACAATTATTGTTCGCTTATTTTTAATTTAAGCTTCGTTACAATTTTTCACAGCAGAAAATATGTTTCCATTGTGCCACTTTCGATCGAGAGCCCTTTAAGGCAAATCGAATCTGTATCGGGTTTTTGTCCAAGCGAGCGGATCGATCAATCAATGTCCTGTCCTGTCCTCGCCCTAGCGGGTTCTGTGTACTACTTACGCGCATCCTTTTTGGTTTTGTTGTTTGGTTTCTGTCCCACTCCAACACTGCCCGGTGCCACAGTGCGCATACAGATTCTATCAGTCACGTTCAATTGAATGCGTAATTAATGTCTCACTTAATTTACGTTTAATTGAATCGTAATACTATTTTACATTTTTAACCCACCACGAGAACGGGTTGAAACCGATTTTTTTTTTTTTTTTTGGGGAAATGGGAAAAGGACATTTTTCTCTCGCTTTTCCTGGTGCGTATGTGTGTAAGTATTGTATGATGATGGGAGCTTAAGCACTGATTTATTCAATTATCATTCTTTTCTCCCCGCTCCAACTCCTACCAGCTATCTACCCTGCTTCCCATAACCCCTGCTTGCTTAGGGCAAGGGGGATTTGGGATTTCATTTTCACTTTGGCGCGAATTTATAGACATTTATCGATCGATTTGAGCTTTGAGCTGTCCGAGAATCAGGAGCAAAATATTAATACAAAAAACCAGCGCTGATTTTGGTAAAGTTCAGCCGAGGGAAACGCTTCCCTCTATCTTCTGCCTTTCATCTCCATCTTACGCTGTTTGATCTTGCCTTTTCTTTTCGACTTTCTGGCCGCGAGCAACGTCGCACTCTCCAGGGAGTGAAGAAAGAAAAAGGCAGTAAAGGCGTTACATCCTATCCGATTTTTCCACCACCTTTCGGTGTATATCGATACACGTCGTTTCGTCGTTTTTCCGCACTTCATCGACGTTCGATCGGTGGTGGAAAGTTTGGCGGGTGGACGCATTGCACCAAAAAAAAAAGCGGCGCAATGGCAAACAAGCGCCGGTCGAAAAGAGCCATAAATTTTCTTCGCTCTCGTCCCTTATCGCGATGAGCAGGGAAAAAGATTTACTTACCCCAGCAGACAAGCGCGGGCGTTGGGCTGCTTTCTTCCAACGCCCCGTTTGCCAGATAAAGCGTGGCTTTATGTGTTTTCTTTGATTTTTTGGCGTTCCGTATCGCCGCCACGACGGTACAGGGTGAAATCTGTTTTGACAGGACAGTGTTGTGTTTTTTTTTTTGTTGGTGTGTGCCTTCCTCGTTAGAAATGTATTTGTTGCTGCCTGTCAGTGTGCTGGAGCTTCCTATCGCAGGCGTGAAATCGGAATAGATTTCCCGATTTTTCTCCCCATCCCCCCAAAAGGAGGGAGAGTTCTTCTTGCTGCTTGTTGGTGCATTATTCGTGGACACGTTTACCGGGCCGAATTATTTATCGCTTTCGGTAATCGAAGGTGTGTCCTGCCAGGCATGCTCTATTAGGATGATAGCCGTACCCCGTATCGTGGAATAATATTGCGTGCCAACGGTAGAGCCTTTACTGCGTTAAGGTAAAGTATTGCCTTGTAGCACTTTCGTTCCATCAATTTTTGGTGCGTTGAAATGTGTGTGAAAATTAATTCTATATCGCATACCATAAGTCAGTAGCGTCTATGATGGGGTCTAAGTCAGTTTTTTTATATATGCGTTTTGACGTTTTAAAGACTAATATGCTGCTTCCTCTGCATACAAACTGATCGTCATAATTTACCTGCGCCATAAAGAATTAAATTTGAGCAAGAAATTAATATTTCATTTGTTTTAATTATTTTCAAGCTTCTTTGGCATCTTAAGCTCATGCCAAGTAATGTGTACATCACCTTGATATGAAATTGATGCCTTGATGTAGCCTTTTAATTTTTCTAAAAATGTTTTGTAAGCAAATTGATGTTTCAAATCTTCTTACGACCTACCAGGTCACGCCGGCTGTCTAGTCGCTTTAGAGATTTATGTGTACTGCATAGTTGGAGGACCGGTGGTGTAAGCGACAGCGGCGCCGGTTTTCAAACAGTAGAACCGGTGTTCAAATCCCATCCGGACCGTCTCCCCATAGTGAGGACTGACTAATCAACTGCGCGGTATTATCGGCAAGTCTAGCAAGCCATTTCGATGGCCGGCGTGAACTAAGGAAGTTGCTAAGTCAAGTCCCTACTTCGGGGGAACGATCCAGATGGGATTGAAAGTCCGGTCCTGCCGTGTGAAGACGCTGTCGCCTCGATCATCTCGCGCAAAGCCTGATCAGGCACAACATTTCAAATATCGTTTAACATTAAGGATGATTTAATCTGTTTCCGTTTTAAAGGGTACGAATACTCAACTGTTGGAAATAAATTGACTAAAAGTTTCTTATTATCAGGCTTGAGTTCAGAAATGGAAGGATGGTATATGTACTCCATACTCTAAGCTCATTTTTCCCCATTTCAAAAGTCATCATATGCCAAAATCTTATGTACAAAATACATATGTGTGTCACAGTAGCGTGTGAAGATATTAAATAATTAATGATCTTTCCTCGTTTTGTTTTTCTTTCTGCGCCCTGCCCTCCAGCAACAAACCATTGACAGTTTCAAACGACTATAACGACGCTACTGGTGTTGCACATAGAAACCCCTGGGTGAAAGCTCCATATATTGAGAATACTACTCACACACGTTCGCAAAACATTCCGAACCCAATTACTACCATCAATAATTCCGTCACTCGTGTCCGTGTATCGATGTGCTATCCCTTACCCCTCCGGTGCGGTCCGGTGAAGTTCCCAAAGTTCCTAAATTGATACGCATCGAACCGAAACACGGAGCGTCGGAAGAAAAGGAGGGTCATCTACTAATAGCTTTTCGGTGCTTCCAGTTGTACATGAGCTCTGGATGACTTGGGTACAGATTGCGCCTTGGCCAAGAAACAACTGGGTGCCTAGCTGTACGTGTGTGTGTGTATGTGATGAGGGGCTGTTTGTCTACAAGGCTTCTGGCACCGTGTGGCACAGAACGGCAGAGATGAATCTTTCTCATTATATTCGTCAGGGAGCAGCAGCAGCAGCAGGGCTCGGGCTATTGGAGGGTGCCGCTGAAGCTGGGAGGGGTTTTGCTCGGTTAGCTGTAAACAAGTTATTTAATACCAAACATGTTTTCCAACTTGGATCGCCTTCCCCCCCTCGGTTTCACCCTGAACTCTAAACCAGATGACGCAGAACGCTCTCGACGTTGGCGTTGCGCTTTTCTTGAGTTTTGCAAGAAATCCTATACATCTTGCCTGTTCGCTTTCGCTCACCTACCTCTCCTATTCGCCCCAGAACAGACGGATGGTGTGCCGGGTAAACGAGCTTTCCAGCAAAGTGTGACCACCGTTTTCTGCTAAGAAGATGATGCTGCTTCGGGCAATGTGACTTTAATCGAACCACGCGATGGGGCGAACGTCATCAAGAACTTCAGCTCCACCCGGATCTATCGTGCGATAGGATAGGCTTGCCAACGCTCGCTCGCAGAGAAGCCCAGTTGTTGTCTGACAGCGGGTTCGTTGTAAGCACTCCGCACCGAGCCATGCTCCGTCCGTTTGCCGTGTGCTTGTGTGTTGCTGCAAAACCCACATCAAAGTTGGTTATTTCTCGAAACGCTCGGGGCCCTCTGTTGGGGTAGCAGGTGTTGTGGCGGTGTCCAGTTTAGCTGCTGTCATTTAGTGAAGATCCTCTTACGAGAAGACACACAGCTGGGACGTTACCAGTTACAGCGTCCGATGAATCATCTCACAAGTCTACTTCAATCGATTAGCCGGTTGCGAAACGGGGCAGCTATCAAAATGTGATCGTGCGCTTTTAGTGAAAAGTTACTGTTTGTTTAGAAGGCTTAAAAGACTAGCTTGTTGGTGCTGAAGTACGTACAAAATAGGTAGCACATCAATCTTGTGTTTTTTTTCTAAACTTCACTGGTCGAATTAATTATCCACAACTGATGCTAGAACTTTTAGACGAGAAATCGGATCTGGAATTCTTCCAGTTAGGTGGACTTTTAAAATGCATTTTAGGTTCACTGTTATTGCAGGTCTGTTTTTGGTGATCTTTTGAAAACAAACTGGCACCTTTTATTTACTGTCTTATGGATTGTTTTATGATCTTCTTCAATGTTCTTCAAATTACATCTTTATTGGCAACACTTGCGAAAAGAAATGCTATAAACTTGCAAATTGTGTTCGTTCATCGGCACGCTTTTAACTGCAATTTGCAAACGTGTCAGATGGACGGTTTTCCTCCCACGTCCGTTGTCATACTTAATCGCATTTCATCAACTTTTATCGTGCTTTACACGTTCGCTTGCCTTGGCCCTTTCGCATCGTAATTGTTGCCTACTGGTGCCGTACACTCTGCGCTTCAAACTGTGTAGCCAGACATCAAATCATCATCGGCGCTCTACGCTTTTATTAGTGGCATCATATTTCAACCAATTTGCTTCGCCAGAGATTACTCTGTGTGGCTTCTTCCGCAAGGACAATAATTTGCAACCACGGTAAATAATTCACGCAACAACAGCCACACAGAAGTAGGCAAAACCAAGGATAACAAAGTACGCAAACTCTCCCCGTCTGCTTCGGGGGTTGGGACAAAACTGGGCAGAAAATGGCCCGTAGGAAACCTTACCGAAACGAGCCGGAAAACACAGGAAAAAAATGCGCTGCGACCGCTAAAATGGAAGGTAATGGCGGCGGCCCGGAACCACATAAAAATGGTCCCGGTGTTAGAGGCGTTTCCAATACGGGTTTGCGCTTTCCTTCGCGCGCTGACTTCAAGTCGATACCAATTTTTATTTGCTCGCTTTGCGGTTTGCTTTTCATGTCTGGTTGTGTGGTTCTTTAGTGGAAGCGTGGAATCGTTACTCAATGTGCGTCCCTCGGTTTGCTGTTCTCTGTCTCAGCAGCAGCTGCCCAAATGGTGCTGGTGCGTGAAGGGGAACCTTCTGGGTGTATCTCTGTGTTGCAATTTCGCAAAGTCGCGATTCCACAGGTAATGGAGGGCAGTTAGGAGCGAACAATACCAACTCGGATCGGAGTGTGGCGGTGGCGCTAATGGACCGTTCGTTGGTTCGATTAATTTATTTATTCGGAAGCCAGTGGCTGCAATCCTGCTCCTGCTTTTCGAAACGGAGAGCACACTGTGGCGATGTATTGGAATGTTTCAGGCAAGGTATGGTCGTCTAGGGAACACAGGGATCTCCATTACGCGCGCGCGAGCGCACGCTGGCAAGAAGAAGCAATAGCCCTATCGGGAAGTAACTACAGGTTCAGGTTTCTATTGCACACTCCAAACTCTCTGCTTTACGGGGGTTCGGCCCGGTCCTGGAAAGCATTACAAGATGCTCCTTCATTGACCATATAAATTGTACTTTTCTTCTCCCCCGGTGCGTTCTGGTTTTGTTGGAGTGTGGAAGTAGGGAAACCATCACCATGGGCCAATTACTCACTTTGTTTCCCCCTCTGAATTCCGAAGCATCTTCAGTGTGACTCGGTCGAAGTTTTACTGCCGTGTTTCGTTGGGAGGTGGTAAGTGGTATTTTAATAATTTATTATTTGCCAGCTTCTCTTGTTGACTTCCTGTGTGCCGGAGTCTGCAGAACGTTGTGGAAGTTTTTCCTGTCTTATCACCTCTGCTGGCCAGGCTTCTGGATCGGTGTCACTAGCAATGGTTTACGGTCCGATAGAGGATGAAATATTAGATAATTTTTCATCTCTTACACTTGGTGGTTGTGCTGAGTGATAAGTAAAGCTTGTTTTCTAGCTAGGCTTCTAAATACTATCGCTTTATGGAGAAGGTATATTAAGCAGAATAGGTAGAATGGTGGACCAAAAGAAAGACAACGCGTAATGAGTGACCATTTTGCACGATTTTTTTAACAGAAATTACTGACTGACAAAGCATAAATATCCGCACGGACAGAAAGCATTAAGCATTAACCAGCCAGGAAAACGTCACCAGCACTAGGGGCGTACAACAGCAGTTCAGAGGTAGTCCTGATAGTTGACATCACCGGCTGAGTACAAGCATACAGAATTTATCAATCTCCAGAAGTATGACTTCAGAGCAAACAATTTCTTCCACTGAGACGAGGAATTATCACTTGCACTGCTGTCGGGGGAAGATATGTCTTGTACAACACAATCTATCTAAGCTGCCGCATGCTGGTATGCCACTTTGTATGCCGTCTGCTGTCGGCAAAGTTTTGTAAGACATCCCCCTGCAGTATACGTGTACCAAAAACCAAAGGATGCAGGTACCGGTGGATCATCTGCAAAGTTGACGCGTCACGTCACGGCTAGCCAGCGGCATCAAAAACGACCATGCAGCGTTGGATTTTTGCGCTACCAGAAGTTTTGATCTTTCCATCCAAACTTTTGTGTGAACCCTGCGGGTTTCTTCTCCTCTGATGTACCGGTCGCAACGTTTTGCGGGTGTTACTTTCTTCCTTTTTTTTGAATTCAGCACTGCTCGCAGTTGGCAGCAGCGATTGGACGCACGAGATATCAGCGCGCTCCATATGGGTTTATGGTTGGAGCGACCGGGGCAAAAGAGCTGAGGAACGAACAAAAAAAAACTGCAAGTAAAAAGCGAACCGCGCGCCAACAAAGATAATCATTATTCCGCTCCAGAATGAAGCGTGTGTGTGTGTGTGTGTGTGTGTGTGTGTGTGTGTGTGTGTGTGTGTGTGTGTGTGTGTAAAAGTTTTCCGTTGCACATGGCTGAGAAAATGGCATGCTGGTGTGTGGTAAAGATCCCTGTCCGGATCTTGGGGGCATTGATGCGCTATTCGGGTTCGTTTTTTGTTGCTTTCGTATACCCATTTCGCAGTATAACCTCTGGGAATGGGGCCACACGGAATGAGCGAGTGATTTTTATATTTTTGCCAATTCGAATGTGCAGAAAACGGCGGCGAGCAAGGCAGACAAAAAGAAAAAAACCGCACATACGCGTCCAATGTTCGCCCCGACACTATGAAGCTTGCGAGGAAAGGTTGACTTGGGAGAGGCGCGCAGCATACAGTGAGATGAGCGATGATGAGCGCCACACGCGAAATACGGTGAAATTCCGAGAGGGCACTGAACCGAAAACGGTATATCCATTATGTTCCAGGGAAGAAGGACGGTGAGGGCGGAGGGGTTAGGGAGTTAGATTCTACACGATTGGTCTATGGGTCTTTTGGGTAAAGTCAAGTGAAAAAGAAATAGTTTTTTTCTGCCCCGCAACGCATGACATGATCCAACGAAAGCAGGAAATTTATAGCACTGAGTGGAAGGAGTGCACCGATGCGGTGTGATATGGCGAGGGGCAAGGGGAGCGTGTGTGTGCAAATTTTCGCAAACCTGCTAGATAATTTATCAGATCGGAAGCAATGGAAAGACTAATCGTGATGGGGCGTCTTAGGGCGAGAGCAAAAACTGAAGCCCAAAGTTTAGAAAGCTTTTTCTGTGGCATCTGATGGGAATGTCGGAGGCAATCAGCCAACTAGGAGGAGGGTCAAAGGTAACTGTCATAGTGATGAAAGAGGTTGATGGGTGATGGGACGGAAAACTAACGGGAAGCATGTCTTGATGCACCAGCCAGCCAGCATGGGTGTGTTGGCATCATCAATTTGAAGCGATCGTAGCAGAAGTAATAACCTCCTCGGCAGCTCTATCAATTCTCGTTGGGTTCTTCCTGTCCACTGCTCCGTCCGGACGCGCTTATCCACACGCAATTCTTCCGAAAGGTCCGATAACGGATGGCTTCAATCAGCAATATGTACGCTTTCCTCTTGGCCGTTCGAGAAGCCGGATTGGAGTCCGTTTCTACGGGAGAGCAATTTTTGGCGCAAATGTTCCACAGCAGAACAAATCAATCTCCTCACACCACACATGGTTGCATCAGTTTGATTTTTTTTTCTCTCCCTTCTCCTTTCTTACCTCATCGACTTCCTTGCTTAATGTGCCAGATACGTTACAACAGACACATTCAATCCACTTAGATCTGAAAAGGGAAAGGAGTCTTCAGTTTGGAAGAAATGTGTTGAGATGCCGTGTACAGTACATGCGTTTTACTACTTCATTTCCATCTTTCCGAACATTGTTGATTGAGAATCTGCATCAAGGCTTGGTAATCTTAAAAAAATATTCGTTTCTCATGCAAGATATATATCTTGTCATATACACTAAGCCAAAGAAAGAACTCTACCTGCACATCCTTAAGTGGTAGTGGGGTCTAACAATCTGTCAATTTTAGTGAGTTACTGTCAAGTGGTCGAGCAGGCTTCTTCTAATTAGACAAACTGATCCTCCTATGGCAGGTTGTACCATATTTAGAGGATATTGTCATTTCCTGACTAGACCGACGTCTATATTTTAAAGAGTTACGAGTGTAGTAGTCTTAAAGACTTAAATCAAACAGGTTATACTCATCCCGAAGCGTTTGTCGTTTGATGTACCAATGTGACAGATTGAACATTAAAAAATTTTATAAGAACTTTTGGATAATACTTTAATGATGTGGAAACCACATAAAGCTGTACAACTGCGTTAAATGTATATTAAGGTAGATCATACCAAATTTTGTACAGGCATAGTTTCAAAATTAATGGGGGTTCGAATGGGATTTGTACCCCGGTCCTGCCGTTTGAAGACCGGCACCCCTGTCGCCTACACCATTATATTATACTTCTGTTTAATTTACGCAAGCTTAAAATGTTTCTTAAATGTCACTTTAAACAAGGCAATCTCTCACGGCTTCTTAAAAAAAAATGGAGACCATTTAAGAAAATCGTCTGTAAAATGCAAATGACAGTCGTTATGAGAATTTGGATCAGATAACATTACATTCTAGAATTCAACACATAGATGCTATGGGAAAGCCACAAATTCATTAAACCATAATCATGTCACCAAACCGTTTTCACATTCGTAACGCTTAATGCACTACATTCGTAACGCCTCATAACAGTGTTGCATCTAAGTAAAAACTCTCACACACTCACATTTGGAAAGGTGGTCATTAGGTAAATTAGTTAATTCACAGTTCGGCACAATCGAACACCGGGCAAAAGGGTTTGCTAATTGGCAGTAACTATATGATTGTAGCCCTTGTGAACTATCAAGCGTGAAGATTGTTTAATTCGCATCCAATGTGAGAGCCTGTGAAACCAACAATTTCTACTCTACACCTTAACCCGTGACGGTTTGGTTACGTTTGATCAAGTAAAATAATAGCCGGCCTAACAGAGAACTTTACCGAGTGCGATCATATCACAAAATGGTGGCCAGTGAAAAAAAAAATGGCAGTGAAGTGACAAACAGTCCCGTATGGCTGTGCACGGTTAGAAAATTGTGTCCCTCTTTTGGTCCAAAAAACCTGTATATCCACATTCTTTCTTCTGCGGGTAGCACGACATCGTTGAGTCCACACCACGCCTTAGAATCCTGCTTTTGGACGACTGTGGTGGCTGTGGTCGAACGATTTGCTTCTTATTAGTGCTGCCGTTCATCGCCCCAAAATCCTACTACTCCTACCCGATGATTAGATCGGTGCAGTAAATGGTGATGCCATCTATTTGAAGGCAAGACCCTAGCAATCGCAAGGTGGATGTTTTACCTTTTTTTTTTGGCCACATTATGTCTAGCGTCTGTGTGTTTTTGCGCGACAAATAGCTCGCCAATAGCGCACATATTCACCACGTTATCTCATGATTCTACAAAGAATCTTAACCGGCACCAATCTATCCGCGCCTGAACGGCAAAGTGTGACGCCGTATAATGAGAACAAACAGTGTGCAGAGATTACAAGCAGTTTGTTTTCACGCATAAATTACAGAACGCGGCTGTCTTCGCTAAACGGTTGCGGTGAGTCGGTCGGGGGCCGTACGTGAAGCTCAAAGCTATCGAGTTTTCTTCACTGGAAAAAAAAGAACAGCTCCGAGCACACATCTAAGCTGAAAATTCGTACCGTGTGTATGTGTGCTTGTGTTTGGAAAATTTTCATCACCTTGCACTCCCCCCTTCCTAATCTTCTCGCCCTCCAGTGCCGGGCGCCAGGTTGTGGCGCCATGTTGGTAGAAAAGCTTGTCAAAGTTTATCGCCAAAATGCGTGCATTTTATGGAAAATACATAGCGCCGACACGCACATTGCGATGTGTCACCGTGTGCAAGATGGTCTGTATCAGCTCTACCGGCATCCCAATTTCCCCAGGCCCCAGGTCTGCGGATTTCAGAGTCCTTTGTGGTGAAGTTTTGTTTTTGCCTTTCCGGCAGAAACGAAAAGAGATTCGGAAATGAAGTCACTTGCTAAAGGTGCGCTCGGAACGATGAACACACACAGTGAACGTGAAACTTCCAAAATCTAAAACCTTCTCGGCACGATGCCATTTCGAGTACCACCAGCATATCGTGCGCAAAGTGGCGGGCGAGCATTGTTTCGTGCTTGGATGACACCGAAAATTAAACGACAACAACTGTTAAGCTTTTAATAAGCATTATTTAGCGATAAACGATGGTGTGGCGGCGGCATGGCTTTGTGCACTGTGGTGGCTTCTGATGTTGCGTTCGTTTTCATGAAACTGTAAACGACAGACGGGCGACGACTTAAGAGTGTTGTGCTTCTTTTGCCCAATAAGTGATAGAATTGCTGGTGCCAAGCAGTTTTATTTATTTATTAACTTTAGAATTTCAAACGAGTAATTCTTGTGTAAACAAAATGCTTCCAATCCAATTGACGTAGAAACCGAACGTTACAGATATGTCAATATTTATGCATTCATGAAGCTCTGCAAATGCGATACTAACCTGCTCGCCCAAAAAAAAACTGATGCTTTTACGAGTTTGCGAATCGTAAAATTCCTCGCCAAAACGCGTCATCATATCAAAACCCGGCGATTAATCGTGCCGATAATATTCTAAACGAGGTACGGTACAGTTGCAACTCGACACACAGCGAAATTGAAGGGTAATATGTATTAATTTGTGCGTTCACCTTGTGGTCGGGGTTATCGTGCACCATTCTGCAATGTCCCTCATCCCCCCCGATCTGGTGTAGCTGGTTGGAGCGGTTGGTTCGATTTATTTCGTTTCAATTAAAACGTCGCACACCTGTCGAAAGTGTTTACGATTCGGGTGGAAGTAATTACGCGAACTCGATTTTATAGACAACCCCTTTCTTTAGGCTTTCGAAGGTTGCGCTGGACGAAGTTCAAAGTTATACTCGATGTGCTTTATTGGCTTTTCTGTTTTGCAACAGTGAACCAATCTATGCTTTCTGATGAATTTATTTTCTTTTAGTTCCAAATTACTCCTAGTTCGTTCTGAACCTGTTAGGTTCGTTCCGTTCCTTCAAAGGAACGATCGAAACCTAGATTCAAAAAGCATTACAAAGCAGGTTTTTTGCAGCTTTATTAACGTTAAATCGTTACCCTTTTATACCTTTTTTCCTGTATAAAACTCCATTATATTACTACAAATTCAACGATGTAAGTAGCAAAGCAAGCATTAACGATTGTTTTATTTAATTTTTGAAAAATCTGCTGAACTTTTTTGCGGAACTTTAAGATCTCTCTAGAACGACGGCTGTCCTTGATCTACTGCATTGTTCTGTAGACAGCTTACGCACGGAAGACACTGTGGCTTTTTTATTTTTCTTTGAAGTTTATTCAAAGAACATAGTAGAAGGTTCATTCTGCCCCTTTCTTAAATTAAAACTATTTTAGAAAATTGCTCGAGTTTAATTGTTGGTTTCTGGATCGACAAAAATCTTAAGCTTTTAACACAGGCTAGCTTTAACTCTCCGTTTGTATGGAAAGCCTGCAGCAACTTAGCTTGGTCAAACGTCAAAACACATATAAAAAAAGCAGACTTAAGTCATCATAGTTCGCACTGCTAGTTAGGATTCTCTGTTTATCGTTTTGTAAGTCCTTCAATAATTTTCTTGAAAGTCCTTTTAAAATTATTTTAATTATTATATTACTTCCCAAACACCAAAACCCATAGCCGGCTCCAAATCGACCCGCAGCGAAAACGGTCAAATAAGGAGATAATGTACAAAAGCAGCCAATGATGGCGATAATAATGAGAAAACGAAGGAAAAGCCGATTGCCGCTAGTTCGGTTCGCCACACTCTGGCGCGTGCAGACGGAATGATCCAATTAGTTTCGTTCGCTTTTGATCTTTCCATTCTCAGTCGAAATTGGTATTTTTCTTACTCTCTTTTTTATTTTCACTGGACATTTTCTGGTTGTGTGTTGTGCTGCTTCCGATTATTACAGTTCGTGCTTTTTTTTCGAGAATTCATTTCATAGCATTCCTTTAGCTCTAATTTTGGACTTTTTATAAATTTATTTCCTGTTTTTCTTGTTGTGTTATTATTTTTGTCTTTATATTGCTTTATTATGCATCCGTTCCTCATTCGAAGTTGATTTACCGGCTGTGCTGCAGGACAATCGGTTGGTCCACCTGTCCTAATCGGCAGCAGTCGTGAGGTACGCCAGTCTGTCTGCCAGAATCCTTCTTTTTACCATCTGTTTACGATCCACTTTGCATTTCCATCAAGATACGAAGGTACGATCGTTCCATCCATTTTTCCATCCAAAACAAGCACAAAAACAGGTAGAAAACGTATGATGCAGTCTAATGCAATTCTATCCAAGAGTGTAAGTGAATCTTTGGACAGATTTTTGCTTCCCGTGTGCAATTGCTGAATTGCCTTTTGTTGCTGAGTTTCCATTCGGAGCAGAGAAAGAATCGGAACATCCTATCACTATTTAAAAAAAAACGCATTTTTGTTTGCCTTAACTGCAGACTGTCTGATTTGGAGTGCTGAGTTTTATTTGCCAAACAACGAGCTGTTTGTTCGCTGTGCTCAAAAACCCCAGAATGAATCGCGCCGGTGCTGCACCTCAGCGCTCTGATGCAGCCGAAATATGCAGCGCGTCCGCGCAGATACAGTGCCGTACACAAATAAACAAACACAGCGTGTGCGTGTCCATTCTACCCGTCGTGAGTGAATGTGCGATAAGAAGTAGCCGACCGAACGACTGGGCCTGGAGAAAATAGCGAAAAAGCAAAAGCTGGGTCCCTCAGCTGTTACAATACAATACGATAGGAAGAATGGGAGGATTAAATGAAGACGATTGATAGGCAAAAAAACTGTTAAAATGCATTTCTTGAATATGTTCTGCCCGTGAGCAGCGGGCTTCAGGATTCGGTTGTTAAAAACTTACATCCATTTTTAGGAGACTGAGTTGCTCTAATAGCTCTAAAATTTCTGACCAATTTCACGGACGATCCAAATTCCATATGGGTTAAAATGCTGTTAGTAAATGTTCTTGAATGTATGAGAAAAATGCTCTAAATATTTTTAAAACTCACAAGCTAACACACTTTTGCAGTAAGTTCAAGCCGTTCTTTCGTAAAAGAATTTAAAATACCCAGTAAGAGATGTCCTAATTCCTAAAGGGACATCTAGATGGCCTCACTAGTGATAGGCAAAACGCTGTTGTAATTTTAATCGATTCCGGTAAGCTTCAACATTTTACATGCCGTGTACAATTCGGTCCCGTCATCCGAATCGGTTCCTAAATCAAATTCTGTTCGGTTTAAGAATTGGTTCAAGAATCGGAATCAATTCAAAGTAAAGCATTCTCCAACATATCAACGATTCTTTTATTTCTCAAGTTTCAATGAGTTCGTACGTAGGACTGATTATCCAGCTACGGGTTAGTAATGTGATGGAAGCCTGTTAAGGCAAGACAAGACTTTTCGAAGCTTTGGATCCAAAATCTTTCACTTTCTAGCATTGGTTTGGAAAAAATTAAATAATTAACTGAGTTAACGTAACATTCGGCATCATAATTACACTATGATCACATTCAGAATTTTGATTTTTTAATGCAATTATGTTGCTTTGATCTTAAAATTAAATTAAACTTAGTCGGCAAAGGTTCCAGTTCAAAAATCTAAGTCCAAATCTAGTCAGGAATCGGAACCGTTTCTGCCTTTTGTACCGGAGTTGGTTTCCTAATGGGTTCGCAAATTGGTTCTGGAATTGGTTGCGGAATCCGTTTCTGAAAACCTAATCGGAATCAGACTCGTTTTTGACAACGGTATCGGGAACAGGTAGTTCCGGTTCCGAATGCCCATCACTACATGTTGGAAAACAATTTTTCAGTCGTGTAGAACGGCCAGGCCTAGCATACTCAAACTAGAGTGTGTAACCATCAATAAAATTAATTGCAAAAAAACACAATCAAAGCTTTTTCTAGGTCAGTGAGTGATTCATACTGTGATGTCAATGGACATTTTTTTTTTTTTATTCATAAGGGACGGCCAGGCCGTATTGCTTCAATGGACATTTTAAGAGTTTGCTAAATATTCAAACGAACATAGTCTCTAAATTCATTCTAAAAACTTTTTCACCCACTCTCCGTCTTCGAAGCATCCCTCGCGATGGTTCGACACTTTTCGATCGTTTATCGTTCGATGCAATTTCGCTAGATTTTCTTCCCCCTCGACAATGCGTAAATGTGCGTGCATCCTCCAAAAAAATGCCCTGCTTTTTCAAGGTTTCAACCATAAACAGTACACACGCACACACCTGCTCACAATGAACGTTCATTATTCATCGACATCGGTTGCACGGCTGCACGAAACGCTGGTTTGCCCAAAAGCGTCCAAACACACCAAACGCCGGGAAAAATACGGTTCCAATTTATAACTGCAACGGTTGTTCCGATGGTTTTGCACCACAGCCCGATCATTACGTGCTGGGGATGAGTTTAGGATGAGTGTGCTCTCGTGAAGTGTTGCCCGGAGTTTGTTAATTTGGTTTCGTACTTGCCAGCTTCCGGATGGACAAACCAAGCTCCAAAATGGAAATGGGTGACAAATAAAAAGCGAGGAAAAAAAAGCGACATTCAAATTCAATCGTTTTTTCCCACTACTCTGCGCCATGAATTTTGCAGTAGAACATCCGATCGTGTGCTTTCCGAAAAAAAATCCTCAACCCCCATTTAGCTACCTTCTCGGTTTCCCGTGCCCTCGCTCCTCTCGTAGCATTAAAAATAAAACCCAGCAAATGCGTTACGTCTCACGCCCGGCGCTTGAATTGTGGTGGTGGTGCGTCTGTGTGCCGTTGATAAATCGTTTCACGTCAACGATCATACACAGACCCACACACAGTACACGTTTCTGCATCAACCACACATCATCCCGCCGTGCCGTTTGTGTTCATGCATCTGGCATCTGGGCATTATCGTATCGCTTCGTTGCTGCATTCACACACACACTGCATATCGTTGTTGCTGCACTCGTTAAGAGAAAAGAGCAGGGAAAAAGATTTGTTTGCATTATTTTCCACACATTTCCGGTGGTGGAGAAAGGGGAAGAGAAGGAAATGTGAAGCAGGAAGGATGTTCGCAAATCGTTTTACTTCCATCGTCGGGCTGGAGGATGACGGCTTGTACGTCTCGACAGCATCGACAATCTGAAGGAAATTTTCCCTGCAACAACACCTGAAACACTTTGTGAAGCGAGGAACTCGTGTTGGATTCTGCCTGCAGCGCACCGTGTCGCCTATGCATGTGTGTAGGCATGTGTATGTTTGCTCATGGTGCCAATGTCAACACTAACCTTTTAATGATGCACACACATTAGTTCCGAACCGATGGGCGGCAGTGCTACGTGCCAGCAAAACCAACGTCGGGCGCAGACGGTGTGCAGACGGCTGGTGTACGGTGCTCACAGTTTCTGATTCGAATTAAATTATTATTGCATTCGGAACGAGCTTTTTCGAGAAGCCGGGCCAAGCCCATCCTTCATGCAGGTGTTTCCAGCATTTAGGTTACGAATTAATTTTACCCAGTTGCCGTGTGTCGGTTTGGTTCATAAAGTTTTTCACACCCTGTTACTGTTTTACCCGCAGCCCGGTTGCCGGCAGGGTGTAGCGAGTGTAGCTAATCATCAAGACACGTACTGTTTAGAGTGTTTTAGATGGATGGACTCGAGTTTAATATAGTTTGAGTAATTTATTGCACTAGAATAGACAATTATTTTGCTTGGTGTACCAGTTTGGGACGGGCAATACTGCATTTTAGTGATTGTTCGTCTGCCAGTGCAGTTTGGCGAACTGTTTTTGCAGGGATTGAAGACAACTTTTTGCGTAATGCAAAAATGACCTTAAAGTTTATCCGTTTCAAAAAAATATCAATTTTTTTTAGCATGTCCGGGATAAGGCGCAATCCAAGGAGGAAATGCTTTGTGAAATTCGTAATTAGTTAACACACGTGGCGTTTACCGTATGGCTGTGAGTCGACATATTGGAGTAAAATAAAAATAAATAAATATTAATAAACCGGGAAAATGATGCTGCTTAGGATAAAAAAGATGTCTCATTTTCAGGAGCGGCCCGGTGGTGCAGGATTTGACTATCCAACTACGTAGTATCGGCAGTCTAGTAGGCCATTTGATGGCCGGCGTGACCTTACAGGTCATTAAGCCAAGAAGAAGGATGAAAAAATCTTACCAGTTTAGGTCCAGGGAACATTTTTATAGCTATCATTGTGATAAAATAAAACTAACTAACTGTAACGAGTCTTATAGAACTGCACGCATTTTTTTCTATCAGTGTATATGTCGAGTTATGAGCATTTTTGGCACAAAATGTCACTGCACATATGAAATACGCTTTGGTCATCATAGAGATCCTTGTTTGATAATTTATGGTATGGATGAGTTCATGGCACAGTGTAATGAATAATTTAATTAATTGTTATTTTAATAAGTAACACGAAAGATCATTTAAGGGAGCTAGCAGTGAATTCTGATTTCTCATTGAGTTGATTTTATCGTTTCTAGATATTTATTAGAATAAACAAAAAAATGTGAAAAACTTCAGGCACGATCCAACTAAAAATTTCTTTTGATAATGATGAGTTTTAAAGAATTTGAATGAAAACCCCTCCATCATCTCGGCATCCAACAATCTCATAACGCTTATTAACCGTGCAAAAACCGCCGGAAAATTCACACTCACTCAACCAAACTCCGTAAACCCAAGATTGGCTTCGTAAGCTTTCTGCTGCAGTGAACTTTCATGCGCCCACCGTGGCCCCGCAACCATATCATGCAAGGGCCGTGTTAGATTGCTAAACTGCAACGCTTATTACGCTTTTGTCTGCCCAAAAGAGAAATCGATAAAATAGCGAGCGCGTGTGTGTGTGTGTGCTGTGCCTGTGGTAAAATTAAAGCAACGGTCCAGGGCTTCCATACAGCGCTCCTTCGGCTGGATAACTGCATTCCAGCCACCATAAATCACGCACGTGTGTCGGAATGCCAACAACGGTGTAACCGTTCGTGAACGCCCCTCCACGGGGGAGACATCGGGCTAGGCATCGTTCCTGGACGGGATGTTTCCCTCGCCGAAAAACGCATTCATAAAGCGACGCTAGATGGAACGGCTTTGGGACACATTCTGGAGGGCGAATGTGTGGCGCGTAAAGGACTCCGACGCGGAAATGGTTTTAATAATATGACACTATCTAACAAGATAATGGAAAATGTCACCACCATTGTAGCGCTTGCTTGATTTAGGGCACATCAGGGGCCTACTTCCATGGCACGTACACTGATTTTCGTGGCCCGATCCCCGCTGCATAAAATCCCACGTTGGTGAGGGAGAAAATTTTGACTCTTGAGCGATTTCTACCATCATAGGACGATGGTACTGGTACATAGCGGGCTTTTTGTAGAAAAGCAGGTGGTAACGATCTATGGACCTTGCACAAAAGCTGCTCCTTTATGGAGAATTTTCCCTTCGAAAGCTTGTCCAAAATACATCCCTAAACGATGCACGACGGATATTTCTTGCCCAAGCTTTCACCGTGTGTTGCTTCGAAAATTTGCCATCTCTTACCACGTGTGACAAATATGTGTGTGTGGCTAAATATTTTTACCTCGAAAATTAGGCCATTATGCAGCGAAGCACAAGTGCTACTCTGGAGTGTAAAGCGTCAAGAACTGGTTCGTTAGTTATATAGTTCGCCAACATTGGGTCGAAAATTTACGTCCACCTCGTGTGGAACGCTTCAAGGGAGAGATCATGCAGAAGTGTCTATTTTTTGGAAGATTCTAATCCTCGTTTTTATTGCTCCGGGAAGATCCAAAACCATAAGGCCATTCAAAGAGCTCATCTTGATAGAAGAAACTTGCCGGAAGCAAGAATATTATGAAGACTCTAACGATGGTGTTGGTTTTAATTGATTTATTGGAAATAAGTGTTCTTATCGCTCTGTGTTCCTGAGGGTATGAAAGTCACATTAAATAATTTAATTAGCTTCCCGTTTTCGACTCCTGTCTTCTAACTTTTGATGAGTAAGGTCTAAAAAAATATAGAGTTCCTGATTTAATTGAACAGCTTTTGACAGAATAAGTAGAATCCTGTTGCTCGTTATTGTTTTAGACAATTTTGAGCATCATCAAAAATAATACCTCTAGCAATCTTTTGTTCAGAAAAGCCCTGACGATCCCTGCAAAACCTGTCGAATTGTGCCCATCCTCATTATCTTTCATCTTCAAAATAGTGCAATAAAACCGAGGCTTTAAAATAACAAAAACCTTCCTCCTTTAACAGCATATTGCGGGCTATTGTTTTTCTGTGCCCGTACACATTCCCATCTCACATCACGGCTGACACGGTGCCTATTCCATGCCATTCATCCCGTTGTCAGCCAGACGCCTAATTAGTATCTTTTCGTCGAATCTTTCCAAACGATGACCGGAGGTCAGAAGACGCCACCGGGTCCTAAAATAATAACCAAGCGAAACGTTTCTTTTGCAAAAATCTCTTGACCACACTCGGCAAATGGTTCTCGCGATGCAGAAGAGAATCACCAGTTAATTATAATTAACCACAGAGCACAGTGTTTAGGGCACCACCACCCGGTTCGGTTCTGTGCTGTTTGCTTTGCTTGTTTCGGAGGCATGCTGTTAATTTCACCAAATAAAACCCTCCCCCCGTCAATACGCGATGAGGTCCAATTTGACGAAACTCTATGTCCAGCAACCCATCATGACACGTTGATCACGCTGAAGATGATGCAGTGCAGTGTTTCGTGTCCAACTGAACAGAAGCCCCCACGTGCCCCAAATTGTGCTGGTTGAGTGTGACCAAACGTGAAATCAAACAACAACAGCGGACCCTGATGACCCGCTTTCCACAGGCCGTAACTGTAATTTCGCGACTAAATTTCCGTCTCAGTTCCAGCCTTTTTTCATTTATTTATATCACAACTCACCCTTCTCGATGCTTTCATAGAAAAAGGGTACGTTAGGAAGGAGTCACAAGATCATAGCCCCAAGATAGCTTGAATTTGAATCGCCCGAGCCAAAACCTTTGGGGAGCAATCGTGCGTCCTCCAATCCCGGACGCCCAAATGTGTGACGTGGGCATTCGGTTTCGGTGCTCGAATTACCCCGAAAGGCGTGTAGGTGGTTTGCGCTAGCTTTTCCCGGATTGTGGACGATATCGGATGATCTCTCGACGAGTCAAAGTCACCCTTGTCTCGTGGCGCCACGGATAGAAGTGCCACACTTACTGCGGAACGTCAAAAAGGCGGTATCTGGCGTAAAGTGTCAGCTTTTTAATTAACTCCCAAGTGAGCCAAGCTCACTTCTGCCAAACAGGAGACGATTGGTGATTGTTACCACCATTTGTCCGTGCCTTGTAATAACATCCATTGGAAGTAACGCGATGACGCGGTGAAGCGATCCTGGAGGTTTCCGAGGCGGTGAGGGACTACAATCAATTTTGGGGAAGTAAATTACACTTTCTTCACCCTTCTTGTGGTCCGGTAGTCCGATGGTACTACTTTCGCTATATCGTTTCCTCGTGACATTTGTGCGTGTTCAAATACAAGCTTGACATGTTAATGGGTTACCTCTTTTATCTCCGGCATCGTTTCACGTTTCCGAACGGACAGCTAACTGTGACTGTGCGTCGTTTTCTCTCGCTCTTCTAGCGAGGGGTATTTTTTTTATCACGATGTCAAATCACTTGCTACGATTTTCGGTTTTGACTTATGGTAAAAGCTCGGGACACTTCACAGGGAAAAAGGTGTGTTGGTGTGCAACTTGTAACGGATTAATTATCCCAATTCTTGAGCGTCTCTACCAACGCGAACGCTTATCTAAATGGTCCGCAATGGTCGTAAACAAGCTGCTGGTGGAGTAAGGTGTTTTTCAGGCGGCGATCGGTGAGAAAGGGGAACCAACAGCAACACTCTGACATAATGGCACAACCAAACTTCATAACCAAACCCATTAGTAATACATTAATTTACACTCAAACCTCATCACACACGCACACACGGTCGAATGAAATTTAATTTTTATTCTCCGTTTCCGTTTGAATTTTTATTTTCGTTTAACTCCATCATTCAATGGAATGATAAAAAAAAAGTTTCACCCAAACATCCATCCAGTGGAGGGGAAGCTCTTTTGAGGCAAGTACAACCCACTGCCACTAATTGGACTGTAGCAGTAAACAGGGGGGGGGAAAAAAACGGTGGAAAAGACGAAGCAACAGTAACAACATTCAATAAAAATTTATTTCAAATGAAACCCATAAAAGTTAATTATTATGTTCTTGATAAAAACAAGCCGATGCGCGCATTTGTGCACTCGCGAGCGGAGCGTCAGCCTCTTTGCGAGTATGCCCTGAAGCCCTTTTTTGCGGATGCCCTTTTCCCTGACATCATCACACGGGCGGCAGAGGATCCACGATAAAACGTTTCACCGCTATGAAAGCAGCGAGTTTGGCAGAGTAGAGTGTGGGACACTCGGCTGTTTTCGCTGTTCGGGCCAACACTATCGTGGAACCTTGCGTGGAAAAAGCAATCCACTACTGTGCGAGCGAGCCACTGTATAGTTTTAAAATTAATTCATGAGCTTCACCCGGCTCGTTACACGCTTCCCATTGGTTTGCACTAGAAAGCGTCACCCATCATCTCTCCCATGCTCCCCAATAGAGTAGTACCCGAAATAAAACCCATTCCGTTTTTGTCTATCATTTTCATCTTCTCGCGCGCGCTACTAATTCGATGCGATCTTGATCAAGATTTCTCCTCGGCGTTGTTATCAATTTTTGTTTCGTAGTAAAAAGGAACACCTTCCATTTTCCACTGGCATCCCAGTAATTTTATTCTCCTTCCAATTTCAAAGAAAGCCTAACGATCCCGTACCAAGAAATGGGGAATGGAACAAGGGTTAGCGTTTGTTGGGGATGTTATAGAGAGGAGGCTGTACGATCATGAGCGTAACAAACAAACAAAAAAAAAACGTTGATGTGTTCCGGAGCTGGTGAGCCGGGTTACATAAGAGGGGGATGTGCGTTTTCGCGAGCTTTTTTTTTTTGCTCCCGCCCCCCAAAAGACGTGAGACACACGAAAATTAGCATTCGCAATTTAGTGTGGGAAGGAAAGAAGTTTGTAGTCGGTGTGTTTGGAGCAGATAATGTCGATCCTATCGATCGGGATTCAATTTGCAATATTCGATGTTTATGTACCGGAACACAAGCTTCTCACGAGCTTGGGGAGGGATTTACATAAAAATGAGCTTACTTTGTATCGGTTTCGGTAGTAATTATTGGATCATTCCATCAGGGCGAGTGCTTAATGTAATGGAGCTAAGTAATTGCGATGTGGACCGATGGGTATCGTCGTGACATTTATTTCGATCAAACATAGTGTTACTGAAGGGTTAACCTTTTCTTTTTATAGTGATTAGACAAAATAATTGCATGATAAAAAAGTACAGAGTTCTTGGAATTTCTCAGAGCAATTAAGTTTGAATAAATTTAACTTCGAATCTATTTTTTGTACAGGTCAAAATTTTGCCAATATTGGGGTTTATGATGTCTTCAGTATGAAAATCTTTAAGACTTATTCATCTGCCAGATTACTTGTTAAATGTAGATAAATTTGAAATATTTTTGGAAAAGAGCAAGCAGCATTTTTGCCTCGAAACGTCAAAACAAATGTATAAAATCTTAGGCTAAGGTCATCATAATAGACCCCAATAATGGGGACTACACTAATGGGGCGGGTTCAATTCCCATCCGGGCCGTCCCCCCATAGTGAGGACTGATTACCCAACTACGTGGTTACGAGGACTTAACCCTAAAAATTTGCCAGCTTTAGCCAGCTCGAATTAATCTGTCGAGCATGTCTTAAGCAGTTAAACCACAACTAAATTATTCTTATCGAAGTGTTTGACGTTTGATGTAGCAAGTTGACAGTATTTGAATTTCTGGTGCATCTTTGTTTGACAAAAATCTTATGCTTTTGACACAGGCTAGATTTAACTGTCAGTTTGTATGGAAAGTAAGCAGCAACTTACCTATGAAACGTCAAAACGCATGTAAAAACTAGCTTGAGTTGTTGGATATCATCAAAATCACTCCAAATAATATTATTTATTTAGCGATTTAGTATTACCTACTCAAAAATCTTTATGTTATCAAACGATGCACACAATCGTTCGGGTTTAACAGAAAAGCGATCCTGCACAAGCGATGAATTAAAAGCTGCCACGTTAAAATTCTGCACATAAACCACCGCGAATGATTCCAATCTTGCAAATATCGAACAAACCTCGATCGCGATTCACCCCCCACCCAATAACCCGGCACGGCAAAGCATGCAAAAAATGCATTCCTTAGGAACGAATTTGCCTGCAGCACCACCAACCGCCATCCGCACCATTCGTACCGAGCAAAGCGGTGGTGCAAAGCGTCAAGATTGCGATAATCAACCTACAATTAACATATTTCTCGACCCAAGTTTCCCGTTTCGTTTCCGAAAGAACGTGCACCACACGCTGCCTTCTGCACCACCTCTGCCAGCGAACGGTGGCGTCTACGATGGCATCTATTTTGTATTCGTATCGCGAAATGCAGTTCGTCCGCAGTACGTCTGTCCGTCCGGGCTCGTACACTTCCCGGATTGGATGCAACGTTTCTCTCTCCCTCCTTAGTGGTACCTTCAACGGGGGTTAAATTAATCGCAAGATCCCCAACACTACCCCAACACATCTCCGTCATCCAATTTATACTCGATATTTATCCTTGCTCTCTATTTTTTCTCTCTCTCTCTCTTGGTTCATCTTTCTTCACGTGGCAACTCAATCAATTACGTCATTCACTCTAACCCGTGGAGTTTTCGTTATGATCGGTTCCCGTGCAATCCTGGCACTGGGATCGAAATCGAGCTCCACCAGATCTACGGCATACCTATAGCCCTTTCGGCACTCGCGGAAGAATGTGCCGCATCTTCCGGTGTTTCTTAACCGGCGTTCCGGGTTGCTGGAATGTACGGTTTCGGAATCCAGCGCTCGCAACTTCTGCAGAACAGCAGTGAAGAAATATGTGGAGCAGAAGATGCGCCAAGGTGATGCTGTGCAAAAAACCGATGCGCGGTTTATCGCTTTGTGGTGTGGGCGGAGCGCTATGAACGGAATTTGAACTTTGGATCGAGTGATGCGATTTTCTCGGAGGGTGGGAAAAATACGCGTTGGAAAATAGCGCTGCGCCGATGCATTCGGGGTGGGGTACAAGTTTTCGCTGAAGACAGTGACGCCCGCCGGCCAACATCCAATGTTGGCGGTCAAATGGTCAGAAGTGGAATTTCCAAAGAGATTAAGCAGAAACGTGACTCGCCGTCAGGCTTCGAGCCATCTGGCGGGAATGGAAATGTAACGTAAAATCAACATGGGAAAGGGAAAGGATGCCTCAAACCTACCTTATCTTCCCGTCCTCACCTCCACTCCACAGAGACGGATTACCGAATAAAGCTGTTAAGGATTTCTTTTGACTTTTGGTGCCTGCTTGGCATGATGGGAAAATAAAACACTTCCAGCCCCAACGAGACAGCGAGCGAGAGTAAGTGCTTGGTCCTGTGCCGCTTTACCATTCCGCGTCGTATCGTTTGCTTTCAAACGTGCAAACAGTACGCTCGAAGCGGGCTACCGAATTGGGTTCCCGGGTGCTGCTGCTGTTGATCTTTGCCATTCCAGTTCAGTGCGTCTCGAGCGGTTGAAAGTTGAAAGAATTGGTCCTCGGCGAAACATCGCGGCGAAGCGGATGTGGTGTGTAGGTGAAGTTGTCGATTAAAGCGACGCTTTTTCACTTTTTAATTCCTGTTACGATTGTTGAATTGAATTTTCTACCCTCCGTTCTCTGCGTTTTGCCGAGGTGATCAAAAGCTCTGCCAGCCGGCACGTGGACGTGTTTCAAAGTTCGTTCTTTTTTTTTTGTTCCCTCGTCTATGCTGGTGGCAGCTTCTTATACAACAATTCGTATCGTACAACGAGCTTATTATTAGTCGATCGATATGAAAGAGAGAGAGAGAGAGAGAGAGAGAGAGAGAGAGAGAGAGAGAGGAGGAACGACTTGCGTCGCTTGCTTTGAAGATGTTCAAATATAAATTGAAGAAGTTGGCAAAATACTTGTCCCCATAATAACAATTTCGCTCCGTTCGGATAAAGTTCCGTGCCGGAGACTCTCCAAGGCACAAAACCTCAACTGCTTATCCAAATAGCAATCTTAATGCCAATTATTTTATAGTGACCTATTATTGTGTGATGTAGGCCTTATTGAATAATTCCCCTTAAACTTCTTACGATTAAAACTGTGATCCATATGGCTTGGGAGAGAGAAATTTAAATTTTATCTTTCGTTAGCTGTGAGTATGTCCGCAGTCCTACCGGCCTCCCCTCGTTCCCAGCGGATGGTATAATTTAATCGAACCAATCAAACCGGACCCCGCTCGAGGCGCATCATCGTAATCAACTCTATCGTTCCTAGAGCGGAGTGTTTCACAATCAAGCGACTCCTCCACTCATTCCATTTGGAAAAGCAAACCCAACCTTGAAGAGCCTGGCAGCCGATAATGACACGAGCCTAGAGCCAGCCTAGTGTGCAAGGACTTTAATGACGTCTTTGCTCCGAGAGGCCATCCTTTTCTTCTAACGGATCTTTTGATTTTACCTCGAACGAACCCCAATGATGATGATGATGATGATGATGATGTGCTCTTGGATACGGAGACGAGAGTTAATAATCTTGGGATTAAATTCGTTCAATGAAATTAATATTACCCCGATCGCATAGAGTGTGTCCTTGGTGAAGCGAGGAGTCCCTTTTTGCAGAGAGCTCAACGTCGAGTGTCACTCCTGACAGGAGGGGGCAGGAACGCGGGCAGTAAGGCTCAACGAGGAAACACGGTATGGGAATTATGGATTTTGAACCGATTCCAAGCAACCAAAGTTCCGGACTTAATTTTTCGTCCTTTTTTTTTCTTCAGCTACCCCTGGAATCAATATTGAAGTGTGACTGCCAATACGCCATTCGCCAGCATTAGTAAAAAAAAAAACCTCGCCGCACTGGCTTCGATTGTGGATTAAATCTTTCGCCCGAGGAGCGAAGGCGCAAGTAAAAAAGCGAACACCAAAATGTGCGGGCCACCGACGCCACTTCAATCGCGCACAGTAAATCACGTTCAATTTCTCGCCCTTTATTGTTGCCAAATGAACTTTGAGTTTCGACGGAACCTCCGGCACCCCAAATTCTTCTTCCATCTGTGGGAATGTCCTAGCTTTTTTTTTGCCTCCTTCCTTTCCATTAGTTGCCGCATTTTTTTCGCTCTCTCTTCTTGCACACCATTAGCGACCTTGCCCATTTGGAGCTTCGTTTTCGAGGCGCTTCATCCTTTTTACCACCAGAGACCGCTCACTCGGCAAATGAATGATTGTGAAAAATGAAACTGGAAGGGGCGAACTGTTTTTTTTTTCTTCTTCATCATGTTTGCTCCTGTCTCATTCGCCAAGATCGGTGGTGGCTATTTTTCTGCCACCGGAAAATGGGAAACCAATACGGAGGCACTATTGATGCCCAATGGTTGCAGAGAGAAGCAAGAGAAAGGCTCCATTGTTCGGTTAAACACTTTATTAGCGATGCTGGGTTTGTTATGAGTGCGTTCGGCGTCATTTTTTTCAAGCATTTTCCTCCCACAACGGGCACAAACAACCTTGGGTTAGTGAGGGGGGAAGTATCCGGTTGTGGAAAAATTTCCCTTTCATCACCACACAAAAAAAAATTAGAGCGATGGAACGTCGTATCATGAAACGCGATGGAGAAGCGCATTTGAAGCCGATGAAGTGGAGTGCTTGCTTGATTAATTGTGCAGAATGTTGTTGGCAGATTTTGCCAATTCACCGCACCGGTGCCCCCTCCCCCTTTTGCCGTTCGCTCACGAGCTTGAACCGATGTTGGCAAAATGGTGTGAAACAAGCAGTAAACTTCGTGGAGGCACAAACAAATAACAAACAAACAAAAAAATACGCACGAACAGAATTGTGGTACGGATTCGACCTAAAAGCGGTTGCTGCTGGTGTACAAATCGTCGCTGGCTCTGAAGCAGAAAAAACGGCATTTTCTTCGGCACCATCCGAGCACTTTCAAGGAGGGAATGAATGCTTCAATTAAAACCACGCCATCGCCACCATTTTTCCAACCAATCCTGACGACGGGTGGGACTGACGGAAGCTTAGGCAGAGCCCGGGGAGAACGTTTGTTCTCTGGAAGTAGTTTCTGGAGAGCGGCAGATCGAAAACCCTGCAAGCAAGCACCAATGCGGCCTGGGTGGAAATGAATTAAAGCCTGTAACGATCCGGCAACAACAAAGTAATTTTCATTTGTGCGCTTTTTTCCGCACGTTTGGTGTGTGTGCGTTCGCCGTTTCTCGAATGGAATGGAATCGAATGGTCCGTGAAAATTCCTGCCAATTATTGCTGCTCAACCAGCAAGCTCAAATCATCTAAGCGGTGAATAGGAATCGCCTCTATGAAGGGGAAGATTTTTGAAACAAACCATTCGAAGGGCACGAGTGTTTGGTTGTTCTTTTGAGGATGTTTTCGGTAAGACGCACTGAGTGGAGAATCTTTTTTCGTGCAAAATATTTGGAACAAGTAATAATGCCTTTTATATGCATAAGCTTTTAAATAATATAAATAATCAGTGTACATAATATAATATAAAATAATCAGTACCACTAAAAACTCTCAAATATTGTGCTATGTGTCTGACTGGCCGCTGGCATCATGGCTCGATGAAAGGATGCTTACGCGGAAGGTTTACAGATCGAGGCTCACCTGAACCGAGGTGATATTTAGTTTCAAAAACTTTTATCTTAATACCACTAAGAGGACATATCCCCACAATTCTAATCTTCTCAACGCTTTTTAATCCTTAAAAACTTACCTCGAAAACGCGTGCTGTGTTTACCTTGCCAAACAATATTTTAAGCGACAGGGACCGCGGGTGAATCTGTGTGACTCCTGTTGCAACACGGCTCCACGCGAATGTGGAGAGTAAATGTGTAACTTATACACCAAGGAAAACATTTCTTCTCGTGTGTGAAGTTGATGCACTTACGACGATGCTAGTTGTGCATCTTCATGCTTTACACTTTAGTGTCACCACAACTTCTGACTTTTTTCTTTGTTTCGGGATCAACTTTTCGATTCTCAAGCCATTGGCCGCTGTTGTGGTGAACCTCTCTCGGTGTTTGGTAAGTTACGCTCGCCGTGTGTGTGTGTGTGTGTGTGTGTGTGTGTGTGTGTGTTTCTTATCCCCAAAACAGTCGTTAGAACTTACAAACTTCACAAGAGAAAGGAAAATAGTTCCACAGCACAAACGTGCCCGCGGTGGTGGGACAAAAACTTTTCCGCTTTTCATGGTTATTTGAATGAACCGATAAAGTTAATTGTACACAAATGGGCTTGAAGTTTGGTAGAAATAGTTTTATATTTGTATTAGGGCGGTAAATTGTCGTTCTCGCCTGGGACAGTATATGGGGAGACATTGGGAGGACTTCCATCTCTTGGGGAGGAGAATAAATGGTTTCATTGACCAAACAGCAGTCTACCCAAATAGTCTACTGTTTGAACATTTAAAGACCATAAATGAAACCCATGGTTCGTTGGTTATGTGAAGCACTGATCACATACAATGGTTCCTTAGGAATCGGTTGCATTCCGCACATGTGCTGTGTGTGTGATGTTTACCATCCGAACTGTCGTAACACGTCCCGTGCACTTCAATTTGGCACAGGAAATGAGAAAATCTACATAACAGCTAGCGTTCCAGCATGGTCAACTTCTTTTGCCCCAGTACTGGACGAACAAATAGGAAGGAACTGTTTGATGTGTGTCGTTCGTCCTGGGAAGGATGAGTGGACCGAGCCAGCAACAGCAACGAAAAACAAATAAAACGATAAGACGCATGCATTCGCCGGAATTCGTTCGGGAAGCTCTGCCCGGCGGCAAAGTCAAAGTTTTTCTAAAGTTCAATAATGGATGCATGGTTGTCCTCATCGGACGGTTGCCGTCGTCGCTAAGCGACATAAGCGATGGCACATAAGTTTATAACCTCCATCGCTTACTGGTGGCTACTTGGCTACTGCATCGAAACATCACCGCTACACGCAAGATCACGTAAAGACGTTATACACTTTTTAGCTTAAGCTTTTTGGAGGTTTTGTTTCGGGCAAGAATCCGCCAGAACACACCAAACCGTGTGCGGTAGACCGGCCCGTAGTCCATGCCGTCCACTACCGCGGATGTGCGGTACCATTATTCATTTCAGCTGTGGCTGGTGGAATCGTACAGCAGCAGCAGCAGCACCAGACACACATATTAGAAAGCCACGACGGTGGATCGCTATGGTATCTTCCGGTCCCCCCTTGGGTCGTCTGGAGTTCCCTTCGCTCGCCCAACTTTGCCATTGTATTCTAGAACGGTGCACACACAAACACACAAAACGGGCAATAAATTTTCTATCCCCACTGGCAGCGGGTTTAGGAATTTTGGTTTGCTACCGCTACGTCGTATGCAACCGAATGTACGGTGCAAGTAGCATTTCCATTCGTGTGCCGTGCTTCGCAAGGATGTTAGGCTCGGTGTGTTTTGTCCGCATACACAACGCGGGGAAAAGAAATGTGACTACACGACTGTGGTCCCATCCGGTCGCTTATCTTGCAAAGAAAAAAAGTAACCCCGTTCGGAACGGTTGAAGCTACTTCAACTACCTTGGAGGAAGTGAAACGCAGAATGGATTTCCTGGTCTTTCCCAACCGGGATCAGTAAAGATCATACAAATGGTTCCTTTCGTTGGAAAGCTTGTTGGCAACGTTTCACTGAATGGTCGTAAATGCTTCAACGAGACTAGCTTGAGGGACACACTGCTCTGTTCAAAGCAAGTTCACGGTGAGATCATCCAATTTTTGGGCATCAAAATGGGGGAGCAAACGTGCAGGAGGTGCTGCTTGGAGTGAATATTTACGATTCATTGAAAGTGGCATACCAATTTGAGTACCGTCTGCAATTATGTATAGATGCATGTAGCTAAAAAATTCCTTGAAGTCTTATTCAGTTTCCAATTTTATTAAACAGAACACAAGTTAAAGTTCTAGATTTAATATTAGGAATTTCTTATCCAGGACTAAAATCATACGCAACAGTCATGTGTTTTGCTCCATACATTAAGCTATCTTCTATACACGACACGATAGAATCTCCATTGGTTAATAGAATCTGTTCTTCTTTCTTCCTATCCTTCCTCCCTGCAGGGAAGTACTACAGCAGCGCCTCGTAGCGCCTACCCTGGAGCACCACCGCCTGCACCGGCCACACTAAAGGGTGCCCAGCGACCCGCTATGACTAGTCCGGCCAGCGGCATTCCCGGTGCACAGTACAGAGGCACTGCCTGGACGCAGGGTTACCCCCCAACACAACCAACATACCGATACACTGCGCCGCAGACCTATGCATATACACCACATACGACGACCCAGGTAAGTCCCACCACTAGTTCTCTAGAAAAAAAAGTCAACAAAACTGCAGCAACTGCTGGTGCGTCCGTTGATCAATGGCCTGGCGCAGTCATGCTTATCTGTGCGGTCGGTAGGATCCTGTAGGTTACCGTAACCCCCACTACCAGTACCAGTGTGATATATTTTCTCACGGGAAGCACTCTTGGGGACCAACGTTTCGTCCTTCTTTTTTCTTTGTCGGTCGTTATTTACAACCGGAATCTGTGGACTCGATGTAACGGGTGCGCTGCCGGTTGCGCGTACGATTACACGCGAATTAGATCCCGAAATAACCTCCAGAGTATGCCGAGGAGACCTGGTATGGTTGGTTGCTTTTTTTTTTTTTGTTCATCCGTATGTATGTTGTTCGGAAAAGATTTGGGATTACACAGTGGGATACGGGTAATGCTAGCGGGTTGTATTGCATCCCTTAATCGTATCCAAAAACCCTTTACAGGTCGAGAAGTTAGATTAAGCTACCAGCAAAGGTGTAGCACTGTCGGGACTCCTGCCTGAGTCAGCTCTTGAAAGTAATGTTTGCAACGATGGACCGTTGGAGTTAGATGCTGGATGACGAAGGGTTGAGAAAGGAAAGAAAACATAAATTGATAGCTTTAATCTGCTACACATTAGGCGTGTGTAAGCTCACTTGAATTGTTGCTTTATATTTAGTATGCCTTGGTTGGTAATTGCAGTCACCTCACGATGCTTACCACAACTGGAATTGTAGTGTTGGATAAGGTGGCGAAAACATACATTTTACACACCCTTTGGCCAGTGATCATAATGCGCCGAGACGTTAATTAAATTCTCGACAATTCAACGCGCCGGCCCCGTTCCCCGTGTAATGAGTTGGTTGAATTTCCAAAGATCTCGGAAAGAATCAACGTCTTACTTACTGACAGACTTCATGAAAACGCTTTTGTATGATTTCCTTTTGCTTCACGTCAAACATCAGCACCGCCAGGAGACAGTCAGGCAAGAGACAGCGACGTCCGAGATCTCAAACACACCCCATCCCTCCAATCCCAGAAGTCAGGATGCCCAGCCGACGGCTAGGATGGGACGCGAAAATTTAGTTTTACTTCTATTGCATTATTTTAACTCCATTACGCTACGTCCCGACGCTTTCCAATCGGCCTTGAAACGCCAACGAGAGACACCACGGATGACACGTGTCGGTTGACTGATGAACGGCCAAAAACGGAGACGAAGCAGTGGTGTTGTCGAGTGCATGTTGATGATGTACCCACATACCATCCAGATCCGCTCATCAACCACCGGCCTGACCGGCGGGGAACGGGAACACCCGGGGCGTGCAAAACCTAGTTTACATTTAGTACCGGACCGGGTAGGTCCGGCTTATTGTGTGCGGGCGCGGCAGGCACACATCAACGGTGGCAGAGCCTCTTTATCATTCATGTCACAGCAAAGACTCGGCAGCTGGCAAGGGCCAGGGCCCGGACATGTACAGCGATGACGAAAGTTATGCGCTGTAAAATAGGATGAAAACATTCAAAGTAGGTCGTGGACCGGTCGTGTCACACTTCCTCGAGCCAGGGTGATGAGTTCTCTTCAGTTTGTGTGTGTGTGTGTGTGGGTGTGTTTGTGGTGGGTACGCGATATCTCGTGAGCCTTTTATCTATCCCATTTAGAGTCGGCAAAAAGGGAATTCAATTTTCTTCGCCTGGATGTCGTCCTTGCGTGTTGTGCGGACGTTTAGATTTTTCCCTTTTCGCTGGAAACCAACGATACGACGTGTTTCCTTTGCTACTTTTGTTTTTGCTTACTGGTTCGGGCGCAGCTTCTCTCAGGGCAAACAGACAGTTCGTTTCGGTGACAGTGTGTGAGCCCTGTCATATTGGTAGGCATCGTTCAACTGTCTTCCAAGCCCCGAACAGCTTAGCAGAGACGACCAACCCAATAACTCGATCTGACACTCGATTACAATACCCGAACCCTAGTCCTGACTACACGCGTCCTTAGTTCTGAAGAAAAGCCGTCGAAACAGTCCGAAGACGTGCGTTGGTGTTGTTATAGGCTTTTCGATGCTCGCCTACCCTAGCGGTGTTAGCGCCCACCACCATCGCCAAGTGTCTAAAATGGATAAGTAGAACTCACTACGAACGAATGGACGACTTCGATTTGGACATCCCATTTTTTTATTTCTCTCTCTCTCTCGGTTGGATTTAAGCTTGTTGAACAACTTTTCCACTTTTGTGAGGGTTTGGAAGTTGGGGAGCAAAGGGGGGAGGGGTGGAGAAGCCCCTGCAAGAAAAAGAGGAAGGGCACGCTGTTCATCTTCAGCTCCGAACCGCCACCGAAAAAGCTTCAACCGGGCAAAGAAAACCGAGAGCCGCACACACAGAATGAAGCGGCAATCAAATGAAAAGAAGGCACCCGGGTGTAGTCGAGATGGGAGTAGTCGTGCTTTTTATTAGATTTGCTACTATCGTTCGATGTAGAAATTTGATGAAAAGCGAAAGCGTGACGAGTGCCAAACTTTTTTGCGAGAAATTGAGTTTGCTTTTGTGCCCGAAACGAACAGCGAACTCTTTTCTAACCACTGCGTACCATACCGCGTGCCTAGTTGGGTAGGTGCCTCTTTACGTTGCGGAAGATAATCGTCGATAACAGACAGTCAGAGGCAGGTTTCGATGCGTTGGCATCCATTTTGAGCCCGCAAAAGAGGCATCCTTGGAATAGCACACATTAACCGGAAGCGAGGATAGATGTGCGTCAGGATAGAAGTGCAGTTGAAGCATCTTGAGGACATGCTTAGTCTAGCAAATAAAAATGGATTCCACGAACTTGGGCGATCCTTTGAAAATGGTGCCTAATCTCCAAATTTCACATGAAATTGGCTAATTCTGGTGAATCCGTAGAGGATTGCACCACGATAAGTGTGTGTTGACTCTTTGGATAGTCAACAGGAAATGTGTGAAACTCTGCTCTGTTCTGAAAAAAGCAGTAGCAGTAGTTTGGGAAAGAAATCGCATACCCAGAGGTAGTAAAACATGCGAATGAAAGCAGAGTGACATGGCGAAACTATTTAACAAAGTTGCACACTCCAACCCAAAGGAAGCAAGCAAGAAAAGTGTCAGGCCGCCTCCAGAGCGTGCGGCAAACAGCAACGAGGGCGAAGCGTGTTTTCGGTTTGAGACTGACAGAAAAACTTTATCCGGACCGACCGCGCAGAGCTTGGGAAGGACTTGGCAGGTGACGGAACGATAGGCAACTCCACACCACGCCTTACACAAAAAAAAAGACTGATTAGTTCGGAAGTGAAGACGACACTCGATTAAAGTTTTCATCCTTTTCTTGCTTTCTACCGCTTTCCATTACCTTTTCCGAGGGTTTTTTTCCCCCCCATTCGTAAGTTTTCTTTTCATCCCGATTCTTCGAGTGGAGCTAAAGTTTGCGTTTGTTCAGCAAAGTGAGGAACAACAAAAAATCGCTCGCTCTCAGTTTTTATTCAACTGAAAAGAATTTCTCACTCAAGATAGAAAACCCGGTATGTGACACCTTGAGTTGGGTTTCCAGTGTGCTTTCCAGTGGCTCTTGGCGGATGATCCGGTCCCGATTGGCAGATCGGATCGGATGAAAGGGGGGAAAACTCGTTGAAGTACAACTATTTGCGAATTGTCATGTCGCTCGTGTGCACAGGACTCTTGTACAAAGAAATGTTATTAAAACACGGGCTAGTGCTAATGCTTATCGCTGCAAGACGACACGGAAACGTTTAATGCTGCAAGAACAAAGAGAAAGGAAGCAGTGTTCTTTTTTCTTCAAACAATCAATTTCTTCCATCGAAGAAGTTTTGTTTTTGCAAGGGTTTTTTAGCTCCAGATTTTGACTTGCGCCCACCAAATGGGCAATTTTACGTCCGATTTTTCGATTGGACGCATATCCACGGCCAAACACGTCCGCCTTTCGATGGATTTTTCGAGCCTCATAAAGCTAAACGTGATCGTTCCTTATTGCGCTAAGCAGCAAATTGCACCCGCAAAGTATTATCGTTCGCAAACCTTAAAACCCCAAAGAAAAATCCCTCAACTGGACAGAAAATACTTCAGCTTTACCTGTCACGCACCGTGTGTGTGCGCGCTAATGGTGTATAATGTTGAAGAGGAGGCTGAGTAAAGGCAAAAACCTGACGCTAAAATAAATACAGCCACTTGGTCACGTGGTGTATTTATTCGTATTCGTTCGTATTCGAGGACAGTTTTGAATGTGCTGGCACTACTTCCGTACGGCAAATGCCCAACACTAATGCTTCAAGTGTTGTCATTTGGACATGCAAACCCTGAAAGACATCAGCCCTTGCCCGGTAAGGTGCACATGGAAGCAGATAACCGTCCCCAGTAGGATGGGAAATGCTTTGGATATCTTCATTCCTCCTAGGGACACTAATCCGCTTTTCTCACAACCATCAAGCATTCCGGGTGCGTGTGGTTGTGTGCGTTCGTTAGCGTGTAACATCCGGAAAACCGCCAACCCGTGAAGCACATTACCAAATGTGATATCCGAAATCCATTCATCGGGTTCAACTTCACACGATCGGGTTTCCTTCTCGGATGTGACCTTCTCGAGAGAACGTGGTGAGCGCCGCCATTTCTGGAGGTACATCTAACGAGGATGATTAGGATGTGACCAAAACTTTATGACCAATCAATAGATAAGCCACTCAACGTACACCTACACCATCCGGGCGTCCCGGTATATAATTCGTCGAAACGACCCTACCTAGCAGTGGAGCATGTGGAGCACGAGGAACTTTCGGATTATCGGAAATGTCGTACCACCAACGCGTTGTATCGGGTTGGATTAGTGCGGCGTCGCTGTTTGGTGGTTTTATGTCACCGGATCAGGGAACTATTTTCATGTTGACTAACCGAATAGCCGCCTCACTCGGTTGTAGCTTGTACCCATTACCCAGCACCACCATCACATGCTTCGGCCCCTGTTTGCAGCATCGCGCACGACATTGATAATTGATTCCGGCTCATTCCGGCTCGAAATGTGGACCTTAGGGTAACAGTTTTTCCAATGAACAATTATGATTAAGCGTGCGGATTTACGGTGGTGATACGGTTTGACATTACACGCTAGAGCGTCATCGTTGTACGCGACTTCCGGGGTAGGTAGGAAGGACCATTTGTGTAATGGCGCAAGTTTGGGTCCAATTTAATAAAGGATAACATCTTGCCATCAATGTCTTGCAGCCGTGTCTTGTGGTGGCGATAGCTACCCACGCCCCAAATAGAATAGATTTGGATCGATTTCCTGCGCCAAGCGACGGTTAAAGCGATGTAGCGAAGCGAGAAATAAATATCGATTTCTCGGAATCCGTAATCGAAGCGTCCAGGTCAACTTAATAATTCGATGGATTTTCCTAGTCGTTCAAATGTCACCGACCAACGTGAAGTTATTTCTTCAACATTATTGAAACTGGTCACAATTTCAATACCCCTTTTTACGGTGCATCTCCGGTGCAAAGATATTACCCTCAGTTGAAGTTATTTCTGAACTCGGAACGCGGGGCGACCGCTGCTCCGAAAATGCGAGAAATTCTCATGTGCACATCTTAACTTCTAATGAAAACTAAGTGCATCCCCATAATTTCCTATTCCGCATCCGATGCACGTTCCGTGGTCCCATTTGCTGGCTGTCCGGTGTCCGACCATTACAATCCCCCCATATCCTGGTAACACTTTATCGCGAAAGTTCGTCGGTCGGTCCAGTCGGCAGGCAGACTATGCTCCATGCTCGCTCTCTCTCTCTCTCTCTCTCTGCCTGTGATCGTGACGACAACGACAGCGAAGTTCTACTGCTTCCGCTCAGTACAGCTTTTTTTTTTTTTTGAAAGGATTCCACAATACAGACACGGACTGACAAAGTCTATCCAGTTAAAATGGCCTCCTGCTCGCTTGTGTGGAGAAGTAAAACAAAGATTAATCCAACGGGGGAGTGTAGTTTGTGAGTAAAGGAGGGACAAAAGCGAGAAAAAAGGGGAAACTTCACAACTTTTCTGGTACATTTTGACCTCACCACCTTAAGAAACACGGCGAATTGTCAGTCGGGTCTGTTGTACACTGTGCAGCTTCCTGGACATTTGGGGAACGATAGAAAAAACGTGTGCAAAAGTGCTGCTGCTGCTGCTGCTGCTGCTAGGAATAGTACAGTAAAAGGGCAGTTGTTGGTGGTGTGTAAAAATACTTTGATTTTGTGTCGTACATCGAAAGAGGAACCAAAAGCGAAAATGAAACTTAACAATCTGCTTTATTCTATCCATTCAAAGAAAGCCCACAAACAGTGGCAAGAGGCGAAAGTTTTATCACAAAAAAAAAAACCGAAAGTTCGACGAGCAGAAGAAGCAAAGTTAAGACGCAATTATTCTATTTCCTGGCATTAAAGATCAGCTAGAATCATCGTTGCACACGTCTGCACAAGTACTTTTGTGGTTAACTTTAAATCGATGTCTTGTCTAGTCTTTTTTTTTTTTTTTGTTACAAATTTAAGAACTCGTCATCTAGGAGATCGGAAAGGTTTTTGGCCACGAATTTAAATTATTTAAGAATTAAAGTCCTAATTTTTATGCTCTAACGTTTGCGATATTACGGTTGTCAAATCGGCAAACCGGTAGAAAGCGCAGAGAGCGCTTAAAATAAATAAATTAATAACTTCTTTGACGTTATAGAACCGTGTAAAAAATTGTCATTACTATTCTCAGTTATAACACAAACATCTATTACAAAAATTTGTTCACTCAGCTAACTTTTCCGTTGATCAGTTTTTCTTTATCAGTCATAAATTTAGAAACCTGGTTGGACCTGGTAAAGAGTGGGGTTAATCGTCATCATCATCAACACATAATCAAAACTAGGATTTGAATACATCTCCTGGGTTGTAACATTAACATTGACGTCCTCATTTTAAACATTATTCAACATTCCATTCTATCCTTGAAGCAGACAGAGAATAAAAAAAACGGCTAAAGGGACTAAAATACGGGGTTAAAATATGGAGATGCACAACAACGTTTTTCATGCTGTTGGTAGTTCCTATGTAACAATTAAAATCCCAAAGTCTCTTGGTATTAAATTAAATAATTTGTGGCTGCAAGTGCTTTGGTTTACAATTTTTACTGTTTAAAAAACCAAAATCTTCACTTTGACAGCTACTCAACGAAAACAAAAGCTTAACGAAAGTTTGACTTAACGATCTCAAAACTATAATAAGTCGATTTACTCGATTTCTGATATGATCTGGTTTGTTTGAGGGATTGTCTGTAAGACACCCATAATCACCACTAATATTGAGAGTACAGAGATATGTGTTTTATTACAAAATATCTAGTATTTGATTTTTTTATCTCGATTAATCTTGTCCTATGAAGAAAGTTTATTGTTCACGCAGTTCGAGTTCCTATCAGCGCAAAAAGAAAACTCAATCTCCTACAACGAACCACCTGCATTTGATACCGGACCATCATCTCACTAACAGCTTAAAAGAACATTTATCTCAAACTGTGGTTGAACAACCCGTCGTCCTGGACTGTCGGATTTCATAATAAAAATGACCGAAAGATGGATCACGTTGCTGTAGCGAAGGGGGGTTGCTGCCGTGTTTTTCTTTCCGGAAGATTTCCTTCATCGCCGCCGCCTTCTGCACCTTTCCAGTACGCAACGATAGAGTCCTTGTGTACGGGGCGGAGCGGGCTCGTTCTCGTGGGTAGTGAACCTTAGCCTTCTCGCCTTGTAGCTCTTCTACTGCATGTGAACCGGTCATCTAACCGAGCGATGGTCAATATAGTAACGTTCCTAGCCGCGCGTCGTCCTGTAACATGAACCTCACTCGTCTGTTGTGGATCGACGGCATGTAGCAGGAAGGTATGTGAAGCGCATTTTCATTTAAGCGTTCGTCTTCGTCTCGTCTTCGTCTCGTCTTCGTCTCGTCTTCGTCCCAGCGTTGCCCTTTACGATGTTCGCAGCTTCCGGGACCACCCGGCAGGTTTTAAGTATCAATATAGTATATGTAGTGGACCGGTGCAAACACAAACTTTCCCATCGGTGGCATGGGATTTGTGTGAAGCGGTGGATCGGCTCTTCCTGGGCAGCCCTGAACCTTTAAACCACAATATATTACTTTTGGACCCGTTCTTTCTTTTTAATGTTCCCGTGTTTCTAGTTTTTTTTTTGCCTTGCTGCTGTGTATTCAGAAGAAAATTTCTTCTTGTGGTTTTTCGCTTTTCCTATGCCGGATCAACAACATATAGAAAACATGCTAAGATTCCGAGCGAGGTAGGTACCTTTTCTTTAAACTCCTGTCCTGTTTGACCGTGGCATGCGAGTGGAGAGAAAAAAGAGGATCAAAAATAACTCCGGACAAGCGATGAACGATGAAGCAAAAGGATCGTTTTCCGTAAGAAAAGCAAGCAAAGTGGCTTTTCACGTAGATGATGGCATATGGGTTTGTTAGCGGTTTTGTATGTGTGTGTGTTTGTGTTTTTCCTCATTCTTCCGTTAAAGAATCTTCAGTCGAAGGTTTTACGGTTGAAGAAAAGGGATTTTGATTAATCCCGTACGGTCCGAGAAATAGGATTCTATAGCTAATTCATCATTCGTGTCCGACATCAGTTCATGCTTCCCTCTCTCTCTCAGTCGCTCACACATATGTACATACTGAGATGTTATCTTTTCAATATTTTGTTAGCTCTTTCTATCACTTTTTGAGATTTTCTTGTTGGTAAATGGTTGCAAGCTGTAATGTTCCGTGTTCGACCGAACGGCTTCAAATTTCAATGACAGACAAGAGTTGGTCTGTTGGGATGATTATCCGTCTCTACTGTCAATGTCGATAAATACTGATAAGCAAATACAGGTTTCAGCTTCGAGCTGAACTTTCATTTCTTTAAGTGATCCAATATTTGCTTATCAATCTCAGGAGATGCTATTGATGGTTGAGATCCTTGCCAGCTCCGGTATGTAGTTCACATTGGATCAGGAGCAATTTATTTCTTCTTCATTACCTTAAAGCTTGATTATCTTGAAAACGCCTGAGATGGGAGGTAGAAATAGAAACTTTGAGACGTCGTTCCAAAATGGGTGTTGAAAAATTTTTGAAAAGGAACAAGCTATCCTGTGTTTTTTTTTTTTAGTTTTTAATAACTTTATACTTCAATACACATGTCCTTTGAGAAATCTCTCTCTCTCTCTCTCTCTCTCTAGCTGGACAGTTTGAAATATTTTCCCATCAAAATGGAATACCAAACAACTGCTTTAAAATTCCATAAATGATATTATTTCAGATGTCAACACACGAAACATGTTGTACATTAGGGACATTAAGGATATCCTCACGCATGTCAGTATTCTACTAAGTCTGCTGGGACAGACGAAGCATAGGCCAAACTCGCCCCAACAGAAATAGAAAATTTGAAAGTTTTGTACGCTCGCTGTGTGTATAAAGATGCTAAACAGTGTATCACCTGCCGGCTAGGCGCTGGATAACCTGTCCGAATGCAAATGTTCACAACTGAGCCGAAAAACATCCCTTAAGAACAAACACACATAGTATGCCAAAACCCTCCTCTACCTCAGATGTATCCTTTGCCACGCCACACCTAGGCTTTTGCATTTTACATTTCACCCAGCGCCTCTATGCAGATTCTCGTTTGATGAAGGAAAAGGACACAATCCTCCAGCAAACATCTCTCGATACCCGTTTCCCTTGGACATTTCGGTATGGAAGCGCGTATGTGCGTGTGCACCACTATCGGGAGATACACCAAAACACATCGTCCCTTTGGGAGACACGAGCGGCCGGGTTCGTCGTGGTGTGTGTGTGTACCCTTTGCTAACGGCTTTTTTATTTGGGCCGTTGGATTTGTTGTTTTCTCACACTACGCCGGTCGAATAATGTTCAAAGGCAAAACAAATGATGATGATGCTGTGTGGTTACCTGGGGCACGGTGCCGCCAGCGGTATTGTGTACTATCGTGTTTTTCCTGTCGTTTTTGAATGTTTTTTCGCCGCTTCCTTTTTCCAATGCGTTTCCTTTACCTTTAAGGGTAAAGTAGTAGTTCGTTTTTTTTTGTTTGTTCAAAAACCACTAGTAATGTGTATGGAAATTTGTGTTTTCGTTTTTTTTTCTTGTGTGTGAACGAACCCTTCTTTGCCCATCCTGCGTGCAGCAGCATCGCATCATGGTAAAGGTTTATTTAAAATCGATTCCAAATGGAGACGCCTGGTGCTTCACGGGTTTAATGCGGATTTGTGGTTATATTTGCATTAGTTCCTGCTATCTTACCTTCCACGAAAAAGAAACATTTGTGTATGTGTGTGTGTGTGCTTATAGAAAAGGAATAACAATAACTAAACCATCGATTCCAAATTCGCTTAATCATTGTAGTATGTTGTATGGGAGGGGGTTTTTTTCCTTCTTCTATAGCTCTTTTGCAACACGAGCAAAGCGCGTTGAACCACTTTATTTGAAAGCAGTTATACATTCGCAAGAGGACATGCTCCGGCCATCCAGCCCCAAACACAGGATGGCTGCCCGGAGGGGATTCACAATTTACATGTTGTTGAATTGAGTCTAATGCCGAACCGCACCGGAAAGACGGTGAGCGAGTTTTGCCAAAAGTGGCAAACGATTGGTGCCGTAAAAATTTGCTGCTACACATTCAGTTGATTTTTATCGGTTTTATCGTGCGTACGCGTCGTGTGCGGGCGCCTGTTCGGTGTTCGCATTCACCACCGATTGCATTCCGGTGCTTGAGTGCTTGGGGTTGTTTATTTTTATATGAATTTTCTTTCTCTTAGGAAATGTGTTATTAAAAAGGACGTCTGAAAAACGACCTTAATCCGATGGGCATATTAAAAATATTCGTGCCATGACAAACTATCATTATTTGTCAATAAAAATTGGAAATTTTTGTAAAGAAAAAACACATCATTTATGATACAACAAAGTTGTAATACTGCCTCATTCGTGTCTAAGATTCCATCGTATAACAAATGACTTGACCATCGAACGTCTTTTTCCCAGCAGCTTTATCTTATTTCCAACTACTTTTCCTGCTACCGAATTGCAACCAAAAATGCGATTCTTCCCCGCACGAAAGTTCATATATCTACACATCTTGTGTATGAATACGTTTGCCCACTTTCTCCAAACTGTTTTGAGCCAGCCTGCCAGCGAAACCTCGCTGGAACCTCGGATGCATAAAAAAAATCGTAGCTGAAATTGTCGTCAAACACACATTTTTCCGCAATACCCGCAGAGCGTAACGGGTTGCCGCATGGTCTCATAAAATTATGCAAAGCTTGCGGCTTTTTGCAAGGCAAATGATGTCGACCACCATACCACCAGAAACGGCCCCGAAATGGGAGACTGTTTGCCGTTTTCGGTACGTGCCGATACCGTGGGAGTGTGGGGCACAAGAAATGGTTCGTTTACCACCGGAGCCCATCGGCAACTGAATCGGGAATTTTATTGAACGGTCCGAGCCGTTTCCGGTTCAGTCAGGGAAGGAAGAAAAAATATTTGGCAACAACATTCCGTAACGCAACTTGGGAGAGGGATAGGGAAAGGAAATGAACTTTAGGAGACGAAGGTTTATTTTCCGAATCACCGACGGTTTATTTTTAAGGGTTAATCCGGTCCATATTTTAATGCTAAGGAAAGAAAGAGACGTGCGAAAAGAAGTAGCCAAGAAAATTCGGATTTTTGCTTATTTTAATATTTATTTTCGCCATTTTTATTGTTGGCAAAATATTTCTCTAGTTGATCAAAGTACAAAATTCTCACTAAATTTTTACATCCTTAGCGGCATCCAACACGTGCGCGCGCCTTTGCCTTGCAGCAAACAGCTTCTTTATGTCTTTTACCTATTTTTGAAATGTGGCTCGGATTGTCGCCAGTTTTCTCAAGCGGCACCGAAAGATCAAAGAACATTCTTCACTAAATATGACGTGACAAGACAACCGAGTCCCCAACAGCCGAGCGAAATGCTTCTTACGGCAAAAGCGTGTGTCCAAAAATATGCTTAACCTCTGTGCGCGCAGTTGACTAAAGGACACAAGGAGACGCCGGTAACAACAGGGCACGATATGAAGGAACTTAATAATTTACTTCCTTAACTCAACGCCTCACTCTGGGCCGGCTTTCTCCATTCGCTTCAAAAGGATGTCACGCGGGACTCACGAGACGGGAATGTGTGTACATCCATCCGGTGGGAGTTGCGAAAACGTGCATGGGAGTAGCTGCCGGTTGTGGGCGCGCGCGCGCCTGTGTGTGTGTGTGTTGAGAATGTGAACAAACATTATTTGCACATTGTCTTTCACCGTAAGCCCTCAGCGGTGATGACTTTTACGATCCGTACGCTCCCTCGGTAGGTGCTTGTGTCCTTCGACGACTTCGCGACGTGATTTAAATGCTAAATGAGAGCCGAAATGAGAGGGCAAGGTTTAGCAGGATTAATAATCACGCAAACCTGAAAGAAAAGGCCAAGAAGGTCTTCCTTTAACACACCCAACAATTCATAATTTATGTTAAAAAGGTACTTTTTTGTAGAAGAATTTTTAAGTTCGCATTTTGGTGGTTTTAAATTGGAACTAATACAAACGCACTGTACCTCTTTCCGAATAAAGGTAGTTAGAGAATGATGAAAATTCCACCCAGCAATGGCATGCGCGTGTCCACATAGGTTTCTATTGGGTGGAGGACAAAAAAAACGGGGTGAAAACGAACGTTGACGTCACGGAAAGCTTTTCCACAATACAGCCGTCACACTTGATCGACGTCATGAATTTCGTTTCGTTCATGGATGGGTTCCATGCCGACGTCAGCATTTTGTTTGTGTTGGTAAGAACGGTTTTCCACCCCGTTTTCTTTTTTTCCAGCTTTTTCCTTTCTCTCTCTTTCTCTCACTGGAAGCTGCCATTCGCGGTTTTATGAATGTGCGTGAGAAATGCGACTACACACACTCACACACATGTTCTACTGGGAAAAAAAAACAAAAGAGAGAGAGAGAGAGAAAGAGAGCGAGATTTCCTCCTGTGTGAGTAAATGTTGGGTTATGTTTGCTTATCATCCCAGCAAAGTAAGCAAGCAATTAAAAAGATGCTTTTACATTTTTCTTTTTCAACCAACCAAGACGAAAAAAAAGCGGCCAAAAGAAATTCACGGTGTTTGTGTGTATGCATGTGTCGGGTAAGGATTATTTTATTGTGTTTTAAGTGAATCCTCTTCCGCTTTTCTACCAACGAAAGCTTCCGATTTTCCACCTGCTATACATCAGAACATTACGGCCACGTTGGCAAGGCAAAAAAACAGATGCGCATGATAAGGAAAAACGGTTTATCTCGGTGGAGGTTTTCCATTTGATTTTCCGCTTGTTTTCCGGTGGAATGTATGGGGGGAAAAAGAATTAAAAATCAGCCCGAGCTTTTGTGAACATCTGTTAGATGACGTCACTGGGTAGAGAGTTCTCCATTTTTGTTTTCCTTTTTGAGGATTGGTGAACATTTATTTAATGTGCCATAAATGTAGACTGACGATTGTTAAACTGCTTTTTTTCTCCTTTGCGAGCCTTTTTTCTGTTGTTGGCTGAAGCATTCGGTCGTGTCGATTATCGCAAGTGCCGGAAATGTTTCTCGATTTACAACCAAAATGGTTACCTTTTTTCCCTGTAAGGGCCTATGAGTGTGTGTGGACTCTCGGTGGGCTCTATGCCGATGACAACAGGGAATGGCACACAAGTACCACTCGTGCAGCAGCTTTTTCCCTAGCTTTGTGGGGCTTTTCCCTCCAACCCTCCTCCCCTCCCTCCCACCTCCCCATAAACCCGCCGGGAAAGTGAATTTCGATTTACCGAAAATGCATTCAACTCCAAATGTTACCAAAAGTGCACAAATGTCCCATTCCGTTTGAGTGTCCGATTGGAAGGAAGAGTATATTCTGCCCAATCCGGGTCCGGGTCGCTAAACCCGCACACACACACACACGCTGGATGGGAAAACAAATATGGCCGAAAGGATGTGGTGGAAGCGAAGGTCGGCCATTTGTTGAAACTGGTTTACCATTTGTAACATGCCCTGGTGATGTGTCGTCCCTCACATCCACATTCCGACGACAGTCGAACGTGTTTGCTGAGCTACTCTTCCTGTGCTACTAGCCCTCAGCCGCTCCTTTTTCCACAATTGCTGTAAGCTTTCGCCGAGGACCGATACCCCCCGATGCCGGAAGGTACTCAAACAAGCGTGGACTTGTTGTCCTTCCTCTCGTATTTTCCTTTTTTTTTGTTTTCCCATACCCTCATCCCCCTCGTCTTCAATACCCGTCCGTGGAAGCATCATCATCAGCGTTCGCTTTGACTTTGCGCGGTTTCGGTTGGCAAATATTTGTCCGGGTCCTTTGCGAGAATGGACTTCGCCATAGTGCCATGTGGCATGTGTGATACTCCCGTGCACCCAGAGTTTGTCACCGGCGATCGTGTTGCAACTCTTTATCAATCCGTTTCGATAGAGGCTTCCCCCCCAGAGAGGTCTAGCCGCAAGCGGGGAAGTGGGACTTTAGGGAATCGACAACAAAATTGTATAAAAGAGTGTAGCAGTGGAAGAGGAAGAAAACACGGATCAGTTATACGTAACTAGCGAGCATCGCACATACGGTTGTTTGCCGGCAATGTGGACGGAAGCAGCAAATGATGGCAGCTGACTTCTTAATTTAGTTTGCAACGATGTGAAGCGCGATGGTGGAGGAGAGTTAGCGCAGCAAAATAGCGGATGAGTTCGGGGAACGACTCGAGAACTCAAATTGCTGTTCCCGGAATAGGAATTCAATTACCTTTTTGCCCCATTGAAACGTAATCAATATGGAATTTGTGTTCCAGTGCTTTATTTGCTTTAAATGTGTAGATTTGGGAAGAGGCATCATACCAGGATGAGTTGCGATAATGTGAGGCAGAGACGCTTTTTTTATTTTTTACTTGCAAGTTTGATCGTTTTCTTAATAGCGTTAAAGCCTGGAACAAATTTCTTCTTGTACGTTGTTAGGATTTGTTGTACGGCTGAATGAAACTGCTGAGCTGAAGCAATTTTCTGCTTAGTATTTGATCTCTATACACCATGAAGATTTAGTTAAAGATTCCATTCTGCTTATGTTTGCAAGGACACATACACACACACATATATACATCGCAAATGGAATTCTTCATCCCAATGCGCTCCATGCACCCTGTACCATATGTACCATCCCATGGTGGAGAACTTCAAGCCAAGAAGACTTCTTTGGAAAACCTTTTACGCCTCCAAAGGAGTGCGCTGAAAACGTTGAAATTGAACGCAGGCGGTAAGGGCTGGCAAGTTTCTCCGATCCCGCAAAACCACAGTCTTTTGAAGGATTCCAACCGGAACCGGAACTTCCGGTAGATCTGCACCGAGCAGACCAGCATTCACTGGGGATGGAGGGCAACCCTGCGCTATAAAGGTTTCGTTGGGGTTTTCCTGTTTGCATTTTATCTTGCTACTGGGAAACCCCGGAAAACCGCACACATCTCAGACGGGGAAGAATTCGTTCGAAACCTAGGGTTGGAAGAACATGCCTTGAGTCGAGTTTTTGGTCCTTTATTTTATTTTTTAGCGTCCTCTTTATAGACTTCTCTCTCTCTCTATTTCTCTCTCTCTCGCTCTCATGAAACCTCGCCAAGAGGGCAGAATGGTGCTGCCAAAATCAGACAACGGTTTTTGTTTGGTGGAATCGGTCGGAATGGCACCGTCAAATGAAATAACCACATACACGCATGCACACATACACACGTCTGGGAGACTAGGGCTCGGTTTTTGGGAACGTCTGAGCAAATCCTGGCAAATGTACGCCGAGCTTGTTTCGTGGTCGGTGATAGTTGCTGTGGTTTTTCAAGCGAAAGGACAATCAGCAGTAGCAGAGCCCTCGGACGACAACGTCTCGTATGATGGGCGGACGATGATGACGATGATGGGACTGATGATGGTTGCCTGTGGATGTATTCAGTCGGCGACGAATTTTCGTCAGATCACCGCGCAGATAACAGTAATTAAGCTTACGGCCCGAGAGCATACAGGCAGGCAGTAGCGCGCGCGCCTTATCTTGGAACCACATGGGATGATAATGTTTGCCAAAGAAGAGCAGATGAATGGTGGGAAAAATCCCCTCGGAAAAAAGGGCAGCAGACGACCCCCTTACTGCAAAGGGCAGTCCGGGATAAAACGCACACAAACATATACGCGAAAACGGCACGGAGAATCCTTCTAATCGGACTATCTACTACAGACCCGAGACAGACAGCGGACTGTCGGTGTAACACTGGACATTCCGGTTGCCTAGCGAACCGGAAACGGGAAGGGCCCGGTTTTGGAATCGGCTTAATTTAACGACAAGATTTCCCTTTTAATTTGCACGGTTTCCTGCCATTCGGCTTTCTGGTGCCCGAATTTTGGGGAACGTCCTTTTGTACACGGCCAAAAAGGCGCTGTACGGGTCGTATTAAGTACGCTGTGCATCCCGGTATCTTCGGTGTGTCTTCGGGCAAAGGGCAACTATGAATTAAAACCAGGTCACTCGGGGGGATGAGATTTACTTTGTCTTTCAAGTTTTTGCCGACCGGTTCGGTTTGATTTCTAATTTACTTTTGTCCGCACCAGGACCGTGTTGCTGTTGTTGTTTGTCTGTAGAATAGTGAATTGGAAAATTAATTAAGTCACGACTCACTAGCTTTATTTATTGCTTTCAAATTGGCTTACGCTGGGATATGAAATGGAATGAAGGTTGAGCTGTGGACTCATCGAGACACGAAATATCTTGCGATTCTCTGTATATCATTAATATTCATCGAGAAATTATGACAACTGGCAGCAGCAGCTAGGGTTTTATTCTTTGAAATTCTTTTGCAGCGTTTTATAGGCTGCTTTTAAATGTCAACCTTATTTTTCAATTATTTAAAGGGGTTTTCTTCCATCCCATGAAAATTTCGTTTTCGTGAAGATAATTTTCTTAAATCTCACATAATTTTTAAATACTGTCAAACGATGCGGGTTTTTCAGAAATGCTGATGCCATATGGAGTGTCTATCTATCTATCTATCTATCTATACTTGATGAAAATTTATTTTATTTATTTTATATTTATTTACATTATATTATTACGACTTACCGCCGTATAGTCATCACCGCTTGTGGTGACTACACGCAATATACAAAATATCAACAAAGCATATCCTCCCTGTTATTTGCCTTATTCCGGTCATACTCGGTTTCTTGATGAAAATATTATTTGTTATACATTTTCTTTTACGTGGCTGAAGAAACGCTGTAGCGGAATTTTAAAAAGCTGTTCGGTTTAAAAGTAGTTGAAGATCACTCGACACCATAGAAAATAAGATCTTATTATAAACTGTTCTTTATGTGAACTGAATTTTTGATTATAAAGTAATTTTTCGAAATCATATGAATGTTTCATTTCGCAGATATTTTTTTGAAGATAAATTAAGCTAAAAAATTAAGATAAATTTGTAAAACCATTTCGACCATCAAATGGAAAACCATTAAACCATAAACCATCAAATGGAGAAGGAATTTGTCAGTGTCTCTCAAGCGACACATGCATACAATAAATTCAAATACAATTCTTTATAATCTTATACATATAAATATGAAATGTTGATTTTTTTTTAATTTTAGCTTGCTTTGAAGCCGTCTTGATTAAAAATGCTTTTTCTATAAGCATTTTTAATAATTTTAATACTTTTGGAAATAATTCTTTTTTTACTGAAATCAAATGGCTCTTGACAAATAAAAATGTCCTCTAAACCCTGGTTCTTCGCAGTAACGAAATATTCATGGATTGATGGAAAAGATCCATCACAGACATGGAATAGATGTGGCCCGTGGATTGCGGTTGACATTATAAAATAGCTTGTAAACCCTGTATTACAAGTATCAAATCCAAGTGTATGAACTCATCTACTTCACGCATAGCTTTGGAAATTAAGTCTAAATCCAAATTATGCTGGTGCTCGTTTCGAATTTATTTTTCGGAACTTTTTGTGCGGGTTTTTCAACTATGATTATATTTATTCAAGACCCCTTTCTGAAACCCTATAATAAATAAAACAGATTGTCACGAACGGAAAGGAACTGCTGAACAGAATAAAGGACATAGCCCTGAAATAGACACATAAAAATGTATTGTCGCATCATTAGACTTAGCTGTTGACAGCTAAATACAGCAGCCCAACCGAACGTGACAACCAATGCCGGAACCGATCTTTAACCAGCGGAAGCTAATAAGAAGCGTACCGAACGAATTCGAAGAAAGACCGAAAGCAGAGAAAGCATAGCGATGAAAATCCATCTCAATGCGTGGGATTATGCTACATTGTAGTTGCTATCGGTTGCACGGCCCGCCCGGCACCACATGCCCGGAACTCGAGATGAATGCACTCCTCTAACACGAGGAAGCGATTGTACGGAATGCATTCGACTGGCTCTTTCCATCATAATACTGCCACACACACGAACAGAAAAAAATCCCCGGTAGCCGTATGCAGCACACTGCATCCGAAATGCATATAATGCAAATGCCGCATGTCTCGGCACGCTCGCTCATTATGTTGCCGGTGTTTCTCACCCAAACGCGAGCGAAACCCTGTGCCTCCGGTGGAAAGGGATTGGATGTAATTCGTTCCAAGGTTTCACACACCATCGTCAAGCATTCCGGACGTGTGCGGTGTGCGGTGTGGGCACGCAATAGTGCGGAAGGTTCACTTGATACACTCAATATTATAATAATTGAGGTCTTCGTGTGCCGTGTGGGTTTTCGGTGTAGCTTTATCAGCAGGCCGCAATCTTAAATCTCCCATTTTTCGGCTTGTTCGACGTGATTAAGCGGATGGCACATCATCGGCACGTACCCGACATAACAATTCTGTTCCATTCCGGTTTCATCGTTGTAGGCCGCAGCCCCGTGGTCAGTCGTTCAGATCGTACGCAAAACACGAATCCTCTCGATGGTCATTACACTCTAGGGTACATGACCAGTCGCTTTTTTTGTTTCTTCTTCTTGCGGTTTGTGCCGCTATCGGTTGGTCAAAATCAGTCACGCTTTTCAGAAGGGATGCGCATGAGGAATCATAGGGGAATGGGCTGAAGATGGTGATAAAAACCCGATCGTCAGGTATTGGAACGACGCTTACGGAAGCGAAGCTGTGGAGGCTGTGTCCCGAAAAACTAGCTGTCAAAAAGTGGTTGGATGACGCTTACCATGACTCTGATAAGCGGCGTAATGCGATGCCTAGAGTGGGGGAAGGAAGAAAGTAGGCAATAAAGTGAGTAACCAGATGACGTCCGAAAAGACGATTCGAAATTCGATGCCTCTGCTTGTTGGGTGCTTCATTAGGGGAAGCTTCGCACATTGTGAGAGATGTGAGAACTGCGTGTTTGGAAGCTTTTTTTATGTTATTGCTCATGGTTCCCGTGTGAATTCGCATTCGCTAGAATGAGTGAGAGAGTAAGAGAGAGTGGCCTTCTATTGCGTTGATTGCGTCTTCAGCAACCGGAACTGGAACGGAACTCCTAGTCCAATCTGCGTCCTGCACCGCATCCATAACATATATCGCGCGACAGTTGTGCCAAGTTTCCTCAACCAACGCGCGGAGAGTTCCCGATCGTTGTCACTCTCTCTCTCTCTCTCTCTGTCTTGTGAAGCGCGCATGAGCGCTGATAAAAGCGCCCAACCGAATGCGAGTGAACGAAGGCAGCAGACGCATCACCCCGCAGGGGTTTGGTGGTTATGCTGCTGCTTCTGCTACTACTACTACTACTACTACTGCTGCTTCTGCCGATAGTAGTCGTATCAGTGGGACCTCCAAATCTTGAACGCCGGTTCCCGTTGAACTGCTGCTTCTCACACAGGTCCATGTCGATTCCCGGCAAAGGGAAGGCGCACACACAAAAAAATAAAAAACGAACATTACCCCGAACTCTCGGGCGCACTCACTCACGCCGACTATCGCGTGTCGATCGGGTCATCGTGTGTGCGTGCGTACGTGTGGTACCCGGTCCCGGAGAAGGGAGTCGCAAGATTCATTCATTCGTCACAAAGCTAGACAACGTGTAACGCATAAGACGAACGCCAAACGCGTTCTTCTCGATGTGCCAGCACTTCCTATCTACCGGTAACACCGGATTGTGCGTGTTTGGTCGCTAGTGTTTCGTTTCCTATGTTTTTTTTTGTGTACGGTTTCGTCGTCACTGGTTTGTTATTAGTGCGTTATCAGTTACCGGATAAGACCCACAACAACAAAAAAAAAACCTCCAGGAAGAGTCTGGAAGGAACCCCTGTTTTTCTTTGGTGATGTGATGATGACAACCATATGGTAGAGAAAAGCACTAGTGTGGGTGAGTGGGGTAACGCCAGGCTGTCAAGTGTTGCGTGCTACGGTTACAGGTGTTATTTAGTGTGGTTCGATTCCTGCGAACCACGGAACGGGTGATGCATTTTTCGGCGTACGACTAAACCCCATTACCGATTCCACATCTGACAGCAAGTTCGATCCATACGGAAGCGGTATTGATACCATATTGTGTATCGGTACGCAGTCATTAGTGTTCACCCCGTGTCCATATGTGGTCGTTAGTAGTGTGGACCACCGTGAGCTAGCACACCACTAGTATCCACCACATTGTATTCGTATTGTTTGTTCGTTCGCTTAGTGTGTATCAACTGGGCCACACTGTGCCCTCCTGTGGTAATCACACTTGTCACATTACAAATCCCCCAGTGAGAGGTGTCAGCAAGCCGTGGTTCACGTGGCAATAGGGTTGGGTGTGTGTGTGCGTACAAGTGAGTGTTTTTTGTGTTCCGTTTCGGTTCGGCGGGCGGGTTGGTTGTGCCAGCTTCATCAAGCATCCTACCGGAAGTAAGTTTCTGTCACACTTTTTTCCCACCAATTATGCTACAAGTAACACCTCTGCCATCATCCAATCTCGGTGCTGATGTGTTCCAAAGCGTGCACTTGCTCTCTTCCACAATCCCCATCCTCACCACCGTCGGCAAGCGCAGGCTCTGCATGATTGTTTGATGTCCTTGCGCATAAATAAACAATCGAGCAACAATCTGTGGTAGGTGTGTAGTATGTGAATATGTAAAGTTGGTTGCTGACAATCTGTCGCCAGCATGATTTCGATCTTCGAGACAACGGTGTAGATAAGAGCAGGATGCATGGTGAACACTGTGGAAGAGGAGTGGTTATCACTTGCGTGCGTGTCTGTGTGTGTGTGTGTGGAAGAGGTCGACGAGAAGAAAGCAGCGATAAGGGTGAGCTGTGTGGGTAGTAAACCCGGAAACAGATGGCATCGAATCAGAGTTTTATCAGGTTAACCCAAAAAAAAAAAGAAAAGAAAAGAAATTGGTTTTGGGCGATGTTTGAAAATTGCAACAATTTCCTCCTTCACACGCAACTGTGACTCGCGCGAATTGCGTGTGGAAAACTGATCCAACACTTCAACAGATGGTCATTCAAGGTTTGCTACCATATGGAACGAGCGCTCGGAGAAGCTGTTTGCCGTCAACCGATAACAATATTTGCTTCGTGTGTAAATAAAGCTGTGATACGTGATATTTTGTAATCATTGTAAGAGCCTTGCGAAGCTTCTGATATTGTAAAAAGGAATATGGATTTTTATTTTAAATGACCAACTTTAATTACTTTTGGTGTATCGCAAGCATCCCAATATGCTACATTAGTCCTATAACCACCATAAAAACTTGTCACGACTGTTATCACTGTCAAGCGTTGACCCTCACTTTCTGTCAGCATCCTTTCGGAACAGGACTTCCTGTCAATGAAGAAAAGCACGTGTGTGTGTGTGTGTGTGTGTGTGTGTGTGTGTGTGTGTGTGTGTGTGTGTGTCTGTCTCCCCTCCCCCGTCACCAAACCCTTCCCAAAAGGTCACACTTTTACCGGGACTCGCTGGCAAAATCTGGCCCCGGGTGAAAAATGAGCAAGTTTAATTAGATGCAAACCGCATGACATTTTGTCAAACTTAAATTTGTTCCGGCCACGGTACCCCCTTAACTTCAGCTTGTAAGCAGGGACCGGCACCGAAGACGAATAAAGACGGCTTCCCCGTACCATCTTCGGCTACACCCGCCCGGACCGATGGTTGGTGGGCAAGTTTTCTCAACCCATTTTTCCCAGCCGGTTGGTGCAAAAAGGGGTTTCCCTGTGTACCGCCTCATCGTTCCCTGTGTCTTGCACGCGGGAAGGTTGTTAAACTCAATTATCGAAAACTTTTTTTTTTTTTGAAAACTGCTCCAAAAGCTCCGAAACCTTGGAGCGGTTACCACAGCCGTTTTTTCGTTGTTGTTGTGTTGTTGCATATGCTTCTTCAGCTTCGCGTTGTGGAGATGTGTAGGCATATTGTGCTGCCATGCTGAGAACAACCTGCTTTCCCGTGGTAGTAGCCCGGAAGGCATTGTTTACCCGAAACTCCCGAGCATTCTGATAAACTTATGCTCCTCCGTCGCAACGTCAAGACACATTGTGTTTGGTGCGTTTGTCGTTATTTTTTTTTTTTTTCTTCAACGCTTCAGAGTCCCGCTTCCCCTCCAGACCAGTGCCGTATAAAAATCGCGAGTTCGAGAGCTTCATCTTATTGTGTGTGCGATGATGTGTAGCCATATGGCAAAGCAAGTAGCTTAAACTTGAACAAGTAGAACGTAAGGAGGAAAAATTCGATTAAAATATACTACCATTCACGAGTAGTTAAGATACGTCAAAGGTTCATGTGACGTTTACCACTGTCTAAAGATAAGAAAAAGCGAGCGGGAGAGAAAAATGTTGATGCAAAAATGCATGCCAGAGAAGAGGATCCAAGCACTGAAAAGGTCAGGTCACAACGACGTCCAGAATGGTTTCGTTCCACCGATGTGATGTGGAGCAGAAGAGTTATTTCGAATACCTGGTTGAATTTCTTTGGAGATCCCTTCGGGGGGGAGTAGATGGTTCCAAAATTCCTTTCCCCGTTCCATATTGCTGTCTTAGGAAACATCACGCGTTATGGATTACATCGAGAGGGGGAGAAAAATAATCATCCAATCGTAGGACGCAACATGATTGCGATTCAATCATTCTGAAACAATCCCTTCATGCTCACGTGATAGAGTCGGCGTAGTAACACTAGTGAGATAAAAGACAGTCGAGCATCCGAAACACATCCACTGCTGCACAGTGTACACCGGGAGACCATGTTGCAAATTGGTGGCCTATGAGTTTCGGCAAAGGTTGCAGGCATCCGACAACCAAGGCTACGCCTTTCGTCGATGTTCCCAGGCCGGAATTTCATTCCCTAGTCAAGAAAATACCGGAAACCGCACGGAGATGACATTGACAACGCTTCCTAACCTACCCAAACCCCACACACGTCCCCATCCGAACGTCTGGTGAATTGTTTCGTGTGTGATTTAGAGCTGGATGATGATGCATTCCCGGGACAAACATTCCAACATTGCAAGCAGCAGCAGCCGGACGGCGCTGGGTGATGATAAGCCCATAAATCCATTTACCGAAATCAGATTCGTGGTGCAATTGCGGCCAACCATCTCCGGATGGCTGTGGTGCGATGTTCTCACGGGGGGGCTTTGTACATGAACCAAAATTTTCCCGGGGAAATTAGTTTCTCTCCTTCGTAGTGGAAAATGGGACAAAAATGAGAAGTGAAGTCATCTTTTTTTTCGAGCTCTTTTCACTCTGCTAAACTCTAATTACTGTCGTATTTCGGTTGCTGGTGGTGGTCTGATGCATACGGGGCTTGTTCTCGAGGCTGTCGTACGTATGCGCTTGCTTAGCAGCAACGCTAGGCAGCAGTCCTAAGCAGGCTGGTAAGCAGACGCTCATCCATCTTGCACCGGGTTTCGGCTTCAAGCCCTCCCATCCCTCAAAAAGCTGAGCAAGATCGTTCGCATCGAGCGCATCCATCTGGATTTGTAATGATAATCCATCTTCAGCCTTCAAGCCAGCAACAGCAAAGCACCACGAAACGAGCCGGCATCAATTCATCAAGCCTCACATATGGGTATGGCTGGTGTTCCTGGGGTTCCGAGTCAAGCTACTGCGCGGTGTGATACACTTGGCTTTAATAGTTTGTGTTTAGAGCAGTACTTTAAGTGCCAACCGATTAACTCACCCCCAAAGGAGAGTTTTGGTCGAGGGTTTGTGTCAAGAAAATTAACAACAAGAATCTGATAAGTGATTCATTCAATTCCTAGACGATGATGGAGATGAAACAATGAAAATGTTACTTCCGTTGTGAAATTCAACAATTTTTGGTTGTCTTTAAATATTTTTCCTCATTTTATTATTAAAATTTCTAACCTCAAAGGTACGCTCGTCCTTTTCGACCACTTTTTTTTTCTTGGAACCAAACCGAACAAATAAAATGAAAATTTATGTTATTTGTACGAGCTTTTCCATCGGGGCCGCGGGAATAAAGCATCACATTTCATGTGCAAAAGCCTTCCACCGGTCGGTAACAGTGCGTCCCGGAAGATCATTAGTCTGCTTCCAGGGAAAATGGGAAATCACACCGGATCCTCGCGGACCGTGCGTGCGTGCGTTGGTCTGGTTCGCTATTTACACCACCGGAACACACTGCCAAAATAGGTGCACATGGATGGAATAAGGCCGGGAAGGAGGAAAATGTAAGCGGAAAAACGGGAAGTTATCTTCACGGTCGTGTCATACCCGGCCATGACCCAGCGGATCCCTAAAAAAAAAAAAAACGCCCATGTTTGTACAATGTGGGCTATCATTCGCCATTAGAAGCGCCAAGAATCTAGAACCATTCAGTGGCCTTTCCACAAGAATATGTATCGCTTTCATTACCGTGGAAGGAAAGGAAGGCAACAAAAAAAAAAAGAAAGAAAAACTCGGCCCACAGGCGCTCAACATCATTAATCTTTGCCATAAAATTTACTCTTCCTTTGCAAAGGGAAATGTGTGTTAGTGGCGGCAAAGGAAAGCGTACGAAGAGGGTAGGCGAAGGTGAGGCAAATTTCCATTAGAAAGAGATATGCTTCGAAACCTCATCCTTGCAATCTCCAATCATTATCATCTGAATTCATTCGTTATCAGAACTCATTTATTTGCGGTTGATGTGTTTTCCCTTTTTTTGAGGTGCGAAAATTATTCATCTCATTTTCTATCTGGATTCTTCCTCGATTCTCTGTGCAGGGAGGCGGGGTGCCGTGTCCCGTTGGAGGTGCGTAGAATGGTTGAAGGAGCTTCTTAAGAAAACAATTAATCGAAACGATAATGACCGCTATGGGAGTTTTGCTAAGACCAACCATGATGGAGTGTTGTAAATTTGGAGATATTTTGCCCATAAAGTAATGATGGTGGTTTTTCCGAGGCTGGTCATGCAGCTTCCCTGGCCCGGTTGGCCTTTAATAGTGAAATAATCAAGAAAACTATTGGAACAATTAAACCAAGCCAAACAATGTCAGCAGGAGCTTCCTTTCTGACGAGATGCGAGTAAGGTGTCCTTCTTTAGCTTTCAAGACATTCAAGAAGGAATTCACCCAACAAGAAGAAAGCTACCGATTGAACCGATCAGCAAACAAAGGGCGCATTCAATTCTGCCCAAGCCAACATCCTACGAATCCCAAGTGGAGTGTCCTCTTAACGAACCTTGATGCTAGGCTGGAAATTTTAATTGCACTGCAGTTGCGCTCCGACTGCGGCTCGCTTCTGGCCATACCCTGGCCGTGTCCGCTCCTTCACTAAATCATCTCACCGTCGTCAATTAGAGTACAAATAATAATCAGCATGCGTTATCTAACCCACAATTATTGGCGACAACAGCCCGACTGCACGGAGCGTTGTCCGTTAGATTCTTTCCGAGAAGCACCAAACGACGAATCGTTCAACAGCTACCGTCGATTCGATTAATCACTACGTGACAATCGCTTCGTTTCGTTCGTGAGCACTAACCGCGTGCCCGACTCAGCTCGTTCAAATGCCAAACGCACCGTAACCGTCCGTCGGTCACATCTTCGTCATCAGGCACAGATATCGTTCCTTCACTGGCTGCTAGCCTAGTCAAGGGTAGATTATAATTTGTCCTACCCGTAGCGGGATAGTGATATTTCCCACACTCCCACCAAGCTGGACGTGCTCACGTAGCCCACGGCTTGAGGCTACTTCCGGATTATGAAATCATAGCAATGCAGATGTATTGCTCTGCCTCTGCTCATCCAGAACCATCGGTCGAGAGTGGTTCAATGGTCAAGCGGACTTCTTGTATCTCTGCCGACTACCAAAGGGCCATTGGCTGATAAGCGTACGTTTGGGCAATCGCCAGAGAGAGTGAGAGAGGCGTTATGAGAGGCTTTTTCCAAGAATCCACCCCTTTTTCAAACCTCCATCAGCTGTAAGTACTGTGTGCGTCAAGCTCTGTGAAATCGTAACACAAGCGTCGTGTACTGCATACCTCGCCCCCCCCACTCAGCAAACCTCTAGGGCGTCTTGTTTTAACGCGTATGATGATTGATTATACCGCCTATCAATCATACAGGTCAGGCAGCAGTCGTGCTGAATCGGCTGAAAGTAAAGGTTAGCCGGATAGCGACCAGCAGTATGTATTCGACTGCTCTATCAGACGGCAGGCGGTGACAGCATCAAACGGTACGGCTCAAATCAGCACCAGTGACGCTATCACAACCATCACAAAGGTATCACGCAACTCAGATAACGCGTGGGCATTGTATAGGGGAGACTATGGGTGCGAAATGGAAAGACATTTTTGTTTGTTTATACCCTTTTTGTAAGCTTCCTTTATAGGTCGTTAGTGTAGAAGATATAATTGATGTTTTTGTATTTGTTTCCTCTTTGTTGGCAAATCCTGGTCACGGCACCAAACACGTATTGAGCTTATAATTTGCAATACTCTGCCGTTTAAGTTGAAGTGGGATTTTTTTTTCTTTGCTTGATCAATACAAGGGCACGGAAAATACTTAGGCAAAGCTTTTCCTTGCAAGCGTGTTTACTGTTTTTCTATATCCGTCAGCACACCATTACCAGTGGGCTAATGATGCGCCGGCGTTACAGATTATGTGTACCCTATCTCTTCGTAACGCAATCATTAGCATGTTAGCTGTTCCATCTTGGTTAGACGTGTGTTGTTGTTAGGTCGATAGGTTAAGATGGTTTTTTTTTGCATCCATTCTGCAAAACATGCATGCTATCTCAACCCAAACTACCCTTTCGACGGACTGCATTAGCGGCGTGAACGCCAACTACACGTAAATTGTCAATCGATGTGACGACATCCGTTGGTGCAGGGAGGGAAGGTTGACGACCCCGACGAACGAGGTTTGGTGGAGGAAAGTTATTCCAATCTCTCGGGTTTGGTATCATCGCCTTCAAGAATGCTCTGTCACCTAGCACTACCCACTCAATCTGTACGACAGCGGAGAGAAAAAAAAGGAAGGCTCTAACATCGAATGTCATCAAGTGGCAACCATGTTAGTGGCAATTGGTGTTACTCTCCGTACGTATACGGGATGTGGGATATATCTATAACATACGTACTTTGTCAACCAAACACGCACACACTCCTACCAACACCCATCATCATCCGTTCAATGGAAGTACCATATGCTGCTGGTATCGAATTTCTGCTTCATTTCCACCACCACCGCCGTGTTCATCGGTTTCATTTCTACCCTTGGCCTGGCTCTAATATTGTGAAGCTCGCTGGAACTTCGTTCACTTTTCCTGAGCAGCACAAAAACACACCCGACGGTGCTGAAATGCACACTCAGACGACTTCGGTTCAACTATAGCCACCGTGCTGCTTCAACTAGTGCTGCTGCTGCTGCTGTGCACAGTACAGTGATAACGTTTTGCCGTTTATGTGATCCTGCCATTACACCTCAATATCGGCCCGACATTGATGGAAAGTATTGGGGCGAGTTCGGTATCGGGTGCACCGATGGGCGGACAAAACATCTCGGCACAACTTCTCGAAGATGGAACCGCTTTCTTCCTTAAGCAGCTATGCGTTCGAGAAATTCAGTTAGTTTCTTATCATTTTCACAAACAACTAGGACCAAGTCCAACGAATTACTGATGAACATTACTTCAGTTTAAGTTTAAGATTGATTCAAAAATAAAGGGTAATTACGGCATTCAAATGTCATTTTGAAATGCTGAATGCATTTCAATTTTTGCTTACAAAAAAAAAACAATATTCTCTTCATTAAGCCGGGATTGATGCAATTTTGGTTAAAAATCCCTATTCTTCATGGCGTAACGACCTTCTAGGACACGCCAGCCTTCGAATTGCTTACTAGACTTGCCGATACCACGTAGTTGGATAGTCAATCCGGTCCTGCCTTGTAAAGATTGGCTCCGCTGTTGCCTATACCACTTGACTGCCCCAAATTTCTAATAATGCCCCTCAATTATCAAAAAATCTAACTCTCATTATAATTAAATTATGGGGAATTATCGATACTAATATCAAGGCAAATGTTTTCCCGGTACTGTCCTGTTTGTCGATAAAGGACGATATTATTTATTTTTAATTATTTGTATCATGTTTATTATCGCCACAAACACCCTTCTCTATAAGTTGAAATTTCAAAAGGGCACACAAATCGATGCTTACTAACTCCTGGAAAACCAATTTTTGAATGCAGTGTAAACCAAGTGTTGTTGTAAATAGTTTTCTGTGTGATGCTGGAAATAATACTTATACATCAACGCCTTATTTAATGTAACAATTTAATTCCTCCACTAAAAAACTCCCCTCCGTCAAAAACTCAATTATGCTCGCGGCCAAAATTAATTCCCACAACTGTCCATCTGCAGTGAGCTCTCATGCTTCCCTCGATGAAAACACTAACGCCCAATTATGTATTCATTCCCATCTCGTTACAGGTAAGCTTCGCCAGTCACGATTCAGCACGCTCGCGTACTATTTTCTTCGCCAGAAGCAACGGGGTAAGATGTTTGCGTAACGGGTATGTAGGGGGAGGGGGGGAAATAATCTTCCAAAAACTGCTCAAAAGTCACCACCCACCGTTGCTTCCAACCAACCTTCTGCAAAGCCCCAAAACTGTGCAGATTAACAATTGAAAGTTAATGTAGTGTAACAGTGGTCCCGTGGTCCGTTCAACAAAAAGGACCCATTTTGCTGCGACAGAATCTCGCTCGCGCTTACTGTGGTGCCGATAATTGCTGATAGAATCGCTCCCTCTCGTAGCTTGCGGAGGGCGAAAAAAAAACGGGTGATAGGAGGATTGTTTTAATACATGGTGGCCACGATGAGCTGTTTGGTGACCGAAGCGAAGGATAAACAAACGTTCTGCGTTGGCCCTGAACGGCGGAAAAGTGGAGAGATTTATTCAGCATCTCAAATTAGCTGCTGCATTTTCTTGAAGGGAGTGTATAGTAAAAAAGGAAACAGGTTTTCCGGTGAGAATATTTATGCTGCAGCATGCTCAACCGAACGGAGCAGGAAATGTTCTTTCGAAAAATTCAGTTCAAAAGCCACGCGAATTGAATCGCGCTCTAAGGTGTTTTGTTTGCCAGACATCTTTTTGGTGTGGTTTTCACTTAATTAGTTGTTTAAATAAGAAACAAAAATTATGTAAAAATAGAAATGGAAAATAATTCAACAAAAACCGCAAAACCTTAGTTTTTGGTATGCCAAAAGGCGACCTTTACCATGCTGTAATACACAAAAAAAAACAAGATTAAAAAATGACTCCAACAGTGTACCCTTGGTGATGCAAAGTGTGAGAAAGATACTAATGAAAATCTGGCCATTATTTTTCACCCAAAACCGTCCCACCACGCAGCCCCCGGGCGTGTCGTGAGCATACGGGGCAAGTCCAGATTTTGTACGGAAGGGACAACTTTCCGCTTCCACATCCTATCGCTACGATCTTGCAATGCGAATCTCTCGCATCACAGGCTCTCGCCCCCGGTAACATCCTTCCACCATTGTCTATCAAATTATTAAGATAAAGTTTTGGAAATTATATTTTCCACCCTCGTCCGGCGCTAATCTCATTTTTATCATATTTTATGCAAAAGTTTATGCGCCAACCTTTCCCACGAACATGGCCTACAGCTGGACCGAGAGCGGGAAGGACCTGGACGCGGGTGCGAGAGAGCTCCTACAGACAGTGTGTGTGTGTGTGTGTGTGCGTGCTGTTCCTTTCAGGACTATCGTTTTGCGATATGCTGGCAGATAAGAGAAAAGTGCTTTGAAAGTATTTTTGCGGCAGGAATCTTTTGCTTGGAGTCTTCTTTTTTTTTTTTTGGAAACTCCCAAACCCAGCTTAGTACGCCTGAGTCACGTGTACGCTTCACGGTGTGGTGTACAGTTGCTGCAAATTTGTGAATTTGCTGATTGAACAAACAAAAAGCGGGTGACACGATAATGAGAACCCACCGTATGCTGGGCGACTTGATGTGAACGTGTCAGGGACTTGTGTGCGCTCCCCGTAGCTTGAGCAGCATACACGAAGGCGGTAACATTTTCAGCATAGGCTAGCGTACACATACATGTACATGTAGCATACAGTCTTTGAAAGGCAATCAGTGCAGATGTCATCCATTATCAGTGGATGGGTTTCAACAGTCAAGTCCTACGCAAATTTCTTCACCTTTAAAGTCGCACCTAACTCGACTCGACTAAACCTCTCGGGCAAACTCGGGCTTAGAGTCAGTACCCTGGCCTGATCCTGACCTTTCCAGAGCCTTCGAGAGCTAATAATACGCCACAACCTACCTCCCAAGAAGGCACCAAAAATGTCATCGAACCACGAATACATGCGGGGAGGGAGTCTAGCTGGGATCCTAAGGCTTTCGTTAGAATTTCTCGGCACGTAGATCCTCTTAATTCTAATTTAGAGATCTAACAATTCCATACACAAAAATGAAGATTACGATATGGTGGACGTACCCGGGGCAAACATTCGGCTATGCCGTCCCAGGTCTATCCGTCCCCGTTGTGAGATCTGCACGCTGACGAACACGCCAGAGAATGATGTGAAAATGCCATCCGTTTTTTCCCGCTTTTGATCCCTCGGTAGGTCCGTAATTTCCGTTTCTCGCGAGAGCCGACCATTGAAAGGCCTCTTTTGCCCCCACCGTCCAGAACCAGTGCATGGAATGGCGCTCGTTCGTTCCATTTGGTTGGAATGTTGTGCCAACCCTTCTACGATACCCACCAAAGCAACTGACACCATCCGGCAAGGAGTTTGTGGAGCCGTGGAGAATCACCAGTGCAAAATGGCAGAAGAATTTAATGAAAATTTTCTCAGCTTTCGTTCGCGCTATTCTATATGAGGTTTGCTGTCGCACACAAACCCCTCCCTCGGTGTCAAACGTGTCACGTCCGGCTCAAAATTCGCGACTTAAAACGAATAATCATAAAAAAGGACAATTTCCCTTACGAGAAGCAGAATACCAGACAATGACAATCGGTGAAAGCGCTCAGTCGAAGAAAAGCGCCGCAAACATACATATATGCGCGCAATTGCTGGCTCTACTTCGCTAAGGGAGATGCCGATTATGCTGATGCTTTTCCCGTCACCTTTGCGTGTGGCCAGGAAAACAAAAGGGCGCTCCCCAAAATGATGAAGGGTAGGGGATGGGGACGGTGGCGAAAAGCGAACGAAAGATTAAAGTACTGCCTACAAGAAACCTTCGGACCGTACCTCAGCCAGTCGTACGATTGAATCGCTTTTGTTGGTTAGAATGCGCAGAAAGAAAAGCAGGAACAATGCCGGAAGTTGGAACTTTATTGTATGGAATAAATTTCCTTTTTGCCGTTTGCGCCTCTCTCCTACCCCGTGTCATTCACACCCCATCATCGACGTTTGCTTCGGTGACACTTCCAAGTTCGCCCTGCCTGCCTCGTAACACCCCGAGGACAATGATTCGTCTTGGATTTTCGTGCAGGAGGAAGGATCTATGTCAACAGAACAATTCCAACCCCATTCTGGTGCGATTCAGTTTTGCCAAACATATCCGGTTCGAACGGCGGGAACACTGTGGAATCAAGAGCGCTGGAGATTCAGTTTCTGAGAATTTGCTCCAAAAATCTCGTCCAAGCCTCGCGTGCTAAAGGGCTTCAGGAAGGCGTTACCATCCGGGAGAACGTATTGGGATTTGGACACAGCCATGGAGCACCAAATGGATGCTAGCGAAGAAATTTCACACACACACACACACACACCTTCTCCCCTTCCTGGCTTTGGTTTGGGATGCCGGTGTCCACCCATCACGACTAATCCCGCACGACAAAACCGTTTGTCCCCCGAATGAACCCGTTTGCTTCTATCGCTCTCCAATGATTATTCGCATATTGTTTGGAGACGCAAAAAAGCTTCCCTTTTTTCCTGCCCCCTTGCTTTTTCCTTTCTACATGATGCCGTGGAAGGAAAAGGTGTCGTTTCAGTGTGTGCGCATTTGCTTTTGATTCGATTTTCAAATTTAGTTGGTTTATTCATTCCACACACCAGCTAGCAAATTGAGCAACAGAAATAAAGTAAAATTGTCGCATCGCTTTCACACCCGTCCCCCTGTTGGTGAAAATCAGCCAGCACCAGCATGATTTTCTTCCCAAAACGAGGGAAGAAAAAACTGGAGGTCTGCTGCCCTTTTTCCTGCTGCATGAAAATACAAGAGCTATCCGTGTTTTGTGGAAAATTTATAAAAAGGAAGTTTGGAGATCAAAATGAACGGGGAATCAGTCCGCTTTTTTTATGTTGTCGATGCCACCCAGTTTGCTGCCGATAGAATTGTTCTTGTTACGCTTACTTACGTTGATAAGATTATACGCGTACGAAATGTGAATCTCTGCTGGGTGTACCCGGGGAGACAAACAGGCGAATCAGTTAGAAGCAAGCGAATCCTGATAGGTGCGCTGAAAACGCACACACGCATGTACTACTTACTTTTTTCCTCCCTTGAATGGAAACCACTCTCGAAATGGATTAGAAAGGACCAAAACAATAGGATGCCATAAGGACAATAGCGTGCGGTTAAGCACGGTGCACTTCTTCAACGGATAACGCATCGGCTGAATAAAGGGGATGAAAACGACACACACGCACCTTGACAAAAAAAAACACGCATACTAACGAAACCAACCCGACGAAAACTCTTGAGCCGGTAGCCTGTGGACGAGGGTGGTGACCATGGCTTTTCTGCGTATTGTACAGCTTCACGTTCTACTGCGGCGATGCTGTAAAGCCGTTAATATTCATTTGCCCTTCGTTCTTTAGAATCTTTCAGTGTGCGCAGTTTTTTTTTTGTTTACTAACACAGAACACATGTGAAAAGGAACGTAACGAAAATTAGAAAAAATGGATAAGAATCCCTCAGATTGTTGGATGAAAGTAGAAGAGAAGGCGTACAGGTTGTGCCGTAAGAATATGTGCAGGGTTTTTTTTTAATTGAAACTTTAATCAACGCGTTGTTCAATCGTCTACACTGAAAATCAAACTAAAAGAAACATAATGATAATCAGAATATCCTCAAAGTATTCTCAGATCAGAGCAAACATCGTCAGAAATTAATTTATTTAGTTTTATTTTACACAGAAAATCCTTTTGAAGCTGAGAATAGCTATGATAAATTTAATACAGTATACAGTACAACATCATCAATTTTGCTTTCAACACATCAACATCAATATCACAACACATCATAGTTATCAACACAAAGTTTTCAAATAATCGGAATAATTAAAATTTTTAATGAATGTATCGAAAATTAATTCTAATACATAAATAGCTGTCATAGCAAATAGCTCAAACCTACTAAAACGATCAACTTATCTATCGTTTCGCTCACACCAATTTTAATACGTAGAGTTTGCTAACTCTACGTATTAACTCTAACTCAGCTCGTTGCTGACAGGACAATGAATTTATATTCGCTAAAAAAATATTCGTCATTAAATTTTATACATTTTCCACACAAAAAAAATATAAGAGAAATGATTACGAAATCGCTCAACCCATCATTTCCCATGCATCACGTTTCAATTAACATTAGGACACAGCACTTCCATCACCAAATTCTATTTTTTAACTTTCACCCTTTATTTATTTTTTATTCTAACAGCGCACACTGTAAAAAAGCTCGCTATTTAACCTCCTGTTCACTCGCACGTACGCTCAAAGCTTTCATGGCCGAGTGGTAAAGGCAAACAAAATTGATTGGGAGAACCAACAACAACATGAAAAAAATACCCTCCAAATTCGAAATGATTCCGCTCGGTTTACCGTACTGAGACGGAGCAGTTTTTGGGACAACTTCCGCGTTGGAAGCAATATTCAATTATGCTCCTCGAATCACTCGAGAACTCCACTGCCAGGCCAGGAACCGCCGGGGCCGTTTGTGCGCTTCGGAGCAGTATAAACGTTTAATTGATTGAAAGCATTCAATTTGATTGAGCAGCATTTAATAGCATTTTGGGATGGTTTTTTTTTGCGTCTCTTTTCATCTTGCGAACTACTTTTTTACTTATGAACTCTTCTTTACTCAATGGCTGTATCATGGATGCTCTTGTGGAATCGTTTTGTCGAATGCGTGGTATTCTGGTGATTCGTTCCCGCTAACCGCTCGCTTCTAACATTGAGCTTTCCTGCTTAAACCCTGAAGGAAATTAGAATTGCGGAACTAACTTGACATTTCCAAGTGGTGAATAGAGAGGTAGCAAGAGAGGGAGAGATAAAAGGTCAGCATTTTCCAAACCTTGCAGAAGTGATTCCAGCAAAAAAGGGCAAACGTACCATAACAGGTATCTTCACTTTCTGACCTCTATCATTTGTTGCTGACAGTCCTTTAAGTGGGGGAAACAAGCGGCATCTTTATACCACTGGGATGAAAAATAAGGAGGCGAATCGGGAAAACGGTTGACAAAAAAAGCTTCCTTTTGGAGGAGTATTTCAAGTCGGTTTCAAACATCCTTGCCGCATATTTTATTTCTATGTGGAGCTCATATTTTGTTGAAATTTATACCTGCTGTACTGAACCCTTTCTGCGAAAGTTCCTGTATTTGTCATTAGTTGCGACCTACACGTACATAAACCATGGATCGCGGAATTCTGCTTATCGATTAGTGAAACTTTTCCGATAGTATAGAGCCCAAGTACCTTGTTTTCCGACTCGCAAAGCCATAATTTGTGGTGAAAGTCCCATTGTTCGTCCATTATCACTTGTTTGCATCTCGGAAGAGAGAGAAAAAAACGTTCCCACTTTTCCGCCCGTGTACCAATCCTGTAAAAACCTGCTTAACCGTTTCGGTGATGGATTACAGCAACGCCGCAGGACATAATCACATAAACAGCAGTGCCAAAACTCAACCCTCGGTCACGTCTGCAGTAGCGTTGCGTTGAATATTTATTCCAAAAACATCCTCTAAACAGCAATGAATAAGTGAGCAGCAGCTTTTAGTTGTTGAGAAATTATACCTTCCCTTGGGTTTGAAAGTACACAGCAAAACCCCAGTTCCCGCTGTGTTTTCTTTTTGCTTCTTTTTCGCCACCCCCCCTAAAACCCCCTGCGAACGAAAAGGTGTAATCGATTAATTAAATCACAACACCGAAGCAATAAAAGTTGCTCCAAGTGGTGGGGTGTTTTGGTGGGTTTTTTAAATAAACGATGCCAGATTTACAAGTTTTCCCTCCCCACTTGTCCCTGCCTCTCCCCCCCGCTGTCTCATGCCGGAAAGGCCAGTACTAAAGGGATGCGATTTAAGCGAAACGGCAGTCGGAATGGGTTTTGGGTCATCACCCCTCAAAGGAAAAGGGTGCACAGGACGGACACATCTGGACAAGGGTCGTGTCATTTCCGTGAACCGTGTGAATCGAAGGAATAAAAGAACAAACCTCCCCCTCCCGTTTAAAACACTAAACCCAGTGACCTTCTTTTTGGGTGCACCACCACGTTGGTAGGGAGTGTGAATGGCTTCTTTTGGTGGCGAATGCTTTTTCTTCTGTTCCACTGTTGATTCCTGGCTTCCTGTTTGAAGAGGGTCTTGGGGAAGGGGTTGAAAATGTTGGGAGGGATGTGGACGTGTGGGTTGCACAGCATGTTCTTCGACAGTTGGGTGCTGAAAGTTAACCGAACATAATTACCAACAGGTAGTAGCCTGCGTTACCCATCAACAGCCGGGCATTTTCGCCGCTTTGCGCTACGGAATCGAAATATTATTGCTCCAGTTGTAGCGGAAGGCTCCGTTTTTAGGTATACTTCCAACGCTGGAGGGAAAGAATCAGGGCATGGCTGTCTAATTATGATAAATTTCCTATAAAGTTTATCAAAAGGCGCCTCGAACCACGGTCGCGAGGAAGGTGACAGGTTGAGGGCAAATGGTTATTTATTTATTTATTTTTTCATGTTTTGGGGAGGTCCCAGCGTTCGGGTAGGAAAACTTGCTCGACATTGCAAAAGTTCAATGACACGCAATGGTTTGTAGCACAGTTTGTAACGCAAAAAAGCATCTGCTAGTGCTCACCTGCTGTTGTGGGAAAACTTATTTTCATGTTAAAATCGCCGAGAGAGTTTAATTTGTTGGAAAACATTATCCTCT